>NC_132993.1:914090-1217121 GCF_048564905.1 Vicugna pacos | reverse complement strand
CTGAGTCAGGTGACCAAGTGGGGAAGAGGGTCCCTTCTCCCCGTCGCTGCCAGGTGCTGGTGGTGGCTGCTGTCGGGACAGTCGGGGGGTGTCTGGACCCGACCTGGTGTGGGGGCTGCACACTCTCCCGGGCTGTCTCCTTCCCAGAGATGGTCTTCTGTGGTCCAGTGTGCTGCGGGCCTGAAGAACGTCCCAGGACATCCTGGAGCTCTTTCAGCCCGCTTCTTCCCGTGGTGTATGGGGGGCTCCTCACCAGCGCTCTGATTAGACAGAAGAAAGGAACGTTTCCTTCACTCCTGCTAGCGCTGCCGTCTTAGCCGCCTGGTCTCGCGTTCTCCCCGCGGAGTCTGAGACATGCCCGCCGAGGCGTTAGCAGACAGACGGGCTGCTGCTTGCACTTCACCAGGGGAACACTTCCGACCCCGTGCAGGAGGGGGCCAGGCCAGCGCAGACGCAGGAAGACGGCCCTCTGAGCTGGTTCTCCCTGGGCCTCCAGATTGGTAGCTGTCACCATGCGGGGCCTTGGGGGAAGTTACTGTTGCCTCTGCAACTTCAAACCCTATAAAGGGAAGGCTGGGACGAGCTGCTTCCTGGCGTCAGGGTCTGCGGGAGGAGAGCGGGGCAGGCCGGGGAGCGGCTCCGTGCGGGGTGCCCGCCGCCCACGCCCCTGGGGAGCAGCCGCATCACAGCCGCGGAGGGGAGGCGCGCAAAGCCAGGCCGCGTCCCTCCTGCGGCCCGTGGGACCAGCCCCGGCGCTCCCCTCTCTGACCCAGTGACTGGGAGGGAAGCCAGCAGCCCGGCCGAGGGAGGCGGGGCGCGCGACCGTCGGGCACAGCTGCACCCCGCCGGCACGAAGCCTGCTGTTCTCCGAGTGAGCGCGCGCCGCGGGCTCTTAGCCTGCAGTTTCCCAATCAAAGCGAAAAGAGAAAACCTCAGCAGCGCTGGCCGAGCCACGGGAGCTCATCCAGTTGCGTGTCGGAGGCGGCCCCCGGAGGGAGCGGACGGGCTCAGGACGCGGTGCCCCCCTCCAGCGGGTCAGCGGGTCAGTCCTGCGCTCGCCTTTCCGCTAGACGAGCTTCTTCAGGGCGGATGTGGTCCTCACTGCTGTTTCCTAACGCTTTGGCTCCGGCAAGCGATGGAAAGCAGAGGTGAGCGGACGCCCTTCGCAGGCGCCCGGTTCCCGCGCGCCACGCCGCCCCGAGACCAGGGATGCTGCCAGCGGCCGCCCCCCGCCCCCACCGCGGAGAAGGATCCTTGCTCCAAAACACCGCCAGTGCCCAGGCTGAGAATCCTCACTGTCCTGTTTGACCCCACATGACGGCGTTCCCGGGGAGTTTTTCATCTTAACTAAGAACTTGGAGAGACTCCTGCCTTAATCCCAGGCCCGTCCCTCCGATCGATCGAGGGCATCGCGGCCCTCGGTGGGTTTGTGTTGACAGGAGCAGAGGGAGGGAAGCAGCGGGGAGGCGGCGCCCCCCACGCGGCCCCCCGGCCCTGGGCTCACTCAGCGCAGCAGAGTCGAAGGATTCAGGTGCAAACTCTTTTCTGAGTCACAGCATTTTCGTCTGAAGGATACAAATAACTCCTTTAGTTCATTTCCACTTTTTCTGCATAGACAATGGGGAAATTTTGTTTCTTTGAAAGGATTCTTTTGCGTCTATCTACGTGCATACAGTGGAAATAATACAGAGTAAATTGTGGTGGCTAAGTCTGCGCTTTTAGCAGGTGCCTCTCCAGTTCCAGAGGAAGAAAATGAACAGGTACAGGCAGAACTTTGCCAAGATTTGCATTTTCCTCATTCAGCTCCCCCCTCCCTGAGTCGACCTCTATTCACAGTCGGGAATGCCCACCACACGAGACATCCTGAGTGACCTGGGGCCCCCTTAGCTCGTGGGAGGCAGTGTCTGCCTGTGACAGAGGTCACAGCATGGATTTCACGGGCCTCCACACTGCAGCCTTGCTGGTTTGGGAGGAAAACCAGGCGACACCAGCGCAGCAAGAGCAGCAGCTCATGCCCTCAGTTCTCCCAGCCTGAGTCGCCTGCCCAGTTGGTGCCTCTCGCAACCAGGGCTCCCCTGACATTTACACCCTCACTGGCAAACCCGCCCGGCAGCAGGGGACAGATGGCTGGCCCGGCCTCCTGTGTGAGAGGTGACCCCGCAGACGGCTGTGTTTTCTTCCACGGCCACCAGCTAAGCTGTTAAACACCCAGATACGTTACGCGAGCAGGAGGGGCACTGCCAGATGAAATGGCGCTGCTCCTTTTCAGAACAGGGCTTTTAATTCTCGGCTCTGCTTCTCCCCAGGCTGGGTAATTGGATTCACGCCTTCAGAGCCCACTTCTGTCCCGAAACCATTGTCCTTGGGTTTGGAGGGGAGTTTCCACAGGGCCCATGGAGAGGGGCTCAGGGGAAGACAAATTACCCATGCGTCTGAAAGGGAAAGGGCTGCAAATCAATACGGGGGGAGTGGGGGGAAGGGGGAGTAAAGGTCGGGGGAGGGACGAGGGAAAGATAGGGGAGGCCACAGCCATAGGAACAGGACAGAAAGCATTTAAAGCTAAATCCCACTCTTTACACCTAAAAATGTAAAGCTGTCAATTTTCATTAAGGATGAAGCAAATGAAATCTGGATGGTGCCAAATAATTAATGACTTTTAATAACCCTAATAAATTTGGATTTCATCAAAACCATGTTGCCTATCGCCGCCGATCACCCGCCGGGGGGGGGCGTGTTGAGGGGGCCCAGCACCTGTGTGGAAACGGGCACCGCTGACACCGTTCCCAGGTACATCAATTACAATCAAAGAGTCATAAGAATGCCAAAATGGACGTCTTTAGCACTTTGATGTGGAGGCCCTTGCATTTAAAATTAAATCCATTAATTGTAACTGCTGTGCCGGGTGATCCCGCAGGTGGTGCCCAAACTAATTCCCTGCGCTGGCAATCGCACCAGTCCTTGTTCATTACGGGCCCTGATTTATTTCACAAGGGGAGGGCTGCACATGTGTGCCCCACGTCACACTGATAAGAGGTCACTAGATCGCTTTGTTTCAGGCAGTTTAGAAACTGGTCATGAAATACGTCTCCAGAACTTGGACCAGAAGTGACTGGAGACATCTGGAGGCCCACGAGGACAGAGCCCGGTTTCCTCTTGTCTGAGCAGTGAACACTTATTTTAAAACAGAAGTTTCTTAATGGTGCTTGGCATTTTCTTCTGACTGTTCCAAGTGGTGGCCATTGTGATCCATCAGTCTGACGTCAGCGCAGAGGAGGCTGGTGGGAGAGGAGGCAGGGTGGGCTGCCCAGTGGCCTGGGCAGGTCTGCTGGAGAAGGAAGCTGGGGCTGAGTGATGGACTCTGAAGCGCTGCCCCTCACCTGGCGGGCAGTGCGGGCAGGTGAGCCTTCCTCCTCTGCCGGGAGCAGTCTCCGAGCAGCTGGGGTCAGCATCCAGTCATCCCTGGTGCTGGGCCACTCTTAGCAGAGGCCACACCAACAGAAGGGCTGGGTCCAGGGCCGATGAGCCTCCCCCGAGACCCACGAGAACGGGGCACCCTGCCCAGGCAGGTGATGAGGGCACCCAGGCACCAACAGGCTTTAGACCGTGACCCGAAACACAGTGGTGCCAACTGCGAGCTTCAGTGATGTGTACTCTGCCAGACCTGGTGATTTGCCTGGAAAGGAGGAACAGCCTGTAAGAGGCCGTGGGGATGCAGGGCGTGGGCAGCAGGTGATGAGTGGACAGAGCAAGGAGACATCGACTGGACAGAGACATCAGGTGGGCAGCAGCCGGTCCAGGGACAGGAAGAGAAGAGACCAGAAGAACAGAGTCTAGGGGAGCCCTGGCTCCTGGCCGAGGGCAGGGAGGATAGTGTCAGGAGGGAATCCAGGAAAGGAGAGGGTTTTAGAAACACGCTCGTGTTGAGTTCTGGTGTCTGTGAGGCAGGCAGGTGGCAGCCATGTCCGGAGCTCAGGAGCAGCAGTGGACAGACGGGAATGGGGTGGACGATGCCCTCAGGGCCGTGATGGGCAAGGCGTGGAGCAGGTGGATGAGGGGACCCGGTTCCCCCGTCTTTGCTCCCTTGGCTCCCGCAACCCCAGCAAAGTCCTTCCCCACTCACGTCTCAGGCTGGCCGTCCTCAATGCTTTGTGTGTCCTTGAACGAGACAGTAAGCGTCTTCAGGACAGGCTGTCCCTCAGAGCACACAGTGGGCACTCAAAAAACACTTTGCTCAGTGGACTGACCTGAATGGCACCATTCCTGGTCCCAGAGACCCTTCCAGTTTTGTCTGTGAAGCCCCCTGCGCCGAGTTGCGGCGGGAGTCACTCACTGGCTTCCGGCCAAGGTAGGGGCTGCCTTCACATGTCCTCAGGTGCCACCAGGTCGCTCCTCTGCTCTGATGATACTAAATTCTGCCCCCGGGCGCTTCCAAAAAGCCCTCCTTCTTCAATGTGATTTTACTTTATTAGTATTAGTTTTTAATGAAGGCTCTGGGGATTGGACCCAGGACCACACGCATGCTGAGCACGCGCTCTGCCACTGCTAGCTCTACCCGCCTCCGTTCCAAATATGTTAAATAAGAAATGCACTCGTGGTTGGTGGGGTGATGGTCCCCAGTCGTGTCCACGTCACAACCCCCAGAACCTGTGAGTATGTCCCCTTGTGGACAAAGGGAACAACTGCAGACGCGAACGTTAAGGACGCAGACACAGGGGAGCTGTCCTTGTAGGAGGGAGGCAGGGGGTCGGTCAGAGAAGGAAACGTGACGGGAGAAGCAGAGGTGGGAGTGACGTGATGGCCGGTCAGAGACCTCGAGCAGGGAGCGTGGCTGCCTCCAGGAGCCAGAAGAGGTGAGAAAACAGATTCTCCCCTAAATCGCAGAAGGAACCATTCTTGCTGCCCAGAGACCCCCAAGTCAGACTTTTGAGCTTTAGAAATGAAACGTAACCCAGCATGGCTTTAAGCAACGAAATTTGTGGTCATCTGTTAAGCCACCACCGGAAACTAACCCACCACGGACATCATCACCTCCTGCAGTTGAAAACAAGAGCCCTCCTTGCTCCATGAGAGCAATGTTTACTGGAGTCAGGATCTGCCCAGAATCCCTGGGGAGTGACGAGCCTGATGCTCAGGGAACGGAGCGCCCGGCGGGGCCCCGCGGCACCTGCAGACGCCAGCACCTGCTTCTCTTGCTTGGGCTCGCTCAGCCTCTGGCCGCAGCACCGACGTTCCGCCAAGGCCCCCGCTGGCTTCTCTGGCTTACTCAGACTGTCTGCAGCAACCAACGGGCCAGTCTGAGATTGTCTGACGCATTATTAATGGCTAGTCACTTACTCAGAATAACTGAGCCATTTTGGTCACATAGGTGGGACATTCTCTGTGTTTGGCTTTCGACATTCTCTACTTTTTATTTTCATTTCCGTGCACCCTCACAATCTATTCACCTTTTCTCAGCCACATGATCTGATGTTCATACTTTCTTTTAAGTCAAAGAGAGTTAAACATTTATTTTAACCTTGAGAATTTGTCCAACTTGCTTTTTAAGACTCTGAATTCCTTGGGAAGGTTCCAGGGTTTCCCAAACTCAGGCCTAGAGCCCCGTCAGGTACAACAGATGTACGGCTATTGTGCAAGGCGACTGTCACCACGCGTCTAATTTACTGGTGGTAACGTGCGGCTCCTTCCGGACATGAAGCTGTGCTGCTTCTGATCAAAATAATATGAGAACATCTCAAATCGGTGCTGCTTCGGTGACAAAATACTGTTCAAATTGTTCCAAGTTTCCAAATTCCTAACAGCGTGTCAGAAGGAAATGAGATGAAACTTGCTTTAGCAGTGGGACAGATTACACATCCCAGAGAGCGAGGCCGTGTCAAAATGTGTCAGGAATGTCAACTTCTAGAGCAAAAGACTTGGCGAGGTTGCGATCCTGGTTTATGGATTGCTTGTCTGAGAGCAGAGAACCCCGGAAGCGGCCTCCTGTCCAGGCCTGGACTCGGGGCTGGTGACTGTGATCATGAGGTTTGTCTGGATTTCATCTCATCGCTCAGGCTGAGTGTATTTTATGGGTTTTTGTGAAAGGCGTGATTTATGCTTCGAGACTCCTGGAAAAGCTCACGGCTTTTAAAAATAATTTCTGAAAATGCATTTCTTTTTAGGGTCAATGACTTTAGCACGTAGCTCAGGAAGACACAGGCTTTGCCAACAAGAAAAATTGAGATGTTTTCCTCTTCCTTCAAAACTCACTTACTCTTTTGGAATCTTTAGAAGCACGTTAGCCGTGTGAACGTGCCCCTCCTCTGAGCTTTTACAGGCCTGCCCTCCTGTCCGCCAGCGTTTACCTGAGTGCCTGGGCTCGCTGTGGCTGTCGGCTGACTGAATCTCGGGGGGCCTCCAAGCGTGCCACCAGATGGAAGCCGCGGGAGGAGCCGCAGCCGCAGCCGCAGCCGCAGCCCCAGCCCCAGGGCCTCAGAGATGCCCTGCTCGGCGCATGTACACGCCGTGAAAAGCTCTGGTACCCATCCCCTCGCATAGGAGCCGTCTTGTGTGGCAGCTACTGTGGTGCGAGCAGGTTGAGTTTAAGAGCCGTCCTCTTAGCAGATTCCAAGTGCACAACAGAGCGGTCACCACAGTCACACGGCTGCGCGCTGCATCCTCAGAGGTGCTCTCGACTGGCTGAAGCTGTGCACCGGTGACCGACATCCACCATGCCGCTCTCTGCTTCTATGTGTTTGACTGTTTTTAAATTCATGTTCTTTTTGTTAGCAGGGAGGGGTAATTTAATTAGATTTGGAGGAGGGACTGGGGATCGAACCCAGGGCCTTGTGAGTGCTAAGCACACGCTCTGCCCCTGAGCTCTCCACTCCCCCTGCGGTTGACTGTTTTTAGATTCCACACAAAAGTGAGATGATGCAGTGTTTGTCTTGTGACTAGATTTTTCTTTTTTAGTGTAATGCCTTCCATCTCTGTCCACGTTGTCGCAAATGACAGGATTTCCTTCTTTTCTGAGGCTCGATGCTGTTCTGTTGTGTGCGTGTCCCCCTCGCCCACAGAAGGACACTGGGGTTGTGTCCATGTCTTGGTTAAGGGGGACAGCCATGCAGTGAACAGGAGGGTGCCCATACGTCTTTGGAATTCTGACGTTACATCCTTCGGCCAAATACCCAGAAGCAGGACTGCTGAGTCGCAAGGTTCCATTTGTAATTTTTTGAGGAAACTGCGTACTGTTTCCGTACTGGCTGCGCCAATCTACACTTCTGCCAACAGCGTACAAGGTTCCCTTTTCTCCACATCCCTGCAAACGTTCATAATCTCTTGGGTCTTGGGTACTCGCCATTCTGACAGGTGAGGGGGTGTCTCACGGTGGTTTGGATCGGCATCTTCGTGATGATTAGTGATGTGAGCATCTTTTCATGTACCTGGCGGCCACTTCTGTGTCTTCTTTAGAAAAATGTCTGTTTGGGTCCTTTGTTTTTCAGTCTGGCTGTTTTTTGCTGTTGAGTCATATGAGTTCCTTATACATTTTGAACAGCAACCCCTTATGAGATGTGTGGTTTGCACGTATTTTCTCCCACTCCGTAGCTGCCTTTCCATCGTGTCGACGGTTTCCTTGGCTCCGTGGAAGCGTTTTAGGTTGACGCTGCCCCACTTGCCTGGTTTTGCCAGCCAGCCTGTCATCCCTTCACCCACACCCATGAATCAGGATTTCTGAGAACCTCTCGAGAGTGTTTGGGCTACAGGTTCACTTTGTTCACTTCTTTCTTTGAAAGGTTCCTTCCCTCCAGAATCAATAAATTCTTCAGCTCAGAACACCATCCACCTTGCTGTTGGCCATCCCCAGGGTAAGAGGGAGAAGAAAAGGACAGACAGGAAATAAAGGGGGAGGGAGGGCGGGGAGTCGCCCCAGGGACCCTGGGGTTTGGGAAGAAGGGGTAGGATGGGGCACCTTGGCTGACGGACGGAAGGCATGGGCGCACTGAGAGCGGAACTCCGGGATGGGGGTGCGGAGAACCCACTTCTTCTTCTGCACCTCCTCTCTCCGATTGCTCTCAAAACTCCCTTCCAATTCCTTGACTGTTTCAACATTCATTTTTACTTTCTATTTTAATTATGATAAAATGCATGTAATGTAAACTGTACCGTCTTAGCCATTTTGAAATGCACAGTTCAGTGACATTAAGCACATTCACGTTGTTATGCAACCATCCCCACCATCCGCTCAGAACCTCTCTCCTCATGTCCACAAAAGCCCCATCCCCATCAAACACTGAGTCCCCGTCTGCCCTTTACCCCCTGTCACCCACCTTCTACTTTCTGTCTTTATGAATCTGACCGCTCCAGGAGCCTCAGGTAGGTGGAAGCAGTGTCTGTCCTTCTGTGACGACGAGCTTGCTTCACTGAGCACCGTGTCCTCCAGGTTCATCCACACTGTAGCAGGTGTCAGGATAGCCTTCCTTTTTAAGTCTGAATACTCCAAAAGTCCTTGACTTTTTTGACTATGATTTGAAAACTTGCTCATAATTTGAGAAGAAAGGTAAAGAGCGTCAATCGTAAGCAGAACCTCGTCCCTGCCTTGCTTCAAACCCTCCTGCTGGGGGTGGAGAGGGCCCTTCCTTCGGGGCAGATTCTGGTTCACAGCCTAGAGCTCCCGGGCCGGCCCCGCCCGTCGGCCCACATCCTCTCCCAGTGCAGGCTCAGGCCCAAACTGCTCGGCCTCGGAGTATTCCCTCTGGGCTCTTCCCTGCGTCCTAAGTCCTCTTCTTCCAAATCTTGTTGGGGCGATTCCTGCGAACACTCAGCTCTCAGTCAAAGGTCATCTTTTGTGACCTTCTCTGGAAGAAGCTTTCCTGACCATTTTTAGGGCACCCCCCGCCGCCCAGTCAGCACCCCGCCCTCCAGTCTTGTCTGCCCAGAGCCTGGGACGGCGTCTGACCCGCGAGGAGCTCCCTGAGCGCCAGCACCGACTTTGTTGGTGGTTGCTAGGGCCCCACGCGTAACAGGTGCCGGGTGCGCGGTGAGCTCAGCCCCGGCCCTGGGATGCGGACAGGCGGCGGCGGGGAAGGGTGAGCGCAGAGCAAAGGCTCCGCCTCACCCCTCCTCTCTCCTGTCTTCTCTGCACTTCAAACACGAGTGTGGCTTGAAAATCTGTATAAGGACCAGTGAGCCCCAGTTGCCACCCCCCACAGACAGGCAACCACAGCCATTCACCCAGGGGTTTAGTTTTATTATTTGGAGAACTTGAACCAGGGAGAGCCCGGACTGGGAACTAGGCACGTGGGGGCGGGAAGTGAGGTGCGGCCGTGGGACCCACGAGCCCCCCATGCCCCCTGCAGCTCTGGAAGGGACAGTGCAGCTGTACACCCCTGGGGCAGGAGCCCGGAGCGTCCTGCTCTGGACACACTGGACTCTGGAGGAAACGATGCTGCCCTTCGGGGGTTTCCGACAGAGAACACAAACGCCACCGACTGCGGAGGCGTCTTCCCGTGGAAGAGTCCGCCCCACACCAGGCACTGTCCCTCCACCGCAGGACTCCCACAAGGGCTTCAGCGTCTTCACCAATCGAAGGGACAGCCAAGAACATCATGGCACACTTCTCACAGGCCAGAGAGAGATGAAGACCAGTAAAAGGATAGAAGGGTCTCAGGAGAGACAGAGACAATGGAAGGAGAGGGAGAAAACCGCCGAAGAAATGACAGGACCTTCCGACCAGCGAGGCAGAACGCGGCAGTTCCGAGGCGCAGGAGAACCGTGAGTGACAACCAGAGGCCAACACAGAGATAACAGGAAAGCACACGAGTGAACGGCTGGGGAACTCTGCCAGAGGGAGCCGGCCAGAGCTCTTGGGACTGGCAGGGCCAGAGGCACCCGGGAGCCCGACCTCAGACTGCAGTGACTGCTTCAGAAGGAGGAAGCAGAGGGAAGGCAGGAGGGAGAAATCAAAGGGATAGCTGAGGCCGTTTCCCCAGAGCGGAAGGGCACAAGGTTGAGACTGAAAGGGACTTTTCAACATCCCCGAGTCAAGAATGTGACAGGCCCCGCGTGGTGTGAGGTACACACCACTAGGGGGAGGATCCCGAATGACTCCAGAGAGGAGAGACACAGTCACGTGCAAGGGGTGGGGGTCACAGCCTCATCGAATCCCCGAGACCCTCAGGGCGAGCGACATGACAACGGGCATGCTGTCCTACACGCACGCACACTGCGGTCGTGGGCGAGCACAGAGGAGGACGCTCAGGGGCTGGCGATCTCGCCAGATCCACTTCTCTTACATTCTTCCTGAGCAATTGCAGCGTTTCCAGAAGCAACAGCTGTGCAGCCCCCGGGGACACGTGGCTCACAGGGTAGCTGCACCAGCAGGGCACTGGGCACGGTGCAGGACAGGACACAGGGCCGTGGGAGGCGAGGAAATGGACACATCTCACAGAAAAGGGAAGACACAAAAATGTGGACAGTTATTAACTGCAGGGGGAAAAGTTACACAAAAAAGGGAATTCACAGTATAGATTTACTGTGCTCCCCCCATGACTGCCAAGAGATGCAAGTGTGTACTTCCACTTTAATTAACTGGAATGAAATAAGAGTCGGTTCCTGCGCTGGTCACCAAAGCTCACAGCCACACACGCCTGGTATCACACAGCTCGGATGCAGTGTCTCCGTCTCCACAGAACGTCCCGCTGGACAGCGCTGGCACGGAACTCGGTTCAGCGCTGACGGTATTTACAGTATCATGATGATGAAATCACTAAGTGCAGATGTAATATAAAATTGTGAGTCACCTGTCTTGCGAAAAGAGGGGTGCAGGTGGTGTCAGAGAGCTAAAATCCTCAGCCACAACATGACGTCACCGCGATGTAAGAGTGCTGAAGGTGGCAGAGTCAAGAGATGGAGGCAGGTGCACGTTACACAGAAACTAGGAGGAAACAACTGGAATCAAAACCAGAAGAATTGGTGGGGGAGGGTAGAGCTCAGGCACAGAGCACGTGCTTAGCAGGCACGAGGTCCTGGGTTCAATCCCCAGTCCCTCCATTTAAAAAATAAATAAATAAACCTAACCCCCCACCTTATTAAAAAATAAGAATAAATTATTTTTTAAAAAACTTAAACAAAACAAAATAAAAACACTGAAAGAACTGAAAATGGCCACCTGTGGGGTTGGGGGCAGGGTGAGGTAGAGACCTAATTAAAAAAAAAAGTTTTTTAAATATACAAAAAGCTGTACATATTTAGTGCATAATGTCCTTCAGCTTCATCCATGACGCTGCAAACAGTATTTGCCTATTTTATCATGGCAGTATTTCCTTATTTTTAAAGGCTGTGTAGCATTCCATCATACATACATGTGTATACGTATATATTGTACATAAAATACACGCCAGGTTTTCTGTATGTGTTCGTGCATTGAAGAACGAACGTGAAGAGCGCCTCAGTGAGCCTGCGAGTGCAGACGGCCCCTGCAGAGCCTCGTTTCGTTTCCGTCGGGCACGTTTCCAGGAGTGGGGCCGCTGAACCATTTGTAGCTCTGTTTTTAATTTTTTGGAGAAACTTGTACTGCTCTTCACAGTGGCTGCATCAATGTGCGTCCCTACCAGCAGGGCACAAGGGTTCCCTCTTCTCCACCTCCTTCCCAGCGTTGTTTTGTTTACTTTGATAATAGCTGGCCTGGCCAGTAGGAGGCAACATCTCAGCGTGGCTTTGATTTGCTTCTCCCTGATGATCAAGTGCCCTCGATCACTTTTCACACATCTGAGGGCCACTGGCTTGTGTTCTTTGGAGAAATGACTGTCCAGTTCCTTTGCCCATTTTTAAATCAAATTCTTTGCTTTTTTGCTGTTGAGTTGGAAAAGAGACCTACTTTTAGTTTAAAGCCTTGTGGTATCACTTGATTTTGAAAGCCATGTGGATATATTACTTTGATAAAAATTAAAAATAACCTATAAAAGAACAACACTCCAAGCCATACCATCCATGGACACACAGGTAGGCGGCAAAACGGAATGACGTGGAGGGGAGGATGCACGCCTCCCCTCTGCGAGGGGGGGCCACCTGGAGGCAAGAAGGCGGCTCCAACGGTACCTGACACTCCTATTTCTTTAAGGAAAAAGGATGAGAAGCGAAAGTGGGAAATATTTCCCAAATCTAGGTGGTGTGTACACAGGAATTTGCTAAGCGCTCTGTGCTTGCACTTGAAATCTTTCACAAAAAAAGTGAAAGAGTGAGGAACTCCCCACGGCAACGACTTGTCTGTATACAGTATTGTCATCTGCAGTGCGTTTTGGTCAGAAGACACAATGATGGACTGTGTCGAAAATGAAGCAGGAATTATATAAGTTGAGCCTGGAATATCTTGTCATTCCAGATCAAGGACACTATCAAAGGTGACAAGAGTCCTGCCAGATGGCTCGGGAGCCGGGGCTGCGAGGCTCCCATCAGCCGAAGCTGGGGTTGTACAAGCATTAGTGAGGATGACGGTTGCAGTGGCTAAAGCATGCCCACCATGGGGTTTTTGGGGTTTTTTGATACTTTATAAAAAACTGGTGAGGAGGCACAGGGTGAGGACTGGGCGTGTCCCACGTGCGGGCTTCCCGGTCCTCAGGGATGCTGACCTCCCGGCACCCCAGTGTGACTGCGCTGACAGAGGGCTGCTTCTTGGCTCCCAGCCGCTTCGGCCCGGGTCAGCGCCCGCCCAGGACGCACTGGGTCTTTCCCGGGGCTGCCCCCCCCCCGCCGCCTCGTTAGCATGAGCGGTCAGGCGTGGTCCACGGGAGCAACAAGGACTCGCCCTGACCCAGGGGGGCTTGGAGTGTCCCTCTTAGGGGTCAGAAAAAGGCCAGCCAAGTTCCTTATTGCACAGCTGCTGACATTTGGAGAGTACCCAGGAAACACGTGTCATTTTCAAAGCTAGTGGCCGAAGGGAAAACCAGTGAAGCACTTGCCCTCTCTTCCCGGAGTCGTTGTACCGGGTCATGGAATGCTGATGAGGGGAAATTCCTCTCGATAGCAGTTTTTCACTAGAAATGAAGAAGGATGGATTGGAATGTAGACACCAAAGTCCCTCTGCTTGGCAAACCCTCATGGCGTCCAGGATACGGTGACAGTTAATGTGACCAGCGCGACACCACCTGGGAACTAGTCCTGCCAAACACTGAACCTGCAGCGGCCCAGCCCCCATCCGACTTCTCGTCTCCAGGGGAGCACCTTCCTCCCCACCAGAGGGGTGCATTTGCGTAACACGCTGTGGGGCTTTCCACGCAAAGCACCTCCCGGTCTCTTCAAAAATGAATTGTTGAAAAAGACAGAAATAAAGGGGGCACCTAGAGATTAAAGAACACTTTAGAGACATATCAACAAGTTGTGACCTGTGACCTTTATTTGAATCCTGACACAAAGTGAAAAATTATTAGACAATCAGGGACTCCAAACCCCACCTGGATACTTGACGGATTAAGCAATTTAGTGTTATTTGCAGTGCACTGCTAGCTCACTGTTCCCCTCCAGTTTTATGAGATGTAGTTGACACACAGCACTGTATCAATTTAAGGTGTCCGGCATCATGACTTGACTTGCAAATACCATGAAATGATGACTATAATAAGTTTGGTCAATATCCATCATCTCACATGGATACAAAGGGGAAAAAAGGAAAAAATACGTCCTTGGGATGAGAACTCAGGATGCACTCTGTTAACAACTGTCACGTAGGACCTCCGGCAGTTCTTCTTCATCGTGTGCATTACATCCTTGGTGCTTAGACGTCTCGTGACTGGAAGTTTGTACGTCTAGACCACCTCCACCCAATCCGCTTCATAACCACAAATCTGATCTCTTTTTCTATGAGTCTGTTTATTTTTTGCGTATAACTGACCTACAACACTATGTTAGTTCCTGGTGCACAACGTAGTGATTCCATATTTCTATACATTTCAAAAGGATCACCACAATGTCTAGTCACAAGGTCACCATACAAAGATATGACAGTTATTGACTATACTCCCCACACTGCACATTTTATGCCCACAAGTTATGTCATTGTTTTGAATCCCTTTGGGTGTGCCAAAGAACTGCAGTTGTGGTTTAGGGGAAAAAAGTAGTCCTTGCCTTTTAGTGACCCACCTTGAAATGCTTACGGATGAAATGATACAGCATTTGGGGTTAGCGTCAAAATAACTGGGGCTGGAAGAGGATGGGTGGGAGTGGGGGAAGCAGGTGACCACAGAGGCAACAAGACCAGTGACGGGTTGCTAATTGTTGAAGCTAATCGGTACGTGAGGTTTTACGATACGTCTCTGCTTTTGCATATGTCTAAAATTTTCCCCAATAAGAAGCCTTAAAACTTTCCATGATGTCACCTGAGCAGATGAAACAGTAATTCTTGGCCACTTATTTCCAGATCAACAGATAAGGCACAAGATCTAGGAAATGCGGACACAGGGCAGGTGCCCTTGACAGAGAGGGCTTCCTGGCACCGCCTGAAGACAAGCAGACCGCAGGCCAGGGCGCCGGGCAGGCAGCCGGCTTGGCTGCTCCTCTGTGTGCTTTGCTCATGGTCCTCCCAGCCCTGAGATGTCAGGAAGGAGGCTCTCTCTGAAACAAGATTGAGATAATTTTAGGATAATAAACAAGGCATCATGATATTAATGTAAAGGATGAGAATTGGAATTTGCATCCATTTGAGTAATTTTCTTGACTTCTCTGAGCTCAGATTTTCTAATCTGTAAAATGAGAGGGCTGGACCAGATCCACACCTATCCATACCACTTCTATTTAATATCTGTATGTCAGTCTTTGTGCCTCAAAAATGCATAAAATATTTTTAAGTAGTCACACTTCCTCAGGAAAAACACAATCATAAACCTACTTAGCAAATTTAATTTGAAAGACGAGCCACAGGTGGCTTTAAGAGGCTTGCTTTCTAGTTTGGAATTTATGGCTCCGCGTCCATTTATCATGTTGCTGTGTTTTGTGTACAAGTGACTATAAAAGCCAGATTCCAGGCTACGATTAAGTTGTCGTTCGAAATGTTTGTCTCTACTGCACTCTGTGTATTTTTCTTATTACAGAGTCCCAGGGCTCATGCTCTTAAACAGACTGTGAACCGGTGCCGTCTCCAGTTTCCAGGGGGAAGCGTCCATGCATCTGAAGCCCTGCGTCCCTCTTCCCCGCGGAGCCACAGTCTTGCAATTGTTCTCTGAGAAACCGACTTGGGTGGAAAAGCAACTAAGTCATCCTTTGTTTTCCTGTGCATACGGGATTTCATGTTTTCATTTTGTGGCTGTGATTTTGCCATAGCAGAGACGTTTACCTTAACAGTTCAGGTTTTTTTGTTGTTGTTATTGTTGTTTTGTTTTTGGATGGGAGATGATTCAGTTTATTTACTTATTTTTAACAGAGGCCCAGGGGATTGAGCCCAGGACCTCATGCATGTGAGGCATGCACTTTACCACTGAGCTATACCCTCCCCCCTTAAGTTTAGTTTTACTCAACTCTTCACTGTGTGCCCAAAGAAATTGAAAATAGGGACTCAAACATGCTTGGACACCAATGGTCAGAGCACTGTCCACAGCAGCCAGAAGGTGGAAACTACCCAAATGTCCCCCAGCAGATGAATGGACAAACTGACTGAGGTCCCTCCATAAAGGGGATATTATTCAGCCATGAAAAGGAAGGAAATTCTGTTCCCTGCTACAACATGGATGAACCTTGAGGACACTGTGTTCAGTGAAATAAGCCAGACACAGAAGGACAAACACGAAATGATTCTACTTACATGAGGACCTAGAGTGGTCACATTCACACAGACAGAAGGTAGGGGCTGGGGGCTGGGGCGAGGGGCATTAGTGCTCATGGGGCAGCACTTCAGTTTGGGAAGATGAACAAGTTCTAGGGTGGATGGTAGGCATGGTAGCACAGCACGGTAAATGGACTTAATGCCAATGAGCTGTACACTTAAAAAAAAGGCTAAAATGGTAAATCTTATGTCGTGGGTATTTTACCACAATAAAAAATCATGAGTAAAATCAGGTTAGGTTAGCTCATTCTTTAGACTCTTGAATGGAAGCTGTGTGGCCAGGTTCTGGAAGGTGGACTAGAAACGTTTTGTGGCCGTAGCAGCCTGCCACATCTGCATTAACTTCTGTTTGTAACATTAAGATACGATGACTCCATCACCTCTGAGATACACTGTGTGTGCCTTTCAATCGTTTGTTACTGAAAACACGTTTGCTTTCGAGTTAGACTGGGACGGCCCAGAGGACTGGCGGAGTCCGCACTTCGAGGAGACTCGTCTGCTGCTTGAGAACGTGTCTGCGCCGCCGGGCAGGATCCCAGCTGCATCCGCTAACCAGAAACTCAGGCACGCCCCACACCTTCCAGGGCGGGCGGAGACGAGCAAGGCCCGCGCGCCTGAACGTGGGGAGCCGGTGCAGAGGCGGACGCCGCCAGACGGACGGGCGCCCCGCGCGGGGGAGCGGGCGGGAGGGCATCCCGGCGGGGCCGGCGGCAGGCGCAGGCCACTCGCAGGCCTGGCGCCGCCTGCGCGAGGGCCCGGGACCGAAGGAGCGGAGCCGGCGCGGTGCCCAGGGCGTCGCCCCGCGCGCGGGCCGCGGCGGAGGCCTGCGCGCCTGTGAGCGCTCCGGCAGGGGCAGCGAGCGGGCCTCTCCGACGGCCCGGGGTTGGGGGGTCGCTCATGGGCGCAGAGGGGCGTCGCCTGCCTGTGCCGGAGCGAGGAGGACCTGGCTCTCACGTGAGACAGGCGCCGCGTTTTATTCTAGCCCTGGGCACATTTTAAGGGGAAAAACGGGGCTCAAAATATACCACACGTGCCCATGTTTTAAGTTCGTGCGCAAGCGAGGCAGGGGAGGGATGGAGGCTAAGACAGAGCAAGGCAGGAAGCACAAAGTGCCCTGTGTGCCGGCTGTTAACGATCTTTTGAAAGTAACCTCTTCTGATAAAATGAGGTTGAAGATTCACAACGGGTAAACATAATGCCAGCTCTTCGACTGGACTCTAAACTGGGGGGGGGGGGGGGAGAAACTCTGCAACTTACTCTCAAATGGGTCGGGAGACAGTTACACAGAGCGGTTGAGCCGCGAGGGAGCTGTGCTGGTGACCTTTCTGTAAGTTTCATAATTTTCAAATAACTTTAAAAGCTCAAATGGCTGGGGCGGGTAGAGCTCAGTGGTAAAGCGCGTGCTTAGCATTCATGAGGTCCTGGGTTCAATTCCCGGTACCTCCATTAAAAAAAGTTCAAATGAATCCAACCCATCCTGGGACACACTCTCCCCACAGCCCCACCAGCTGGTGGAAAATCTCTGGTGGCCTTGTGCGGACCCTGAGTGCTCTCTGAGCAGAGTCCAGGTATGACCAGTGAGACAGGGGTGAGAGGAGCAGAGCAGGCATTTCAGAAGCAGGTGAGTTACAACGAAACTTTCTTTCTTACAAGTGTCAGTGTGGCCCCGGGTGACGTAGGGGCACAGTGCAGGCTTGGAGGTGTTGTTGCATCTGTTCAGACCCTCTGGTTGGGAGGAGCCTGTGGTCACCTCAACCCCCTCCTCGGTCACTGGCCATTTCCCGTCAGGCGGGCATCTGCAGAGCAGACCAGAGCACAGGTGCAGGAGTCCACCCCCACCAGCACCGGACGTCCATCTGGAAATCCCTGGAACTGACTAGAAACCGGTTCCAGCACTTGTAAATGCACTGCTGAGCTCCAGCGTGACTGCGCCCCAGACCCACAGGCCTGGCCTTGCCGACACCTCACAGACCCAGCTGTGTGTCAGCAATGCATCACTGCCTGACAAATTGCCTTGGCACTTGGTGGCTTAAAACAGTAAACATCCAGCACCTCAGTGCCTGGAGGCGGGGAATTTGGGGCCGGTTAGCTGGGCGGTTGTCCCCCAAGGTCTCCCGCGGGCCTGTGCCCATGGAAGGCTCCACAGCCTACGTGCTGCCCTCTCCTGCCTGTCAGCTGGCGGGGGCTAGGGAGCCAGCCTCTGGGGCCTCAATGGCACCGGACAGATGGACAGCTGCCGCAGGGTTAGCCAGTTCCCACAGACAGCAACACCCGTTCACCTGTGAGTGCACATTACAATCGCAAATGAGCACTGCAGGGTCCACACCCCAGCCTCCCCTTCTCCACCAGGCTCCGGGCAGGTCTCAACCAGGAGGGGCAGCCCCTGTGCCCCAGGGTCAGCGGAAATAATTCCCACGGCCAGTCCTGAGCCTGCTGGCACTGCCTCGCTCGTTCCTTCCCGCAGAAGCCACAGTGAGTGCTCCCCCCACCCCCGCCCCCTGAACCTCCTGACCCTCCTGCCCTGCTCTGGTGCCTCCCCTGTGGCCCCCCAGGGTGCGCCCCCACCCTGTCCCCTTGAGATCCGGGAGTGACAATCTGGCTGTCTCCACCCCTGCCGACGCCTGCTGCCCGCGGTGCTGGTGCAGACTTCAGCGAGGGCACAGCTGGAGGCTCACCCTCATAGATCCTGATCCAGTTGCCGTTGACCGTGTGGCCCGGCTGCACGTTGAGGGCTCTGAACAAGGTGTCCGTGTTTCTGGATTTTCTTTTGAACCTTGGCTCTCAAGTGCACTCTTTGTATCAGAAGAGATTTACTACCCTAAGTATATCTGTATCTCAATTTAATGAAAATGTTAAGGATACTTTGATGGTCTTGCGCCAGTGTAATTTTAAATAAAATGTCTTCATTCTTTGGCAGCGGACTGCTGCCCTGATGTGTAACTATCAGGAGGTACTTAAGTGAAGTGCTCTTTGCAATATTGTCTTTACAAAGTCGGCTAGTTTTACAGCACTTTTTTCCCCCAGAGTAAACAAACAAACAAAAAAAGTTTTATGGAAACCTTTGAGGCAAAGCCTCTTTATGTTGCTAGAAATTAAACCCTGGCAGACCATAGATTATAAAGTGATGTGTTTCAGGGGAAGCACCAGCTTTGGAGTTACACAGGAACTCTGGATTTGAATCCCAGCTGCCCCGTGCTGGCCAGCAGTCAAACTGCTAACTCTCTTCCTCCCCAGCTGTAAGGAGTTACATAATAAAAATCCCTGCAGCTTTCAGTGTAATGCCCAACGGAAAGTGACCGGTCAATGAATAGTAGCTTTTATTTTCCATGCCAGGTTTGTACACTCCAGCATTAATTATTTCAGGGGAATTTAATCAGAAGTGTAAGTATATCTTTCCCAAATACAGTTTGCTCGCAGACCGAACACTTGGGCTGGGCTTCAGGAAGAGGGGCTCCCCTTGCGGGCTCTGGCAGCTCGTGGCTGTGCGAGGCTGTCGGGCGCTTCTGCACCCTGGCCTCCGTCTTCCCCAGGCTGACTGGCTGCCAAACACACTTCTAATTGTCTAACCTTTTTAAATGATTAAAATGACGATGTGATAATGCATAAAAATAGCAGCGGTGGAATGTTAACAGCATATTAATCGTTGGTCTTTCGAGATTGTTTATTGGTAAAAAAAATTGTTTTGGCCTATGAACCTAGCAAAATGCTCTAGATGTTTAGTGCTGATAACAGCAGTCTAAAAAGACGAGGCTTATCCGACATGCTTGTGTCACCAGAGTACAGGCCCCATGCCTTGGTTTGAGAGCCGTGTGGATCAGGCCCAGGCTGTCCGCTCAGGGAGCATCTGGCCCACTCGGCAGGTGAAGTCGCTGAAGGTAGACGACTTAGCCAAGGCCACGCAGCTGGGGAGGGCAGGCCTGGGACCCAAACCCACCCCTGCGCAGTGCTGGCCACGAGGAAAACATCTTCAGCTTCAGCTTCCTTTGAATGTTGCAAGCAAGCATAGGTACCCGTGAATATGGCTTAACCTGCTGCTGACAGTGTGAATAAGGTTTCCCTGAAGAATAACCCAGCATCCCTGCAACGAGCCTGGAAATGATGAGGGCGTGGGCTGTTTTGTGTAGGACACAGTCCAATTTTTAGTTTAAAAAATCATAGTCCTTAATCATAAAGAGCTTGATGACACAGAGCAGAAAAGGTGCCCCTGATGAACGTAAGCCGGCCCATGTGGAATCAGCATCTCTGGGCGTCCCTCTGCATGCACCTGCCTCCTGCTTCCCATCCGGCCGTGAGACCAGCCGGCCCTGCCCCATGGCTCCCTCTGCCTCCCTTGTCTTCGTGACCTATGCACCTGCCCCTCCAGGTCACCGCCCGGCCAGGACCCCTCTCTCTCCAGGAGGACGTGGTCCTACATAAAGTTATAAACGCACCTCTGAGGACACAGGCCTGGCGGGGCATCGGCATGCCCCCCTGGGCTTCAGAGCAGCACCCTGAGCCCCAGCTCACCAGGGTGGCTCTTCCCAGGGCTGGGCCGCTCCCAGCCTGCTAGGCAGCTACTTCCTGCCACTGTACAGCTGGCATTTTGCTGCCACAGGGGAAGAGGACGCTGGTCTGGGGCCACCTGCAATGCTGACCTTATTGGGTGACTGCAGCTGAAGTGGCATGGCCCACCTGAGAATACCACATGTGCTCAGACTGTGCTGATCCTGCAGCAGGCGAGACCCTGGGCGAAGGACTGGCTTGGGAGGGCAACTGAGCCCCCAGCCTGGGTTCTCGGGAGGAGGGCGGTCCGGCAGCCGCAGCAGCATGACCTCAACTGCAGCTCAAGGCGTGGAACGTGCTGGGCGGGGAAGGACAGGGACCGGAGGAGGGCAGACGGAGGGAAGGGCTCCTCGTGCTCCCATGGCAACTCCCACAGAAGGCTCAGCTCGGGAAGCTCAGCTGGAGCCAACGTGGGGTAGGAGGAAGCTTCCCTAAGTGAGGGGCCACAGGCAGAGGGCCGTCGTGGCTCGAAACGGCTCCCCGTGCAGCCAACGTGCAGCCGATGTCTCGGGCGGAGCTCAGACTCAGTGGGCATCCAGCATCAGAGACACGCAGGGGCAAAGAGCTCAGGGGTTTGGGATATTTGGGCAAGGAGAGAAAAGCACTCAAATCTGGCTATTGGGTCTGCCAGCACACAGATCTGTGAAGTTTGCAAGATGGAAGGCCACCATGTCTGGAGCACCACTTTCTGAAAGGGAGAGTTTGCACAGGCCAAACTCCCCATCCCTCAGGTCGGTGCGTAATTACACTTCTGACAGGAACTGAGAGCATCTGGCAGGGATCCGGCCACTGCGTTTTTAGGAACCTGCAGTCTTCTCTACCCTTCCTTAATTGCCGTGGAACCCCTGCTGTGGTCTCCGGTCTGTTATCTCGATTTTTCACTCACCTCACAGTGCTTTCTGGTTTCCCTTTGGACTTTTTCTTTGATCCATGGGCTTCCTAGAAGTCATCTATTTCACTTCCACATTTGTGAGTTTCCCACACTTTCCCCATTCTGGACTTCTAATTTCATCCCATTGTGGTTGGAGAACCTGCTTTGTTGCCTGCTCTGGCACGTGCCCCTGGAGGAGCGGGGGTTCTGCTGTGGGTGCTGGCTGTGCGCCACCGTCTGTGAGGTCAAGTTGGCTGAGAGTGGCATGGAGGGCTTTCTTCCTTGTTGACCTTCTCTCTGGATGGTCTATTTAGCATTCAAAGTGGGAAAGTGAAATCGACAGCTCTTACTGGCAAATTTTCTTCTTCTCCTTTCATTTCTGCCTGTTTTTGCACGTTTTGATTCCTTTGGACTTTTTCACCTTTGCATTTTAATCTTGCAAGGCGATTTAATTTTTGTACTTTAACCTCCCCTGGAATGTGATAATGGGAGAGGAGTGTATGTTCAAATTTATGGCATTTTATTGTTCCCATTTTATTAATGACTGTTATGGAATGCGTGCCCCACCCCTATTCATATGTTGAATCCTAAGCCGAAATGTGATGGTTTTAGGAGGTGGGCCCCTTGGGAGGTGATTAGATCACAAGGTGGAGCCTTCACGAGTGGGATTAGGGCCCTTAATAAAAGGAGGCTCCCTTCCAGAGAGCTCCTTCGTCCCTTCCCCCACGTGAGGACACAGGGAAGTCACCAGCTATGAACCAGGAGGCGGGTTCTCACCTGACCTCAAATCTTCCAGCCTTGACCTGGGGCCTTCAGCTTCCGAAACTGTGGGGAATGAATTTCTGTTGTAAATAAGCCTCCCAGCCTGTGGCAGCCAGTCACAGCAGCCTGAACTGAGACAATGAAGTTGCTTTTTCTAAGAGAAAGTTATCATCAAAATCGTTCCACACACAGAAACTGTATTAAACATATATCAACATTTTAAAGCACAGTACCAAAGCAGACTCCCCTGGGAAGACCATGTGTGGGGAAACATTGTTGAACGTTGAGAAACAACGTTGCCAGTAACCTCCAATCTCGTTCCAAGGTCTTCTCTGATCAGTAACAACCATCCCTATGTTGGCAACAAAATTTTCTGTGTATTCCTTTACAGTTTTACTCATTGGAATTTTCTTGGCATTTTATTGTTGGAGAATCTAAATGTGGTCATTTAAGCTCATTGCATGAGCTCTGGTGAATGCACTGGTCAATGTGGCTGGGCATAATTTGGGATAGTAAATGGAAGGAGTAAATTTCCAGCCTGGGGTGTCCAGTGACCTTGGTGTTAATTTATTGAACGTTCTCTCTGGACTCACTCTAGAGGCACTAGAGCCAGCACTCCCAGGGCTCACCAGGATGGCCCCAAAGCAGAGGGGTGTATGCTCTGGGGACCCTGCCAGGGTGAGCCTGCTGCCTGCAACACGGCTCCCTGCTTTGGGGAGTCCTTCCTGCAGGAAGAACTCGCTCTTGTGGGCGAGGAACTTCTTGCAGCAAAATTTGTAGCAATGACAAAATGGTGTCAACTTAAGTGCCCAACACCAGGGCAATGGTGAGATAAAGGTTAGGCCCACTCCTCAGGAGGAATAGAGTCCTGCAGACACCTTGATGCTAGCCCAGTGAGGTTCTGACCTCCAGAACGGTGAGATAATACGTTTGCGTTGTTGAAGCCACTATGTTTGTGCTAATTTGTTATAGCAATGATAGGAAACTAAAAAATATTGACAGACATGTCCTTAGCCAATGTAGAAATTTTGAAAACTACCTGGTAGATGCAGGCAACATATCTTAATTACCAAGAAAGCTGATACTGGAGAACTAGGCTTGGTGGTCCAGTTAAATGGGTTTCCTTCTCCTCACTCGTGGCACTGATCTTGGGGCAAAACCTTAGACCTCAGTGTGGACTTATTTACTGAGGAATATTACCAATATTTTACTTACTTTAAAAAAACCCAATATTTTACTAATATAATCTATATAAAATAAAATACTTTATTAACATTTTACAAATATTTACTTACTGGACATTACCAATATTTTTAATCTTCACTCATCTGATAGGTTAAAAAAAACTGTGACGATTTATTTATAAAATCTGTAAAATTTCCACATTGATAAAATTTGTACATTTTTGATGAGTCAAGGTTTTCTTGATATAGAGTAGCTTATATATTAACTGGGAAACTGCACTAGGCAGTGGCTTTCAAAGTTTTTTGATCCTGACTGCTACGATCTAATTCACATGCATACACATTGTGTGTGTGTGTGTGTGTGTGTGTGTGTGTGTGAATGGCAGAACTGTTTAGAATGAGATTGAAACCCATTAATGGGTTTCAAAAACTAGCGATTTGCAACTAGTATAAAAAAAAAAAAGACAACAGAGTAAAAAATAGTGCATCCCACACGGTAATGATAAAAGTTTTTAAGATTTTGGTTTCAGTCATATGTATATGAAATGTATGTATATGATATATATTTATGTATATATGTATATGATATAGTTCTCTGTGTGTATATATATGTATATACCTTTACGTATGTGTCTGATATGTATTTGTGTATATATTTATGTGCATGTGACATTTATGTATGTATACATACATATACATGATACAGACTTTTATGCAAATGTATGTGGTATGTGTATGTGCATCTGATACACAGTTCTCTGTGTATATGTTATCTTTATATGTATGTCTGAGATGGATTTGTGTATGTTTATGTGCATGTGACACATTTATGTATGTGTATGTGTACATGATATGCACTTCTATGCATCTGTATGTACGTGCTGTATGTTTATCCGTGTGTGTGTGTATGATGCACATGCGTACTTGTGCCCAGAGTTAGCGCATGAGCTGGGTCTCAACGTTAAGTGTACGCACGCCCTAAGGGAGTCAAGTAATAAAAGCGATCTTTTTCCTCTCAGATCAATCAAGGGTGGTTTTTTTATCGAGAGCTCCGATCCCGCTTCTGGGAAATGCGCACAAACAAAATCCGAGTCCGGCTTCGGAGTCCTGGCGTCCACCAACCCCTGCACCCGTCCTCGGAGCGCAGCCGGCGCGGAGCTCGCCAGCATCCCTAGGGGCGCGCGCCCCCGGGAGAAGGCTGCCCCGCGCCGAGGCGCCCCGACTACTCGTGCCCGACCCCGACACGCCCCCGCGGCACCTGCGCCGCACCTAGGCCACCCCGGCTCCGCGCGGCCCCGCCCCCGCGCCCCACGGCCCCGCCCCCCGTCCGGCCCCGCCCCCGTCCCCGGCTGCAGAGCCCGCGCGCCGCGGCGCCTTCCCACGCTCCGACGCGCCGTCCGTGCGGGCGCGCGCACGCGAGGGGCCGCCGGGGGAGCGCCGCGGCGTCGGCGTCGGGCGCGCGCACGCCGGCGGGGCGGCGCACGGCTGCGGCGGCGGCGGCCATCTTTCCTCCCGGCGCTGCTCCCGGTGCAGGCGCGGGGTCCGCGGCCCTGCCGGCGCTCGGGCTCGGCCGGAGCAGCGGGACGCGTGGATGAGGGGCAGGTGGCGGCGGGCCGCCCCCCAGTGTCGCCGCCCCTCCCGCCGAGGGCAGGCCGGGCGGGCCGAGCGCCCGGGGCGGGCTCGGGGTCCTTTCCCGGCGCGGCCTCGTCCGCGCCGCGCCCGCCCCGCCGGGACCCGTCCCCCGCGCTGCCCCCGCCGGGGACCGTCTCCGGGCCGTCCCGCCCTGCCGCTGCTCTCGGGGTCGGGCTCCTCCCCGATGGGATAGGCTGTAAAGATGTTCAGTTTCGAAGGGGATTTCAAAACGAGGCCCAAGGTGTCCCTGGGAGGCGCGAGCCGGAAGGTAAGGGCGGCCTGCGTGTGCGCGGCGCCGCGGGGCCTCGGGCGGCGGGGCCGGGCGCGGGCCGGGAGGGACCGGGCGGGGGCGGGCGGCGGGGCCCGGCCCCAGGTCTGGGCGGGGCCCGCGGGCTCCTTCCCCGGCGCGGGAGGCCGGCTGCCGGGTCACCTGTCCCAGTGGCCGAAAGCAGGTCCGGGAGGATGGCTGATGGGGAGAAGGGCTTTGCGGGCCCGAGTGGCCCAGAAGCTGCAAGGATGCTGAGGGCGGCAGACTTTTCAATTTTGGTGGAAAACGCGGGGCAGGAGACAGTGCTTCTTTCAGAAATGAGCCCAGGTACTTACCGCACTTGACCTCGGGTACTGATTGCCTAGGGCTGTTTTCTGAAGTGGAAAGTGAGCAGAGTGTGTGTTTTAACGACAACAGTTTGTGGAATTGAGGCAGAACTCCTCACCATCGGCCACATGTTTGAATCCAAGGCTGTGAAAGTTATTCTGTACCCGCCTTCAGAAAACACTTCTGCAGAAACTCCAGGACTTTTTTGTTTACCGTTGGTCTTACAGGTATTCTTAGGTAATGGTTTCGAGTAAGGGTGGGCAGACTAGCTGCTCTGCTGCCCCGTCTGGCATCCGTCTCTTGATTCAGTGGAGTTGCCCGTAGTTCAATGCCAGTGTTGCTTCATTTGCTTGCTTTCCGCCAGTTCTCCGCTGGATCCCTTTCCTACCTGTTTTAGTTCTGTCAGATTAAAAATAAAGGTGTGGTACCCCGTGCTGAGGGTGTTTGAACAGTTTAAATGAATATAACTAGCTGATTGTTTACCAAATAATTTTCTAAAAGGCCGTTTAAATGCTTCATGTGTTCTGTGCTAGCATGTTCTGTATGCTACGCTTACTAACTGGTACGTGACCCTGAGGTTCGGTTGGCCCATGACCCTAAGGTGGATGCTCAAAACCACGTTAAGGCTATTCCTTTAAAAGTTATGCAGTCGAGGTGTGCACATGAGGGTTTCTTCTTCTTTTTTTGTGTTTGGTGGTTTCTGAGGGTGGAGGAGGGGAACCTGGTAGGGAGTTGGGAGAGGAGTGCTGATAATTTTCTAGCTTTGGGTTTTGAACGATGGCGACTGGCCGGAGGTGGCTGTGTGCAGAACCAGGAACCAGACTAGGTGCTGTATTGGTACGGCAGAGTTGGCGTGGCTAACATTCAGTGGCTTGGGTACTCATGAAAATTCCAAATGAGAACAAAGGATTTGTGCTCTTGGAAGAGGCCAAGGAGAACCTCAGGCTCAGATCTAGTTTACAGGTAAGATAGGAGCCCTTGAGTGATCGCACACACACAGAGCAAGCCAGTGGCAGGCGGGTCACCACCAGAGTCCACATCACTTTGTTGATGTAGGACCTTGTGATTTGTCACAGAGCAGTGCACCGGCATGTCCTGCTGGGTGTTGGGCTTGTTTTCTCACCGAGTAACACATCTCTTCTTCGAGGAAAATAGTTCCCTATTGATCAGAACCTTGAAGGGAGATTTCACATCTTTTCAGCTGTGCGAAACAGTTTTCCTCCCCGACACCCACTCCTTTTCATTGAGGTACAAGCGTTAAGTGTATGTGTCTCCTGGAGGAGCCTGAGGCGGAAATCCTTGTGCAGGTGAAGTTGAGGCGGGAAGAGGAGAGGGCAGGGGACCTGGGCCTTCTGGGTTGAAGTGCAGCTTCAGCCCCCTTGAGGTAAGGGGGCTGGCATTTTTGTATCTCCTTACCATTTAGTCTTTGTCTGCAGGCTGCCCGGGTGAGGGTGGGACTGGAACCCTGCTGGCCTCTCAGCTGAGAGCAGTTCTCCTGAGAGAGGAGAGGAAGGAGCCCGCTGTAGCTCCCTCACACTGGCAGGAGGTTGGGTGTACAGGAATCTATGCTGGGGGATTACCTGTAAGTTTGGCTGGAAGGATTTTTACATATGAACCCACCCCCGAGACCACCACTGCCACCAGGCAGCGTTCCCAGCGTCCTGTAGGCTTCCTCCTGCTCCCTCCGTCCTGAATTCTTCCTCTCCGAAGATAATTACTGTTCCATCCTTTGTTGCCATAGATTAGTTTTGCCTGTTGAATTTTCAGTGTGCTTGGGGGTCCCCCTTTTTTTGGATGTGGTTTCTTCTGTCTCACAAGTGGAATTCATCATCTCATTTTGTTGCCTTATCTGAACATACCGCGGTTGGTCCGTACTTGTTTGTGTCTCTTGGGGAACACGTGCTCTTGTGTGCTGGGTCACAGGACCCGTGGGTATAGCTCTGGCGCAGTGTCTCCCCAGGTGGCAAGTCTGCAGTGTCTGAGGTTCCGGTGGCCCCACTTTCTTGCCAGCACTTAGCGTTGTCAGTCCTTCTGCTTTTGGCAGTTCTGGTGGTTGTGTAGTTTCCCTGTGTTTTTAATTTTGTTTCTTAGCATCTAGTGACCTTAAACACCCACATGTGCTTATTTTCCTTAGTGCTCTTTGGTTGCAGCATGAGTCCTTTGTCTCATTTAAAAAACAAAACCTTAAAATGCTCTTTCCCCCATGTCTTAAATTATTTGAAGTCTTCCCTTTTTTAAGGTTAGTGGAAAGTAAGTAGTTGCCACCTTTTGAGTAAATACATCTTTTTTCTCCTCAGATTAAATGAATATTTTCAGTGTTTCTTTGTGAAGGTTCTGTGTAGGGTCTGAAACGTTGTGAGGAGAAGTCCATGCCTTCATTATAATCTAGTTGTGAAGAAAAAACTTAATTAAAAGTTCAATAACAATAGAGAGTAATTACCACATCTGGCTTTCCCTTGGGCTGACTTGGGAAAGGGAAGAGTTGGCTGGGGCCCAGTCCTGAGGGGTGGGGGGAGTTAGGCCAGTGGGAGACGAAAGTATTCCAGGTGGGCAGAGGGGTGTAAGGGGTAGGTCTGTACTCGGTTCCACTGATTCTAAGTCGCATAGGTTTCCACTTCGTAATATTTCTGAAGTCAGGACACATCTTGATGGCATGACATAGTTTATTGGCAGTTTTCTTTTTTCTTTTCTTTTCTTTTCTTTTCTTTTCTTTTCTTTTCTTTTCTTTTCTTTTCTTTTCTTTTCTTTTCTTTGTACTGCATAGAAGATTATCTCAGGGATCATTTGATTACCAGTATGGAAAGCCACTGAAGCTGGCTTAGTAGGTACCTCACGGAATGTCGTGGCAGAACCATACCCAGATACCAAGCCATCAGCACCTTGGCACGTGGCCGCTCTCAGTCCTTCGCCTGGGCTACGCGGTGTCCTTGCTTCTCGGCGCTCTGCAGAGCGGCTTCCTCCCTTTCCATTGCACAGGATCTTGGCGGGATGTGGTTTCCTAGTTCTGGTCCAGTTGAAACAAGTGAATCTCAGTTCTGCTTCTCAGGAGGGGGAATCTGATGGGCCTAAGTTAGGCTTTCCCCTCACAAGCAGAGTCTAGAGAAGGCGTTGGAGTCCGGTACAAGTCGAGCAGTCTAGGTGTGAGGGGCGGGAGGTCCACTTTCCAAGAGGTGGGTGGCTGTTGGATGAAATGTCTCAGTTCCTGTGGACAGAGTGGGGCTAACAGGCACACGTGTGAAACGGAGAAGAAATCTGGGCTGGGTGCGCAGATTTGGGCATTAAAAGCAGATAGGTGAAGTCATCTAGGGAGAAGGCGCGGAGGGGGGTCTTGTGGGACGACATTTAATAAGTGAAGGGAGTGCTTAGCAAAGAATCACACGTCAGGGGAAGAGGAGTGACCGCAGTGCCAGGGGACACAGGAAGACCTGGGGAACCTTGGAGGGAGCATATTCCAGGGGAGCGGGGTGGGGGTGGGGGTGGGAATCAGACTGCAGCTCATTGAGAGGTGACAGGAAGTCCCAAAGCGGGTGGACTCTTTTTGAGAAGCGGAAGAAGGCTGCACCCAGGGTGCAAAGCAAGGTTTTGGTTTCTTTGTTTGGGGCGGGAGAAACTTGAGCAGGTGTATTGACCGGCAAAGGAGCTAGGAGAGGGGGCGGCAGTGCTGTCAGTCCTGGGGGAGGCAAGAGTGGAGGGATCAGGTGTGAGCAGAAGAGGGAAATGTTTCAGGATTTAAAGAAAAGAAGTGGATGTGGAAATAGCAAAGTTTAAAGACAGGAGGAAGGAAATTAAAATTTCCTTTCTACCTTTCCATGGATAGTTGAGGTAAGCATGGCAGTGGAATTAATATTTCCTTAACGTTTGTCCATTGCTTTAAAAAATTGATGTACTTTATTTTATGGAGAATTTTTAGGTTTACAGAAAATCGAGTTTCCTCATGTCTCCCCCTCCACCTCACACTTCCCGTTACCACCATGTTGCCTTAGTGTGCTTCATTTGTTACGATTGATGAACCAGCATCAGTACAGGAAAGTTCATTCTATATGTTGTACTTTATGTGGGTTTTGAAGAGTTGTGTAATGACATTAGCCACCAGTACAGTATCACATGTAACTGTTTGTTGCCCTAAAAATTCGCTGTTCTTTACCTCTCCATCCTTGCCCCTACCCCTCTTCCCCTCTGCCACCACTGATCTTTTTACTGTCTCCATAGTTTTGCTTTTTCTAGAACGGCCTGTAGTTGAAACCATACTGTGTGTAGCCTCTTCAGATTGGCTTCTTTCACTTAGCAATACGCATTTAAGTTTTCTCCATGCCTCTTTGTAGCTTGATAGCTTGCGTGTTTTTTAACTTTTTATTAACAGACATTTTTAGAGAAGTTTTAGGTTTATAGAAATTGGGAAAGTACAGAGTTCTCACACACTCCATCTCCACCCCATGTTGTTTTCTCTGTTATTTACCTCTTGCCATAATGTGATATGTTTGTTACAATTGATTGACCAATGTTGATACATAAGTTTTTAAATTAAAAAAGTTTTATTTCTTTATTTTATTGAAGTATAGTTGATTTACAATGTTGTATTAGTTTTTGGTGTACAGCATAGTGATTCAGTTATGCATATATGTTCTTTTTCATTATAGATTATTATAAGCTATTGAATATATTTCCCTCTGCTCCACAGTAGGACCTTGTTATTTATCTGTTTATATATAGTGGTTTGTATTTGCTAGTCCCAAACCTAATTTATCCCTCCCCACCCCCTTTCCCCTTTGGTAACCATAAGTTTGCTTTCTATATCTGAGTCTATTTCTGTTTTGTAAATAAGTTCATTTGCATCATTTTTTTTAGAGTCCACATATAAGTGATGACATATGATGTTTGTCTTTCTTTGTCTGATTTAATTCACTTAGTTATGATAATCTCGTGGTCCATCCATGTTGCTACAAATAGCATTTCATTCTTTTTTGTGGCTGAGTAGTATTCCATTGTGTGTGCGCGTGTGCGTGCGCATACACACTGCAACTTCTTTACCCAGTCATCTGTTGATGGACATTTGGTTGCTTCCAGGTCTTGGCTATTGTAAATAGTGCTGCTGTGAACATTGGGGTGCATGTGTCCTTTTGAATTAGTTTCCTCCAGGTATATGTCCAGGAGTGGGATTGCTGGATCATATGGTAATTCTATTTTTAGGGTTTTGTCTGTATGTGTGTGTGTGTTGGTTGTTGTTTTTTGAGGGGGAGGTAATCAGGTTTACTTACTTTTAGGGGAGGTGCTGAGGATTGAACCCAGAGCCTCATGAATGCTAAGCATGTGCTCCACCACTTGAGCTATACCCTCCCCTCTCTATTTTTAGTTTTTTAAGGACTTACCGTACTGTTTTTCATAGTGGTTGCACCAAATTACATTTCTACCAACAGTGTAGCAGGGTTCCCTTTTCTCCACACCCTCCAGCATTTATTGTTTGTGGACTTTTTAATGATGACCGTTCTGACTGGTGTGAGTGTTACTCGACTGTAGTTTTGATTTGCATGTCGCTAATAATTAGGAATATTGAGCATCTTTTCATGTGCCAGTGGGCTATGTGTGTTGATGTATAATTATTAAGTCCTTAATTTTTATTAGGGTTCACACCACGTGGTGTACATTCTGTGGGTTTTGACCTTTTCAGACTGGCTTCTTTCTCTTAGGAATAAACTTTTAAAGTTGCTCTCTGTTGACTGATACCATCCCCACTCCCCAAATGGCTGAGTAGTATTCCATTGTCTGGATGCACCAGTTTATCCATTCACCTGCTGAAGGACGTCTTGGTTGCCTCCAGGTTTTAGCAGTTATGGTAAGGCTGCTGTAAACATCCACATGCAGGGTTTGTGTGTGCAGAGTTCTCACTTCCTGTGGGTTAATGCCGGGAGCACGATTGCTGGATCCTGTGCTGAGGTTGTGTTGAGTTTTGTAACTAACCACCAAACTGTCTTCCAGAGTGGCTGCACCATTTTGTATCCCCCTCACCCCGCAGTGACTGCAGCTCCTGCTGTGTCACGTCCTCGCCAGGGTTTGGTGTTGTCAGTGTTCGATCTTGGCCGTTCTGATAGGTGTGTAGTGGTATCTGACTGGTCTGATCTGCGTTCCCTGATGCCCCACAGTGTGGAGAGTCTTTTCAGATGTGCTTGTTTGCCATCTGTGTATCTTCTGTGCTGGGGTGTCTGTTGAGGTCTTTGACTCATTTTTTAACTGGGTTCTTTGTTTTCTTACTGGTGAGCTTCAAGAGTTCCTATATATGTTTTTAGTGTATTTTGTACACATACAAGTCTTTTTTTCAGATACTTCTTTTGGATATACTTTCTCCCGGTTTTTAGCTTGTCTTTTCATTCAGTTAGCAGTGTCTTTTGCAGAGCAGAAGCTTTTAATTGTAATGAAGTCCAGTTTTATCAATTTTTTTTCACACATTATGTTTCTTATGTTGTGTCTAAAAAGTCATCTCCAAACACAAGGTCACCCAGCTCTTCTCCTGTGTTAGCTTCTAGTAGTTGTATAGTTTTGTATCTTTCATCTAGGTGTGTGATCCATTTTGGGTTAATTTTTGTGAAAGGTTTTAAGGTCTGGGTCTAGATTTTCTTTTTTTCTGTTTTCACAGGTAGATATCCAGTTGTTCCAACATGTTTGATGGAAAGCTGTCCTTTCTTCATTGAATTACCTTTGCTCCTTTGTCAAAGATCAGTTGGCTGTATTTTTGTGGGCCTGTTTCTGGGCTCTCTACTCTGTTCCATTGGTCTGTTTGTTTCTTGGGGTTGTTTGTTTTGTTTTTGCCAATACTATACTGTTTTGATTTCTGTAGCTTTATATTAAGTCTTGAAAGTCGAGTAGTGTCAGTCCTCCTAATTGTTGTTGTTGTTGCTTTAGCATTGCGTTGGCTCTTCTGGGTCTTTTGCCTTTCCATACCAGCCTTGAGTCAGTTTGTTGATATTCACAAAGTAACTTACTGGGGTTTTGACTGAGATTGTGTTGAATCTGTAGGTCAAGCAAGTTAAGAAGAACTGATCTTGACAGTACTGAGTCTTCCTGTCCAACATGGAGTGTCTCTCCAGCGCTTTAGTTCTTTCATTTCATGCATCAGACTTTGGTAGTTTACCTCAGATAGACAATGTCTTTCCTTCTATCTCAGTATATGTGTGTGTGTGTGTATATATATATGTAGTTAGGTTTAGACCGAAGTATATCATTTTTCTCATGCTGATATAAATGATACTGTGGAGTTGTTTTTTTTTTTTTACCCTTTAATTAAGTAATTATTTTATTGAAATATAGTCAGTTTGCAGCGTGTCAGTTTCTGGTGCATAGCATCATGTCTCAGTCATACATATACATGCACATATCCCTTTTCATGTTCTTTTTTATTAAAGGTCACTACAAGATATTGAATGTAGTTCCCTGTGCTGTACAGTATTAACTTGTTGTTTATCTGTTTTATATATGGTAGTTAGCATCTGCAAATTCCTAACTCCCAATTTATCCCTCCTCTGTAACCATAAGTTTGTTTTCTATGTATGTGAGTTTTTTTCTGCTTTGCAAATAAGTTCATTTGTGGGGCTTTTTGCTTTTGTTTTTTTAGATTCCTCATGTAAGTGGTATCATATGGTATTTTTCTTTTTCTTTCTGGCTAACTTCACTTACAATGATATTCTCCAGGTCCATCCATGTTGCTGCAGATAGCATTTTTATGGCTGAGTAGTATTCCATTTTATAAATATACCACAACTTCTTTATCCAGTCATCTGTTGATGGACATTTAGGTTGTTTCTATGCCTTGGCTATTGTAAAGTATGCTGCTATAAACATTGGAGTACACAGATCCTGTGTTTTAAATTTCAAATTCCAGATGTTCGTTGCTGGTGTATATGAAGGCAGTTTTGTATTTATGGTTTACCAACTTTTCCCTATTCCACGCCCCCTGACCCCTGACAGATACTTTTCTACTCTGTTTGTAAATGTTTGACTTTTTTTTTTTTAAGACTCTGTGTATAAGTGATATGATACAGTACTTGTCTCTCTCTCTTACGGCGTATTTCACTTAGCACAAGGCCCTCAAGGTCCATCCATGTTTTTAAAATGGCAGAATTCCTTCTTTTTTGTGGGTGGATAATACTCCATTGTGTGCACACACTACACCTTTTTTAATCTACTCATCTGTTTGATGGATACTTAGGTTGTTTCATATCTTGATCACTGTGAGTAGTGCTGCAGTATCAGGGTGCAGATACCTGTTCTGCGTCCTGTTTCCGTTTCCATTGGATAGATACGAGATTGCTGGATCAGGAAGAAGTTCTGTTTTTAATTTTTTGAGGAACCTTAATATTCTTTCCATAGTGGAAACATTTTTTTTAATTTGAAATTTTAATTGTTCATTGCTGCTACATGGAATGCAAGTTGACTTTTGTGTATTAACCTTGTATCCTGCTGTGTTGCTATAGTCCCTTAGTAGTTTTGGGAGGTTTTTTGTTAATTCTTTGGGACTTTCTACGTGGACAGTTATGCCATCTGTGACCAAAGACAGTTTTATTTCTTTCTTCCCTATCTTCCCTTTTATTTCCTTTTCTTGTTTTACTACATTATCCAGGCCTTGCAGTATGATGTCAAAGACGGGGTGACAAGAGGACATCCTTGCCTTATTCCTGGTCTTACTGGGAAGTTTCTAGTTTCTCACCATTAAGTGTGATATTAGCTGTAGGTGTTTGTGGTGGTTCCTTACCAAGTTGCGGAAGTTCCCCTCTAGTACTAGTTCACTGAGACTTTTTATCACGAATGGGTGCTGGGTTCTGTTAAATGCTTTTTAACGCATCTGCTGATAGGATCGTACGACTTTCTTTAGCCAGTTGCCATGGTGGATGGCACTAAGGGCTTTCTGAGCTTAAACCAGCCCTGCGTACCTGGGAGAAGTCCCACTTTGCTGTGATTCGTAATTCTTTCTACACATTGTTGGGTTCAGTTTCCTGGTATTTTGTGTGGGGTTTTGCATCCATGTTCATAAGAGAGATCCGTCTGTAGTTCATTTCTCGTCGTGTCTTATTCTAGTTTGGTACTAGGGTGCCGCTGGCCTCCAGTCAGCTGCGCTCCAGGGCTGCTGAGGCCAGCTCTGTAATTGTGGTTTCCCCTTCTGACTGGTCTAGACCACTCTTCAGATGATAGGCACTCTGATCGGCCAATTTTATAAAGCTGCCCTCTATTGTGTAATTGAAGGTCTTACCTGAAATATTTTAACTTTAAAAATTTCCATGCTGCTTTACTTGGAAAAGGTGACATTTGGTGTATGTGTTGTCATTCTCCTCTGTCTTGTGTTGCAGCGGAACATGGAGCTGTTTCTCGCAGATCTGGCTTCAGGTGAAATAGGGATGTTTTCATAGATGAGATTTTAAAATGTTAATTTACTGTCAGGACTGGTGTTCTTTACTTTATACTGTTTTATCCAGCAGCAGCACTGCATCTGTTCTCTTGAATGTAATTATCTGCAGCCTGCACAGATGAGACCAAAAACCTGTGTTTCCTGCAGCAGGTAAGGTCAAGAACTCTTGATCTGGTGGAATAGAAGGACGAGACCACTTGTGTAGTTCTCTTTGGACTTGTCTGCAGAGCCTGGGTGAGACCAGCAAGGCACTGAGGGTGCTTGGGTTACAGCCCCGAGAGTGAGCGCCTCCGTAAGCTCTGTGCCCGGACGCTGGCCTGCCTCACCCGGGCCCTGTCTGGCTGTGCATGCTCCTGTGTGCTGATGTGCTTGGGCTGTGGAGCTAGCTGCCAGCTAGGTTTCTGAGTTAGTCGGTGAGTAGGTCACCTCATAGGACCTAGACGAGCCTTCTGAAGAGGGCGCCGCAGAAGCAGTAGAGAGCTTCCCTCAGTGGCTTTGCCTTTATTCCTGCAGCTGTAAAGAACGCTGGCACCTGGGAGGTCGGGAGTTAAGCACCTTGTTCTTTGACTCTGACCCTCGTTTCATGCCTCGTCCCACTGCCACGGCCTCTTCACGAAACCTTATGTGGCCAGCGTGGCCTGCCGGCGTGAAGGCAGGAGCAGCACCTTTCTTCTGGTGCGGTTTGTCCAGAGTCCGTCGTCTTCTGTGCTGACCGAGTTAAAGACAGAAATACTTGCTGGGGGTGTGGGTGGCAGCGTCCGCCGGCCCAGCCTCCCAGAGGGGCGGTCTGGTGGTGTGTGTGCAGAGTCTCAGACAGGTCCGGCCCCTCCACTCCGGTAATTCTACTTTTAGAAATTTGTTTTCAGAAACTAATTTGATAGGGCCCGGGAAAGAAAAGATTTTGTTTGTGGCATTACTTACAACATTGAAAAATTCAAAACAACCTAAATGTCTAACAGCAGGAAATTTGTTAAACAAATGGTAGTAATACATGCAGTGAGGTACTATAAAGCTACTTAAAGTGGTCATGATGTATGTTTGTTAGTGTTGTAATTTATTGATGTCTATTCATTACAGGTATTAAATGTGTCGTTTTAATGAAAACAGATTGCAAAACGGTACTGCAGTCTGCACTTAAATTATGTCAGTCTGAACAGTTGTGATCTCTGCTTTACCAGTTTCTGAATTAACGGTGAATAAAGGACACGTTCTCTGTTCATGCCTAAGAGTGGCCTAGAGCACTACTTTTGTTCTTCTGTTCTGTGGGGCAGGTGTATGGGAGCAGCTCTGGGTGCTTCTGGCTCAGGGGCTCTCGGACGCCAGCCTGGTGCAGGCCGAGCCTGGAAGTCAGCACTGGGTCACTAACTCACTCCACCTCCCTGCCACTTGGATGTCCCCTTAGGGCCGCCTGAGTGTCCTCATAGCAGGGCAGCTGGCCTCCCCAGAGCCGGCGATCTGAGAGAGCAGGGGGAGCGCCCAGGGCCTGAACTGAGTGCGTCACTGTTGCCCCCCTCTGCTTATGGTGGGGGGACGGGCTCCACCAGTCTGGAACCAGCACAGGCAGAGGAACCGGTAAACTAGAAGAGCTCGGAAAACTGGAGAGAGAGAGGACTGACTTGAAGCTCCCTTCTCCCAGGCAAGGCAAAAGGATGAAATCATGCCATTTGCAGCAACATGGATGGATCCAGAGATTATGCAACTAAGTGAAGTAAGTCAGACAGCGGAAGAGAGCTGTTACATGATATCGCTTACACGTGGAATCTAAAAAAAATGGTGCAAATGAACTTACTTACAAAACAGAGGCAGACTCACAGACACAGGAAACAAGCTTACGCGACCAAAGGGGAAAGCAGGGTGGGGAGAGATAAATTAGGAGTTTGAAATTAACAGATGCACACACTACTATGCATAAAATAGATGAACAACAAGGACCTACTGTGCAGCACAGGGAACTGTATTCAATATCTTGTAGCGACCTTTGCTGGAAAAGGACTGCGGAAAGGACCAGATGTATACACACGTGTGTATAACTGAGTCACTTTGCTGTGCACCCGAAACTGACACAGCGTTGCAGATCAGCTACGCCGCCGTTTAAAGAGACGTTTATACTGTGGGTTGTCCTTCAGCTGAGGATTGGAGTATTTTCTAAAATCCAGCTTTGTTCTCTTTTTAAAATTGCCGTAGCTGTTCTTTGTATGAACTCGGTATGAAGTATACATGTTTGTCCTTCACTTTTGAACATTGAGGTTGTTTCTTTTTTATTGTGAACAACATCTTTATAGCCAATGATTTATAATTATTTTTTAGGATAAATTGCAGAAAGAAGCTGGATTGCTTGGCCAGAGTGCACATGTTGTGAAGACCTGCGATAAGCTTTGTTGTCTAGAACACATGACGTGGGCTTCCACTCCCTGGCCTTGCAGTGAGGTGCTGCCTCTGGGCGGCTGTGTGTGGTCGCAGAGCGCAGTGTAGTGAACCCTGAGGGCGTTTTGTCTCCAGGTGTTTGTTTTCTTTCCTTACTTGTTACAGTTACCTGTGCTGCTATCCTCAGCGTCTGTCTGTCCCCTGCAGGGCGCTGCACTCCCATCTCATCTTGGCTCCTGCTCTGTGCGGAAGAGGTGCTTGTGTCCCGTGGAGGAAGAAATCAGGGTTCAGAGATTCCAAGTCATTTAGTGAGAACCACGAGGCTCCATGATGTGAGCCCTGGTCTGTGCACTGAGCCTCGACTGGGTGTGTGTAGCCTGCATGTCTTGTTTCTGTCCCTGCTCTGCTTAAGTTTTCCTGTACCTGTCTGGCAAGTCGAGGACCATGTCCTGCAGGTGCTGAGAAGGTGCGTTAACAGTCCTGTGTCTTTTTGAATTAATTTTCCTTATAATGCAGCTTTAATGCTCTTTATAATTTTTTAAGGAACGTTAGTGAACTCTAGCATGTTGGCAAACAGCACAGTTCGTATCACATCGTTGTTGCATAAGATGAAATTGTAAAAAGTATAATGGGAACTTGAAAAAATGCTCATCTCCACGACCGTCTGGGCTTCTCTTTTTCACGTCTTGTAATGGGAAAGTCATAATTCTTGATAATGAGAAAATTAAATTAGATTATCATTAATCCTCCTTGGTCTAATAATGTTTCTATATCCAGTGGCCCTTTTAAAACAGTTACCTTATTTTAATTGAAAAAGGTTATGAAAACTGAGATTCTTCCAAAGGGCATATAATGAAGTCTTCCTCTTGTTGAGACTCCAAACGTTACCAATTTCCTTAGTATTTTTTCAGAACTAGAGTAAATATAAATAAACATATCCCCTGACCTTTTTAAATAAAAAGGAGAGCAGAGCACATTCTTCTCTCAAGCACTGCATCCTAGTGATAATTCTGTGCCAGCACCTTTAGGTCTGTGTGGTTATTTTTGTGGATGCGTAATATTCCATCACATGGTTTGTGTCATGTAACCACTTTGCTGTTGATAGATACATACGTGCAGGCTGTTTCCTGGGTCTCGACATTAAAACAGTAATTAACATAATCATCACATGGTTTGGGGGTAAGAAAAGAAAGTCTTTTGGAATTTATTATAATGGGATTTAAACTATTGCATTTTTTGAATGTTTATACATACATTTTTATTTAAGATAGTAACATACATTTTAACATTTAAATGAAGGAAATTTTCTTTTCTCGTGTAATATGCATGTATTAAATAAGAGCCTCTGGAAACCATTGAAAGGAATGTACTATTCCTATTTCAGAGCAACCTCCTTTAGAACATTTGGTTTAAATTTAGAATGTTGAGTTTAGGGAACTTCAATAAAAGAGGGAAAATGAGTAGCTTTTTTGTCATTTTTTTTCTATTTCCTGAATCTTTTTTTTTTTTTTGAAGATGAGGCATTTTTTTCCCCAGTCATACATATACATATATTCATTGTCATATTCTTTTTCATTAAAAGTTATTACAAGGTATTGAATATAATTCCGTGCTATACAGAAGAAATTTATTTTTAATCTGTTTTTATATATAGTAGTTAATATTTGCAAATCTTGAATTCCCAAATTTATCCCTTGCCACTCCCCTTTCCCCCCAGTGACTGTAAGACTGTTAACTATGTTTTGGTACTTTAAAGTTAGCTCTTTTCTGATTATAAAGTAACGTTTATCATGAAAAATTTAAATACACTGAAACATATAAAGCAAATTACCTATTTGGAGTCCACGCACGACTTAGGAATGACACTGTTAATATGTGTGTGAGTTTTGTTCTAGTCTTTTTCTCTTATTGTTTGAACTGGGAGTCGTATCTTATTAGTAACTTGCTGTGTTTTCAGGCACCTTAAGCATTTTGCGTGTTTGTGAGCTTGGTTGCTCGCATACTTTCACAAAGGGTCCTCCTCACAGACCTGCAAAAATAGGGAAAGCCCACAAATCGTAGGCTTCATGTTACTCAAAAATAAACCTTTTGATAACTCTTAACATTTTAATTAACTCAAAAGGAAGTATTTTACTTGCATATTCTTCGATTTGTGCATAACTACTAGTATTGTGTTAATACCTGAGAGTGGGGAAATATACTAACTTGAAACGGATGTGACACTCTTCTGTTTACATTGCTGAGTGGAGTAAATTGCTAATGGAAGATGACCCAGACAGAGGAAGCATAGGAAACCTCATGGTTTTTTTTAAAATGTGAGGTATTAATTAACGTGCTAAAGTTCTTTTTACAAATGTTTAGTGGTCAGTTTGAGCATTTGGCTTTATGGACCTTGTCATGTTACATAAATTTACCTTGAGCTATATTCAAATTTTTGATGATACAGTTTTTTTTATTCTGAGACTTAATGACATCTAATTTAAACTGTATATGACTTACTTTTTAAATACTTCATTTTGTTACCATTTAATTCATTAGCATGAAGAAAGCATTTTTCCCCATTTAAAAAAACATCTTTATTAATGGTATTTGTGAAGTTTGGCCATATTTAGCTTGCAGAACCGAGGAGAAGACAACATGCCTGAAGCTAAGAGATCAGATAGGGAGTCTGCCGTGATGTACCGCTGTTCCGTGTTGGTGAGTGGGCGCAGCGCCACAGCCGTGAGGTGGGCGGCCAGCTCTGAAAGCGGCTTGTGTCCAGTGGGGCAGGGCAGTCAGTCGTCAGTGTGGATGCAAAACTGGCGTGTGACTGACTGCTGCTAGGACTCCCCTTGTTTTCTAGGCCAGTGGAACCTAGGAGGTAAAAGATAGTCCAAGAATAATAAGTTGAAACCAAGAACTTGCTAGGAGTCAAAATCTGAATGTGCTGTTCGCTGGCACCTTGTCCTCTTCCTGCAGTCCGCTTAACTGTGAACTTAGTCTTGGTTATGTTGAGCTGTTTTTAAAAGCTTTTGTTCTTAAATAGTGTCATTATTTTAAATTTAAATTCTTTAAACTTTAAAGAAGTTTAAAGATTCTTATTTTAAAGAAGTTAATAGTTTCTTATTTTAAAACAATGAGAAAGTATTACATGTACATGGATTATAATTCAAGCAGTAGAAGATAAAGATGCAAACAAAAGCCTCCCTGCCTTTCCCCCGCTGTCCCCTCCTGCATCCCTCGCCCTCATCGCGGTCTGTTGCTGGGCTCCTCCTGTCCTCCTGGAGCCTGCTCTGAGCAGAGCCTGCTCTGAGAGGAGAGCCACTGAGGTGGGCATCGCTGCCCTCTCCTCTTGTTTGAACACACGTGGAGCGTGCTGAGCCGTCTGCTGTAATTCCCTTCTGCCCCGGTACTCTGTCTGGAGAGAGTTCAGATCAGTGCAAACAGATCTGTGCCTTTAAAAAAGAAAATTGTGTATGATACTTCATGTAATGTTCTGTAACTTACTTAGCTGTCATGTATTTTAATAGCCATTTAGGTTGTTTTCAGCTTTTTTGCTAATTTAAACGTCATTGCAGTGCATATCCCTGTATATGTGCCAGCTAGTATTTGCAGGTTAAATGTCGAAGTGCTGGGCCAAAGGCCGTGTACATTTTAAAGTTTTGTAGTTGTTTCCAAATTGCCCTTGAAGAAAATCGTATCAGTGCGTGAAAGCTGCTCCTCCGTTGTCCTCCTGGCATGTTATCTCAGTTTAAAGTTTGCCAGTTAGACAGGGTACAGAGCCTGTTTCATTGTGTGCTTATTGCATTTTTTCCTAAAATGAGTAAAGATGAAGTTCTTATGTTTAAAAGATCTCCCTGTGTACTGTTCATAGCTTTTGCTAACTTTTCTGTTTGATTGTTGATTATTATTAAGGCTTTACAAATAGTTGGTTTTGCAGTGTTACAAATGCTTCTCCCCACTTGGCCACTCTTCTACCCTTGATTATGATGTTTTTCTGTGTGGAAAGGTTTAATTTTACGTGGTCAAATTTATCATTATTAAATAATGACAGACAGTAACATAGACCCAATGTGTGATGTGGTATTTCTTTCTTAGAGTAAGCCTTCCTCCACACGGAGATTCTAAAAACTACTCCCGCGTTACCCTCCCATGTGATGCGGTGCCGTGTGTGTGCAGACCTCAGGTCTGTCAGGAGCCTGTTCCGACGTGAGGACTGGACATTCAGTGTCACTTGTTAGGCCCGCCAGTGGTTGCGGTGCTGCTGTGTTTGAGCAATGCACTTCTGTCTTCAGGTGTGAAATGCCGCCTTTGTCAGAGGTGAGTCTCCCTGGAGCCCCATGGCGGTGAGCCGGCTGCCCCCGCTTCAGCCTCGTTAGTGTAGGTGAGTGTGTGTCCCAGAGCCTGGTGTGTCGTGGTTCCGGTGGTATGTGAACGAACATTTAAATTTTTTCGTAGTGTGTATTTCAACTCCTGATGGAAGAATACAGCTAGGATATTGAACCTGTGGTTTTCCTGAAATGCTTGCTCTCCTGAGGAGGGAGGAGGGAGCATCATGGTGGGCCGGGGTGGACCACAGGTGGTCCGTTTCTCCAGCCCTGGTCCACCTCGCTCGGGAAGGTTCCTGGACGCAGAAGCTCCTTGTGCCTTGTAGTAGGTTTGTTTATTAATTTTTTTTGCAGCAGCAGCAGGGTGAATTTTTCACTTTCGGAAGTTGGTACTTACTTACCAGTTCGAGCCACGTGTAGGAACTCAGAATTGTGAATTGAGGGCCTGTGCCTTTATTTTTGCGCCTGACTGCAGGGCTGGCTGCAGGTTGGGCGGTAAAGAGGCAGTGTTGCCTTTAAAGCCTAGTGGTGAAGATTGTCTTATAAATTCAGGTGCTAGAGTTGATTGCTTTAATGACCCACTGGAACTAGCTTTTATTTTTGTAAATTTGTTGCCTGCATACAAAACATGAATCAAACAAATGCAGTGAAGATTTCTGAAATTCGGGGTTTTTTTTGGACTGGCTGAGAGAGTGAGCCTATCCCATGATGAACCAAATTCCAGTGTGAAACCATGCTTTTGAAACCATAAGCATGCCACCCCAAGCTTGTTAAACTTTTGGGAAGAAACAGGAGACTTCTAATCAGAATAAAAGTAAGCGCACACGGCGACAGGAATGGAAAGTGCAAAAGCTGAGAACACATCATGGCAGAGGCTGGACCTGCTAACTGGCCAAATGCACAGAAAGTTGTGATTAAAAGTGGTGATTAGTGACAAAGCAAATTGCGTGCTTGGTAAAATCCCTTTGTTCGGGGACAGAGTTCTTTGTCCACCTGGAGACGAGCCAGGTACGGGGAGCAGCTGCTACTCTCCCAGGGAAGGTGGGGTTGGTGCTGCTCAGGGCGGACTGAGAGCCCCCGAAGTTACAAACTCAGCTAATCCGTGACTGTTCGTCAGCTGAGAGCTGAATAAACAAGTCCATGAGGACGTTTTTAATCTAACTCATAAATCAGAGGACATCTTTTAAAATCCGTTGATGACTTTGTGACAAAAAGTAACACGGACTTAACACACGATGTCACTGGAAAAGCAGAAGATAGTAGGAAACACTGTGGTGGTTCAGTAAGGGGCTTGGTCCCTTGTCGTAGCACCGGAAACTTGACCTCTCTATGCAGAAGGCAGTCCTGTGAGTCTCATGTATGCCAGGATATTTAAGAGTAGTTCCTGTGTCTGTGAGTCTGTTTCTGTTTTTTAACTCTTTTGAACTTAGTTACTAAACAGAAACAGACATAGAAAACAAACTGGTGGTTACAGGGGTTGAGGGTGAAGGGATAAATTGGGAGTTCGGGATCTACAGATATTTACTACTACATACAAAATAGACAGCAAGGTCCTGCTGTGCAGCACAGGGAACCCAATTCAATACCTTGTAATAGCGTATAATTAAAAACTACGAAAAGGAGTGTGTGTGTGTGTGTGTGTGTGTGTGTGTGTTAACTGATTCACTGTGTTGCACACCAGAAACACAACATTGTAAATTGACCACATATCAAGAAAAAAGAAAAAAAAAGTAGTTTTTAATGGTGTCAATTCAGCACTCGTGTTGAAAGCAGGTGGCTGAACTGTAGCCTGCCTGCGGAAGCTTGAGCGCCCACTTGCCCTGTGGACCACAGGCAGGTCTCTCCTTGACGCCTCTTCAGAGGAGATGCTCTTCCTCACCTTTCCGGCTGCAGTCCCTCTGTCTTTCTGCTCTTACTGACTGAAGGTGTATGGCGTGGATTACTCTGCATGCCTAGTCGAGACTGTGCTGTGGGCGAGCTGCTTAAAGGCTTCTCTCTAGGGGGTTTGCATGCTTAGCGCGAGCAGCGTGGAGGCTGCAGGAGCAGCCTGTGCACCTAGGACTCGTTTTTCACGGAGAGAGTCGAGGTCCCGCTGGAGAGCACGGGGCCTGGCTTCAGTGTCTTGCAGTAGACTATAAAAATGAGCGGCTGCGTAGGTAAGGAATAGTGATGACATTTGTGATGTTACAGTATTTTTGAAATTCTTTGTTGACGTCCCGAGAGAATGTAGAACGTTGGAGTTGTCCATTGGATTTAAGATTTGCCTGGCCAGTATTCTGACTTGGGTGGCACCAAGTAGTGCTGGCAGGATGGCATAGGGCTTTCTGATGTCGGCCTCTGCAGAAGGGTAGCTGTGCAGGCTAGTTTCTTTATTTATCATGAATTTGTTTTTCAACTTGAAAATCTTTTAAGCTTCAGTTTTCCAATTTTACCTTTATGCTTTCTAAATTTAATCCTTCAATCATAAAATTGTGCACATTGCTAACCACCAGGATTTTAAAGAGAAATAAGGCACAGGCTCTTCTTAAGGAACTCATAATTTATTAAAGGAGAAACAAATAAATACAGTTACAGTTACCTTCACTCTCCACTCTCCAGGGTCAGTAAGAGAAAAAAGGTTTTCTCTTTAAAGAGGTACTTTTCTATGTGATCAAATCCTGGAGCTCCTGTTAGGCACGTAGATACAGACCCTGCTGAATGCTGTATGATCAGCTGTGTGCGGTTGGAGCACGCTGGCAGGCGGCAGCCTGGTGTCTTCCCGCAGGCCGTCAGTGCTTATCAGAGGGGCTCCTCCTGCGCACTGTGCGCCACGCACCCTGCTCTGGGCCGGCGTGAGGTCTGCTGCACTGTGATCACCCATTCCTGCTGTTTTCAGTGATGGAGTCCGTTTTGTTTTCTTACTTTCTGCTCTTCTCTGGAACAGTCACAGCCACACTGGCTCTGTGGCGTCACCTGCTGGAGGGACCTTCCACAGCACTGGGTGGCCACGTTTTTGTGGGTGATGCCCATGTTGGCCTCCGTGACCCGGACCCGCGCAGGTAGTCGCTTTCTGCATGTTGAGTGGTCAGCCCTGTGTTCCGGGTACACGTCCGTGAACGCCAGGTGTGCTACAGCAGTCTCTACATCGGGGAACCCACCAGGTCCTTGTGGGGCGCGGGGGTGGGCGAGGTCTTCCAGGGCGTGCTCCATGGAAGAGATGACATTCACGCGGTCTCTCTCAGGGGAGCGGGTGCTCACCGGGTGCACGTGTTAGTGTCAGGAGGGCAGGCCAGCCTGGGTGTAAGGAGCAGAGCGCTGGGGGCTTGAAGGGGCTGGGAGGGCAGGATGTGTGGGAGGCAGCATCTGGAGATGGTATGAGGGACATAGTTGGGAGAAAAGGGAGGAGACGCTTGGCCATGAAATTGCTGTGCTGAAGGCTGTCTGAACTTGATCTCTGATGATCCGCTGGCAGTTCTCAGATCATGCTCACAGATAGGCTACCACGAAAGAGAAGAGTGAGGGTAGTATAGTAGCTTTACATGAGTTTGGTTAACTTCAATAACTGAGCTTTGAGAAGAGATGGTTCTGTTTAGTGTTCAGTGGTCTTTTAGGAAATGATTATTAGACTGATTTTTGTTTGTTTTGAGGGTGTGGCTGCCCCGTGTGAGTGATGCCATGGGGGGAGTCTGAACTCAGATGACGGGCAGCTTGAACCCTGGACGGTCCGTCCACACGTCTCCTGGCTCTCCACCCAGAGAATCTCAAGTCAGTGAATTTCAGAGTCATCGTGACCTCCCTTCTGTCCCAGCTGTCCTGGTTCGAGGTTTGTAGCCAGAGGTGGTGGTCTCAGCTCCATCCTCTATTCTGGCCTCTGACTCCCACAAGGAGTCTCCGAGGTCAAGGTCAGCCCTGCCTCCCGCCCCGCTGTCCCTCCGCTTCTGCCGCTTCATGGGCTTCCTCCCTCTGCTGCTGTGTTTTCCATCTTGTCGTCCTTCTGAACACATCCTTCCAAGATTTCTTTCAAGTTCACCTTTTCTTCCGAGTGCTCTGGGGCAGAGTCGGTGCGGTGCGCACCCAGCGCCTGCCTGTGTGAGATGTGTGCTCACGGGGGCAGGGCCCGAGCCCGCTGATTCAGGCCTGATTGTGTCACCCCCAGGGAGGTGCTCAGTAACAGGCTGCTGCATCTCCCACCAGACAGACCAGGAACTCCTCGGGAGCGAATGCGTTTATTACTTCCCAGCTCTCCAGTCCCCAGCATGGCCCTCTCACTCCTCAGATGACTGAACAGGGCGGTCCCTGGGCGGGAAGCACAGGAGGCAGCCCTGGTTCTGGTTTGGGATTCGGCTGCAGCCCGGGTGCCCCGTGACGGTGGGCATGGCTCACAGACGTGGATGGTGCGCCGCCACGCTTTTCTTTCTGTGCTGAATTGGCTCCTGGTGGCAGCCTTCGTGCCCCGGGACTCTCTGCTTACCTGCTTGGCCTTTTCTAGATGTGCTGCCCCCTTTGTTTCTCAGCCCCTCCTGCTTCCCTGCACTCAGAACTCAGGCCACATTTTGGTGATCAGAAAGTTTTTTCCTGTGGCCTCCCCCTCCCCACCAGTCTCTTTTCTGATATACCTTCCAGATGACTTACATATTATGAAGATAAAAGATTTCTTAAATTCCTCAAAATGTGAAATTATATGATCATATTTATTGTCCTTTTTCAAAGTAAACAGCACACTGCTCGATGACTTAGGCTCTGGACCCGTCGGGAGTTTGGGAGTTGGCTCACTTTTGTCGTCTATGGACAAGAACAGCAGAACTTCCTTAGAGAGTTGTGCTGAGGGATACAGCCCCAGCCGAGCCCAGAGGTGCAGGGTGCCGCTCAGCACGTGGGGGGTGCTTCCGCCACCCGTGTTTGTCCTCAGGTGGCCCCTGCGCCTCCCCTCGTCCTCCTGTGCTCGGGCCGGGGACGGGTGCGGACAGGTCAGTGTTGGCAGCTGCTAGTGCTGTCCCTGGAGCCGGCTGTCCCTGGTGGACTCCCCCGTAGACCTTTCCTCCTCTGTGAACTGTGCAGGGAGCACGAGTGCTCTTTGAAAGGCCTTAACATTTAAAATACGCTTTTGCCGTTGAAGTCACACGCCAGGCTCTGTATGTGTGCCCAAGACTTTGGATATGCTCGCTGTGCTTATTTTATTATTTTTGAAATGAACTTTTTTAAGGAGGAATCTTGATAGCTCTTGAGCACGGGCAAGAGAATGACGCTCACATTTAGTAGTGCCCTGCAGGCCATCAAAGGCCAAGGATGTCCGCCCTCCGCACGCCCGACACGGGCCCCTGTGCGTCACAGTCCTGCACACAGCAGGCTGCAGACTTAGAGCAGAGTTTCTGGAAACTCTAAGTGTCCAGTTAGAATCCAGTTACGCTTTTTAATAATTAGTATCTGTTTTGATTTTTTAAATATTGCAGCCTAGGTGCTGTGTTGCAGGTGTTCAGAAGTGCTTTTCAGCTGAATGGTTACTTTTCTTTTAGACTGCTTTGTTTTACTTAAAGGAAACGTTCATTCATTACTTTGTAAATACTGAATACCTGCACATGCCAGACCTGGAAGCAGATGGTGGGGACACAGGTGAGGTGCAGGCGGGGCCCTGAGCCATGGGGCTTCTGGGTTAGGACTGAGCTATGTGTGGAGTAAATTTGCCGACTGTTTGCCAGCGTGGACCACTTTTAAAGGTAAACTGTGCATTTAATGTCAGACACTACGTATATTTTCTCACAGTCGTAACAGCAGTGGCACTTTAAGAAATCTTAAGTCTTTAGCTATAACCAAGTAATGAACACATATTGAATCTGGACAAATGGAATAAAGGAAAAGAGATTATAGGCATTTTCATACCACTTCTTTCATACATCAAGATAATGACCAGGAATATGGTTGTGTTTTTATCTAGAAGCTTTCCAGAATTCTGAGCGTCGCAACTTTGCACTTTCTGCTTGAGATTTTTCCATTCCCCTCTTCTTTTAATTAATTAATTAGAAACAAAGTACTTTTCTGACCTTTAATATGGTAGATGAAGGCCTTATTTGAATTCAGGAGATTGAATTTTCTGTAATGGAAAATATTGAGGATTTATTTCTTTGGCTTTAAATTTTGTCAGTGAGAAACCTCATTCTGCACCTTGTGTGTTCCTTCACGTATCAGTGTACTGTTTAAATTGACTTAATTACTTGCATTCTGACACTGTTCTGATGGGGTGTGTATTTGTGTTAAGAAAGTTCAGTTTGTTGAATTTTCTAATGATCCATACACTGGTATCTTAGACTTTAATTTTATAAATTTGCAAAAATAAAATTCACATATAGTTTAGCCTGCTGGGACTGTTCTGGGGGAAGGAGGCTGTCTTTCAGTATTTTTATTTTATGTGAAATGTTTAACTTTCTCCTTTACTGTTTCAGTTCCTTCTATATATCAGGCAATTTTGTTCAAAATACAGTTTTACTTATGATGAGAATAATTTTAAAAACTTCGTAACAATAAAGAAATTGATTTTTCTGTTGAGGTTTTAATTGAGATAATTGTGGACTCACATGCAGCTGTTAGAAATAACACAGAAAGGACTCTTGTTCACGTCAGTTAAGTTCCCCTGCAAAACTAGTGTGAGCTCAGCCAGGATATTGATGTGTGTGCAATGCACTGGTCTTACACAGACCGCCCAGTTTTACTTAAACTAGTGTGTGTGTTTGTGTGTGTGTGCATGTGTGTAAGAAATCAGATTGATTCCTAGAAAAACTACTGAAGTGCCAAGTTTAATTAGATCTGTGACCTGGGAGTGGGAGTGGGGAAACCGTTTAACCTCTGGTGGCTCAGATTTCTCGTTATGTCAGACGGTTTGATTGCATGATCTTTCGAATCCTTTTGGGTCGGAACATTCTGTATTTTTGTACGAGAGTATTTTAGAATTTGAAATTATAGTCTTCATCTTTTCTCTCTGTGCAGGAAGAAAAGGCTTCTCTGCTGCATCGTGCTCAGGAAGAGAGAAGAAAGAGAGAGGTAACAGTGGTTCTGTGATAGTCTCCACAAGGAGCACTTTCTGTGGCATTTAAATGAGTCTTGGTTTTACTGTTACAGATACAGGTGTGTTGCGTGTGGCATCGCGCTACTCATTCATTCATTCATTGTGTGTTTATTTGCATATTAAACTTGGGAGACGTTTCTGGATTGTTGGGTTTCACAGTAAGTCATCCATCCTGGAACCAGTGTGGAAAAGATGGGCTGAAGGGGCAGCTTCCAGAACAGAGGGAGAAAGCGGGCCTTCAGGTCGCTTGCGTGCTCCTGGTGGGTTTCCAGAAGCTCTGGGAAGCCTTGGTATGTCGTGTCTGTATTTGACCAAGCAGAGGGAGAGGACTCAGTGTCGCGGCAGGTGTCTGAGCTGTCTGTGAAGAAGCAAAGTAGATGAGAGGAGCAGGGGCATTTGCTGTTTTATTCTTTATTTTATGTTTCATCTTTCTAGAGATAACTTCCTAAAATGGCTTTACTTGTTGAGTCATCAGCGATTTTGGTGTCTTGTGGCCTGCGTTTCTAGATAGGTTTTTGTTTCATTTTTTAATAATTCATTCAGTCCCGCCTAAGAAATACTGAGAGTTTGTCATGCTGCAGGCACCGTTCTGCTTGCTGAGCGTGCAGGTGGCAGGTAGGACAGTGTTCTGCTGGGTGGTGGAGCACAGGCGTCAGTCAGGGTGCCGCAGCGGTGACTGGGGAGGAGTGTGACTGAAACTGGGGAGGCCGCTGTGGATAGGGTGTCTGGGGACGGTGTCTCTGAGCTGGTTAGGGTTGAGTGAATTCCTGAAGGATGAGAAAGGAGAGCTGTGGGAAGCTGGAGGAAGAGCAGTCTTGGTTAAGGGAACAGCAGGCGCGGAAGCTCTCAGGCAGGGCTTCTCACCCTCAGCCTGGTTGACGTTTTGGACGGAGCAATGCTTTGTTGTGGGGACTGTTCTGTGTGTTGCTGGGTGTTCAGCAGCATCTGTGGCCTCTCCCCGTGCGATGCCCCAGCACCGCCTCCCCGGCTGATTCAACCAGAAATGTCTCCAGAAACGACCCGGTGGTCCCTCGGTGAGAGAGTTGCCCTCACTAGTGACTCGCTGCTCAGGTGGGGTAGCTGTGTGTTGGCTGGTGTGTCTAACCCTCTCTGGGGATTCCCCGCCAGCCGTCTCCCGGCAGTGCTTCTGCTGCACGCTGCCTCTCCTCCTCCTCTGGGACGCGCAGCGGAGGGCGTCCAGGCTCTGCCTCATGGCCCGTGTGTCTCCTGTGCTCTCTGCTGACGTGTGTCCCTTCGGACGTTTGTGCTTCGGTTGGGTGCTTTCTGCTCATCTAGCTTCTGGCCTCTGGACTGTCTGATAGCTAAATGCACCCATTGAGTTCTGGACTTCAGGTTTTATTTCAGTTCTAGAATTTTCTTTGATTCTCTTATCTTTTAATTTCTTGAACATAATTGTAGTTTCTTAAAGATAGTGTTTAAACTCCAGTATTTGGAGCTCCCATGCGTTTGTTCTGTTCGTCCTGTTGATTTTCATTTCTTGCCTTTGGCCTAGTTATTTCTGGTTGAACACCAGACATTGCACATTCTAAACTGAAGTGAGACCTTCAGGCCCTAGAACGTGACCTCTCTTTGGAGAGCTTCACATGTGCTCTGGCAGGCCACAGGGAGAGGGACAGGTCGCCTATAACTGCTGTCGGGGTGAGCCGGTTTGAAGCTGGCCTTCAGTCCTTGGGAGGGTCAACCTGTTTCCCAGGCATCTGCCGGACGGCCGGCGTGTTCCGAAGACTTCCTCCTCAGCAAACAACTGACTGAATGAAAACAAATGTTCTGACAGTTCGTGGGATGATACATGAGTGTTTAATTAAGTGCTCTTAGACTCATCATAGTTATGAGTAGGTTCCCGAACCGCATTTCGAGCTCAGAAAGCGCCCTTTCGTGACTGGGTGGTGTGTTCTCCGACCCCAAGGTGCTGGGAGTGTGTGTGCCTCTCAGGCCTGGTAGGCGACATTCACAGAAGATGTGAAACATGTCCTGTGATAAGACAGGGTTTAGTGTCACCTGGTTATACCTTGTGACTCGTACATCATTCAGCATCACTTCATCTTTATGGAAATCTTAGTTTCTGTGTCTTTAAAGCAGGAGTAGCACTCACCTGAACAGGTTCTGTGCGAATGCGGGCACGTAGGCGCTTCTCAGACAGTCACAGCCACGGCGGCTATGGTGATGATGAGGACTGGATGATTTTGCCGGGTCACTGAAAATTTTACAGATAGTCTCAAGTCAAGATAAGTTGGAATTTTCTGCTCGAAAACAAAGTTTTAAACATCTTTAAAAATAGATGTTTGTGTTGTCTGTTATTCTTTTTATATTTAAAAAGAAACTTTTTAAAGAAGTCTTACTGTGCTGGTAGAATTGTAAAGTGGAAGATAGTCTAGCATTTCCTCCGACAGTCATTCCACTCCTAGGGGTACATCCTACGTCCCCACAAACACTTGTGCATGAATGACCACAGCAGCATTATTCCTAGCAGCCCAGAGCGGACAGAGCCCAAATGTCCGTCAGCTGAGAAACGGACAAACAGAATGTGAGCCGTCGTAAAAAGGAGGGAAGTACTGACTCGTGGTGCAGCATCCCGCCCTGGGAGACGAGTCAGGCACCAAGGCCACACGTTACGATCCCGTGTGTGCGTGGTGTCCAGAACATACAGGCAGAGAGAGATCGGTGGATGCCAGGGGTGGGGCCCTGGGGGAGGAATGGCAGGGGTGAGGCAGGACTGCCAGCGGGTACAGGGGCTTCACTGGGGACAGCTGATGAAAATGTTCCAAAATTAGATAGTGGTGGTGATTGCACAGTTTTGAATATATTAAAAATCGGTGAATGGTGCTCTTAAAGAAGTGAATTTTATGGCATGTGAATTATATACCTCTTTTTTTTGAGTCTTATCTAGCTCTTTGTCATTGTCATTGATTCTGACTGATTGTTCTTTTGTCCCCATATGATTCAGGAAGAAAGGCGAAGACTGAAAAATGCAGTAATTATCCAATCATTTATTCGAGGCTACAGAGACAGAAAGCAGCAAGTAAGTTTGTTTTCAAGCTGAGAGAGTCAGGCATGTGCAAGCTTATTTTAAATATGGATTCTTGGAAGTGGAATTTATCTCGTATGTGCTTCAAATAATAAAATGGGAACACAGGCCGTAGCACCACTGGAGATCACAGTGGCAGGCGGGGGGGAAGACTCCAGCGTGGCGCTTGGGTCTGTGGCTGCATGCCGGGCTTCTGGGGTTCATTAACCCTTTACCGATGACAGCGCCTCGGGTAACGGAGATTAACTGTCAGTCCCCCCACACCAGTCACAACGTTTGGTGACCGTCTAGACCATGCGATCACGTGCCCGGTGCTTCTGTGTTGTTTGGTTTCAGTGTTCCATCCAGAGAAGTGCGTTTGATCGCTGCGCGAGCCTGTCCCAGTCCGGTGGCGCGTTTTCCCTTGCCAGCGGTCCCAACCTTACCCTTTTGGTGAGGCAGCTTCTGTTTTTTTACAAACAGAATGAAGACTCAAAACGTTTGGTGAGTGTTAACCACGTTTTTACTAACCCTTCTTGTACCTTTTAAAAATCAGCTTTTGAGTAGGTTTTTTCAATTTTTTATTATGGATAATTTCCAATGTAAGAAAAGGCAGGCTAGCGTGCTGTGCTCGCCACTGTGTGCCCATGTCCCAGTCCGGACAGTCAGCACCTGTTCCGCACAGAAGCCTCCACGCCTGTGCCTCCAGCCCTGGGCAGCGCACCCGACGCTCACAGCGTGCTCCCTCTGAGCGCTGCGGTGGGGGCCTCCAAAGCCCAGGGCCTCTGGCAACAGCCGGAGTGTAACTGTGTTGCTTCTGAGAGTGTGTGGGCTCTGGTGTTGTCAGCCACGCGGAGCAGTGCGCGTTCACGGTGGAGACACGCAGTGAGCTGCCGTCTGAAAGGCGGGGCTTGCCGTCGTTCCGGGTCTCCCGGGAAGTGCTAGGAGACTCACGCGTGATTATTAGGTGAAGTCTGTGTTCATCCTTAGGAATGCTTGTTTGCCTGTAACAGACATCTGAAGATAGAAGACAGGTGTGCCGTGAGAGTAAGCCTTCCACACAAACACACATACTGGAAAGATCCCCACGTGAGACAGAAGTTCAGAGGGTGTGGTGGTCCTTCACTGCTTAGCTCACGTTTGGCTTTAAAACCCGGCATTTCCTCCTGGACGGAGCGGGCTGGCACATGGGGCGGACTTTCCGTGCCCTGGAGCTGTCGAGAGAGGCAGCAGAGGCGGCTTAGGCTGCTCGCCCTGGGATTTCCCAGCGTAGGCTCCTTGCAGGCTCGCTGTCTGAAGACGACGAGGAGGAGGGCTAGAAAAGTGCGGCAGCGCGGGGTCTGTCAGGCCTCTCGCTGGGCCATCTGTCGCGTCTTCACGCGCTCTGACCTCACAGACTGAGCCGTCTCTGCGGAGCACAGCTACGTGAGGGCCGCTGCCCAGCCCTAAAGACCCCACGCAGAGTTAGATGTCATCAGACCTGGTTCACAGATGAAAGGGAACTGGAATGTGTGCTCAGTTTGCAAACAAATGCAGGAGCAGTGAATACATCACACGTGAGAGGGAAGTCCCCTGTGCCGCTCCTGTAAGTCCCCAGTCCCTGCGTAGAGCACAGGTGCGCGGCCTCTTGTGGTCGCTTCCCTGGCGTGCTCTGTGCACACATGAGCACGTATGGCTGTCCCCGCTCGCTTGATTTATTTATTTTTGTTGTGACTATAAATATGCCCTCTGCTGAAACGGTGTACTGTGGTTGTTTTCTTCTGTGTGCAGTTTTCTTGAATCATTCTGGAGCTAATAATTGCATCACTTTTGTTTACTTAACTACCTTCGGATCTCTTGATAAAGTCGTCTTCGACCTTCCAGCAGTAAAATGCTTCTCAGTACGATCTCCCATGATCAGAGAGTCAGGGCCTCCGTGCGCCCTCCCCCAGCTGCCCCAGCAGTGACCGGCTGCTGTCCACGCCTGCCGTCCCTGGGAAGACCTCTGCTTTGCTTCGGTTTCGCATCCTCCTTCCTGATTCCGCATCTTCCTTCTTTCTTGGTTCACCCCCTTGTTTTCCTGATACACCTCCCCAGTTGACTTCCTAAGAAGGGATGATGAAGAAGGGAAGTTTGTAAAACTTTACTTATCGGTGTTAGTAAGCAGCAACAGAAAGTTAAGCAAAGCAGCTGTCTGATGTAGTTAGAACTTTGGGGGTGTTGTGGTGCATTTGTCAGAGCTACAAAAAAAACCCAGTATCAAAACCCAAAAAAGAAGACTGTGCTCAGGGAATATAGCCAATACTTTATCACTATAAATGGAGTTTAACCTGTAAAAGCTGAATCACTGTGTTGTGCACCTGAATTTACATACCTGTACATCAACTCTACCTCGATTCAAAATTTTAAAACCCCCTGTTCAGAAAGTGTTCATATAAAATGCTCTGAGGTTTTTTTTTTTTTGTCACAGGCAACTTGAAACATCATTCCTTGATTAATGTATTTACAGCCTTATTCTTGTCGCTCCTGCAGTGGCTCTTTAGGTTCTATGATGTCAACTTACTGTACCTCCCGTTTTTATTTGTTAAGTGGATAGTACAGATTTTAACATGAACTACAGGTCAGATGGTACAGAAAGTACTCGTGTCATAGCGGTTCCTGGGAAGATGCAGACGCGCAGCTCCAACAGGAGAAAGCTGGTGTAGGCAGGTTAACACTCGGAGTGGGTCTCAGAATTATTTCCACCTAACTTAGGACATGCTCAGATTTATGACGCAAAACACTTACGTTAGTGCTTTGTTTGATAACATTTTCTATCAAATAAGTGTTACTGTCAGAGGAGAAACTCCTTAAAGGTGATGGGCAAAGAGAAGGTTATGTGGCCCATTGATGAGGCTGCCTCAACTTTAACTGGTTCTAAAGGCGTCTTACGAGGTGAGCAGATAACAAGAAGTCAGCAGAGAAAGCACAGGCGAGTCTTTGCTGGGCTCTGCGCCTTCAGAGCCCTTTCTGTGAGCGGCCTCTGGACTCCATGGGCCTCCTGACAGCACTTGCTGGACGCACTGCCAGCCCTCCTGTCCAGGGCTGGGGCAGTTCTGGCCAGCTCCTCTTCCTCCTCCCAGCTGTGCTGAGGTGTACTTGACAGATAAAGCTGAGGTAATGTCACGTGCACGGCGATGGTTTGATACACGTAAACGTCGTGAAAGGGTTCCTCCCATCTAGTTCAGTGACTCGTCCAGCACCTCCCGTGTTACACATCTGGCCTTTTATTGGGAATAATGGGGCTGTGTGCTTGTCTTTTCTACCAGAATTTCATGGAGTTACGGAAGGAAAGTATCCAAAGTGAACTTCTAGTAATAAATTTAGTAATGTAGCTTAACGCTGGCGTGCTGTCTCAAGATGGAGAGTCCAAAACGTGTCTGTACCAACTAAAACCTGACTTCGAAGGTTCCCTTGCTAGCGTGATTTGACTGCTGTGATTGTCTGTTTGCCCGTGGAGGGGATTGGTGTGCTGTGTAAGCAGCTAGTGTTTTGTGGGCTGAGAGTTGTGGTTTGTCTGTTCTGCTCTTTCAGATCTGGACGTGTCAGAACCTGATTAAGTACAGCTCTGCGTTTGTCCAGCAGCTGGACGGCTCCGACAGGCTCACGTGCTTGTTTCAGATAAAGAGGCTGCTGGGCCTGTGCTGCAGGTGAGCCCGGCGGCTTGTGCGGCGTGCTCCGCGCTCCCGCACGCTGTAGGCTTAGCGCAGAATGGCTCGAACACTCGCGGTGAAGGCGGGAATTTGAGGAAGGTGTTGGGGACGCTTGCCGTCTGGTATGTGATACTTTTTTTTTTCACTTTTGCAGGTTGCTGCAGAACTGTAATGATGACAGTTTGCATGTTGCACTTCCAATGAGGATGCTTGAGGTGTTTTCTTCCGAGAACACTTACTTGCCTGTTTTACAAGATGCTAGCTATGTGGTGTCAGTAATTGAACAGATTTTGCACTACATGATTCAGAATGGTGAGTGGGGGTGTCCGCACGCCAGGCTGCCTCTCCGGGCTGCCCGCCTAGCCGGACCCTGCACGGGGCCCTCGGAGCAGAAGCCTGTGCTCGGTCGGGGGCGTCCCGGAGGGCTCTGTGTTCTAGCGTTGGTCCTCCTCTCCACCCCCCCCCCCAAGCACTGGGAAGCGTGCTTCGTCTCTCCACCTGGTTTTCCTTGCTGCTTGACAATGAAGCGGGAGAACGTCTGCTCTCAGAAGCTGTCCCAGGCGCGCTTGCCGACGTGTGCCTGCGGGGGGCGGTGGTGCCGGGTGCACACCGTCCACTGGCGGGGAGAGGCTGCGTCGTCGGTCCCGTCAGCTCCGCAGGGCAGAACAAGACGCTTGGCTCACTTGGGTTCTCTGACTGACGCGGAGACACTCTTCTTAGAGGGCTGCGTGTGTGCCATGTGACGTCCTGGCTCTGAGAGTCCTCTGAGCACGCGTTGGTCACACTGTCTCACAGAAAGGCTTTGAAATACACGTGGTTTTTAACACTTTTATGATGACTTAAACAGTGTAAAATAAAACAAACATTTTTGAAAATCTGATTCCCAGTGTTCTCGCAGGTAGCAAGTCAGACACTGCAGGGCTCCTGGACTCCAGGAATACTGATGTTAAACGTGTATGTTAGTCATAAAAGGAGCTACAGGGAGTCCTAGAAGGCAGTGGTTACTGATAAAAACATAAATAACTTTGGTTTTGTTTTCTCGGAATGTACCAATCTAGGTTAAATCTAGCTAGTTTAATCCTCAGGTTAAAACTTAAAAGTAAAAACTGAATTAAATTCATACACCCTATACATCTTACACATCCCACACTTACTGTTTGACTTGGGTTTATAAAAAAGAAACTCTGCTTAGCTTGTGGTAATTAAAAGTAAGTAGAAATTTGTAGAATTTGATCTTTTAAAAAACAAATTAGTGGTAGTTATAAGTGGTCCACTATGTCAGTTGATGTGTTATATGATTATATATTGATTTAAGGCTAAGCATTCAGTGAGAATGTTCACCCTTCTTTATAAAAGTGTAAAGACGGTGACTGAGGAACAGACATGACTCTAAATGAATCTGGAACTAGGAGGTGTTTCAGAATTCCGTGCAGAAAGTGCTGCTTCCAGCATCTTCTCTGGTATAGCCGTTTTTCACCTGTTTAAGTAAATCGCCTCCTGACGTTAGTCTGTGAAGCGTAGCGCTCTGCTTGTTAGCGGTCTGCACCGCGGCTGTGCCCTGCGTGCTGTGACTCAGTGCGAAGCTGCGCGACAGGCACCTGTGCTTAACACTCTGGCTGTGCTGCCAGTCTGCTCGGTGTGCACTTCTGTCGGTGTTACTACATGATGCCGTGACACTTGAAAAAAGTTTTCTTGATGTGGTAGAACAGTTTTTTCCATGTATTTTTGTCTTTTCAAGCTTTCTTGTTGAGTTTCACCAGTAATGAGCGTGTGTGAGGTTAGAGTTGGGGTGGCTACAAAGCAGGTGCAGTGATAGAGCACGGAGGGTCAGTGTTGAGCGACGGTACCTCAGGCGCAGGGCTGGAGAGGACTGCCGAGCAGATGCCTGTGTCTTATATGTGCGCCATCAAACGTGCGTGCGCAGTGATGAGACATAGACTCCATCTGCTGTGTAAGGAAGGGGCGGGTGTTTCTAAAAGGTTGCGTGACTTGCGTCATTGGCGAATAGCAGGGTTTATGCCCACCGCACGCCTAGAGAGCCCATGCAGCTTGGGAACTTGTTGCTGCTTTGTGAAGGTTGCCTCTGAAACACTCGGCTTCTTGGTGCCCACGCTGTGGTCTCCAGAGAGACCCTTTCCTTTGAAAGGGAGAACCCCTGGAGAAAGGTTGATGCGAGTCCTGATGGGGAGACGAGAAGGTGAGGCTGGGGCATCTCGTCCCATCAAATAGTGGAGGTGCTGCTGGTGGCCCCTGGGCCCCGGGAGCCCATCTCGGCTCACCCCATCGGCCAGTCAGGACAGCTGGAGCGTCAGTGAGGAGAATGGCGGCCGCGGTGGGACTCTGAGCTCAACATGCTGCGACTGCTTATTTACATGGAGGATGCTTCGGAGAGAAATTTTAAAAATAACAGTATATGGGCCTCACTTGGATCCTGATTCGCATAAACTAGTTAAATAAAACTTTGTAACATGAGACAGCTGGAGACTTGAACACTGACTAGGTGTTTGTGATGTTAAGGAACTACTGTTAATTCATTTTAGCTGCGATAATGGTATTTTTAAGGGAAAGAAAGTTTCTACCTTTGGTGATACACTGCAACAGTGATACCTTGGGTTTGCTCCCAGACGAGCGGAGGCGTGGGGTTGGCTGCAATTGATCAGCGGTGGTGCTGGGCGCTGGCACGTGGGCTTGCATCATCTCAGGCTGCTTTCGTACTCAGCGTATTTCTTAATAAAAAGTTGAAGAAGATTGAACTTGAATTTGTACCTGTAGAGATTTATAAAAAAGCAGTTAAAAATTAACCGGTTTTTACCCCTCCTCGTAAGAAAAGGTACCAAGTTTTAACTGCGTTTCTCTTTTCTTTTAGGGTATTACAGATCTCTCTATTTGTTAATTAACAGCAAACTTCCATCCAGTATTGAATATTCTGATTTATCTCGAGTTCCTATAGCAAAAATTTTGCTAGAGAATGTTTTAAAACCATTGCACTTTACTTACAACTCCTGTCCAGAAGGTGCAAGGTGAGAATGGAATCAATTTATTGATTTATGGGGGAGGGTACAGCTCAGTGGTAGAGTGCATGCTTAGCATGCACAGGGTCGTGGGTTCAATCCTCAGTTTCTCCATTTAAAAAAAAAAGTGAGAGAAAAAGTGTTGATTTTTATAGTTTCCCAAGATCTGTATCTAACAATAACTTACACAAGATACTATTTTAAATATAGACTTGAAAGTCAAACTTTTGCTGTGTTAGTATGACTCAGTTTAAAGAAAAATGTCCTTTTTCTGTCTGGCCTCCACCCTAATACAAACATATAATTCTGTTGACCTAGTTGTTTCTTGCTTTCCTAGTAGCTACCAAAAGATACAAAAACGTGGCAGAGTTTTCTTAATAGGGAAGACACAAAATTAGGTTCAGGGTGACCTAGTTGATGTCGACCGCTGAACTTTGATCTGGAAGGATATTTTGAAAGGTAATTTTAATCAGTGATTTTGTGCACAGCATGTTTCGATTTTATTAAAAGCTTCCAGTTTTCTTTTTCAGGCAGCAAGTTTTTACAGCCTTCACAAAGGAGGTGTTGGCAGCGCCTTTCACAGAGCAGGTTTTCCATTTGGTCATCCCAGCTCTAGCAGACGTGCAGGCTGCTTTCCCTTACGAGCCCTTTCTGAGTGCACTGCTGTCGGGAGAGAGCGGCTGTCCGAGGACAAGCGGTGGGACACCGTGGCTCTTCTACTTTGTTCTGACTGTTGGCGAAAATTACCTGGGTATGAACTGCAAGACATTTTGCCCACACTCACACGGAGGTAGTGTCAGCACCTCAAGGGAGGGGAGTGCCTGGTGGGTGTCATGTTGTCAAGGTGGCCTCTGGGCTGGGAATTTCTGGGAAGAGTGTTTTTGCTGAAGGGCTGTGACCTGGATTGTGTCCCTGGGGAAGGTTTCCAGGCACGGTGAGAAGTCTGTTACAGATGCATATTATGAGGCCGTGGAGATTAAAACGAGTTTTAGAGTTGAATGGGGGAGCTCTCCTCAGCACAGAGACGGTTCTCTCATGTATGTGAACTACTGATGTGCCTGTTCTGGAGTTTTGCTGCTGTCCTCTAATGTATTTTGACGCGTACTTCTGTATATGGGTTGTTAGGGTTGTAGTAAGTCCTGATCAGAAATGCCTCTCTGAGAATAAGAAAAATGATCACCTGCGTTTTCAGGTTTCTTTTTGATCCCTTCTAATTAAGTGTTGTCACCGTTTCACAAAGGGACCCTCTCTGAGGAAGGACTGCTTGTGTACTTGAGAGTGCTCCAGACCTTCCTGTCTCAGTTACCAGTGTCGCCTGCTAATGCAAGCTGTCAGGACTCAGCCAGTGACTCTGAAGACGAGAGCGAGGAGACGGGCAAGCAGGCCAGCACCCCGGTGAGCCCCGTTCCTGCCCGCCGGCCCGTGCACCTGTGTGGCGTACACTGCCCGCGGCTTCCTCTGGCTTTGAAGGTGTTTTTTAACTTGGTGTCCATCCTTATGGTTTAATTACATGAGTCATACGTGAAGGCATTCTTGTGGTGAGGCCTTCAGCCTGTGGAGCTGTGGCCTCCCGCCCCCTCTGCTGCTGTGCTGTGTCCCCAGAGATAACATCCTAGGGACTGGAGATGCCCTCTTCCGCACCTCCTCCTGCACGTCTGCAGACGTGCCTGCGGCGCTTGTGTTCGGCGGTTTTGTGTGGAATCAGGTCACACTGTATTAGTTTAATTGTCACTTAGGAAGTGTTCCTAGAAGTGACATTGTTGGGTTGAAAGGTGAATGAGTTGAGTTTTGAGTTCTGAGAAAGTGCACTCACCATGTGCCTTACCGTAAAATTCACCCTTTTGAGGTAATCTAAAATTTAGGGATTTTTTTAGAATACGAGCGCAGCTGTGCAGCCTCCCCCATGCTCCGATTTCAGAGCGTCTTCATCACTCCACACGCATCCACAGCAGTCACTCCCTTTCCCGCTTCTCCCTGCCCCTAAAGGAAAAAAAGGTTAAGTTCTTTCTCACCCTGTCTGTGAACACCACGTAACGTCTTTTGTCAGTTTTTGCCAACTTCATAGAGGGTAAATGTTATGATTTATTTTAGAATTCATTTTAAATGCATTGTCACACATTATTTGCAGATTCCCCTTCTCTCATTTCTTAGCTCTCACTGTTTACTGTGTGTTTTCAAGGAATAAAAAACCTTATGTCTTATATACGTATGCGCAATTTGTGTCTTACCTAAGTGACTTTTTTTCTCTTAATTATTAATTAATTTTTTTCTCTTAATTGAAGTGGCTTGAGGGATCGCTGTACTAGGTGTGAAGTATTTTTCTGTGACGAAATTTCACACTAATCAGTGCTAAGTCTAGTCCCAGGAAGAGTGCGCTCGAGAGCGGCCTGGGTCTGCCGGGTGGGGTGGGGTGGAAGGGCGAGGCAGTGCCGTGTGTGCGAGGAAGTCATCACAGGCGGCTGGGGAACACAGTCATTGTTGCCGGGGCGGGGCTGATGACAAGGGGGCAGAATGGGAATTTTGGGTGGATGCTGGAACTTTTCATCTGTAAGAACTCAGAACTGTACCCCAAAGAGTGTAAATTGTATTGTATGGTCAAAAAAAGAAGTGGGATCCTGTAGATGAAATGTAGATAAAGCTTCTGTTTTTAGAAGATAGTGTTTTATTTTATCATATTTTTATTGAAGTACAGTCAGTTACAACGTGTCAGTTTCTGGTGTACAGCACAGTGTCCCCGTCACACATATATATACATATATTCGTTGTCATATTTTTTCTTTAGAGGTTATTACAAGATACTGAACATAGTTCCCTGAGCTGTACAGAAGAAAATTTTTTTTAATCTGTGGCCAACATTTGTAAATAGAAGATAGTTTTTAACACTTACTTACCTTCTAGAAAATCTGTGAAATAAAAATTTTATTTATACAGGTGCACCTCGTTTCCCTGCACTTCACAGACACTGCATTATTTACAAGTGGAAGGGTCTTGGCAGCCCTGTGCCGTCAGGTGATGGCTAGCATCTTAGCAATAAAGCATTTTTTAGTTGAAGTGTGTACCCTTTTTTTTTAGATATAATGCTGTTGCATTATGCACTTAATTGATGACGCTGGAGTGTAAGCATAACTTTCATCTGCGCTGGAAACCAGAAATTCGTGACTCATTTTGTTGAGATACTTGCTTTATTGTGATGGTTAAAACCAAACCTGCAGTGTCTCCAGGCTGTGCCTGTACGCAGTGTAATTTGTTTCTGAGTGAAGATATATATCAGCTGTATCTCTAATACAGTGTTTTATTTGGTAGATTATTATAAGTTACATAAATTATATTCATCCAAGTTTCCAAACAGTAAGTCAGCAATACCCAATGTTGTGTATATGGCCAGTTTTATATATTCATATATGTACACACACATATGAAAAAGGCATATGTCTTTGGTTAATATCCCAGATAGGTAAACTGCATAGAGTGTTAGCGCAGGTTTTAGTCAATGAATCAGATCTTTTTGAAAAGTCAAGATACGAAATAACTTACTTCATTTGATTAAATTATAGGTTCTTTATATCTGAGTATTTTGCTTAAACTGTGATATCGCAAAGAATTTAAAATGGAAATTTTATCAGATGAAACATTTTTCACACATATTTGTATATAGTACAATGCAATCTTAAAAATATGAAAGAAACTTTTCTTAAAATGTACAGACTGAAAATATTGTCACATTAGTAAGCAAAAACTGAGCATTCACAGTTCTGTGCTACAGTGCTGGGCAGAACTGGTGCCTGATACAGATAGTGACTCTGGCTCTCAGGAGGATTTTAGATTACTGGGTGCATTAGTAGAGATACTGATACGTTCGTCGTGAGGTGGATACGTTTCAGATAACGCCTGTCTGTTTTCACTTGAAGGAAAGGAAGGTTCTATGTATCTTTGTAGGGTAGAGCTCAGTTCTGATAGAACATTATTAACTAACTTACCTGGTGTGTTTTAGGAGGATGGTAGACTGTCAGTACCGTACATAACAGAGGAGTGTCTGAAAAAACTGGATACCAAGCAGCAGACCAACACCCTGTTGAACCTGGTCTGGAGGGACTCGGCCAGCGAGGAGGCCTTCACGCTGATGGCGGGCATCTGCCACACGCTCATGGTGCAGCACCGGGTGATGGTGCCCAAGGCCAGGCAAGTGTCCGCGTGTGGACGGCGGTGCGGCCGGGCTGGTGCCCCTCCCCTCCTGGCGGGCAGCTTCCCCGCAGCCTGTCAGCTGTGTCTGCCGTTGCCAGGGGAGCACGGCCTAGAGTGGCGGCTGTTCTTGCTTTTTGCGGAAGACGGAAGTTGTTCTGTGCCTCTCTTTTCTGAACTAGCCAGTACTTTGAGATCCTTTTCCTGTAGCATGCTCACAAATCAAAGAAGCTCGTTCTCGTGCAGTATCTGGGTGAGGGGAGGGCGCTTAGGCCTGGCCGCCCATTTAAAAGTCTGCCTCGTGCCTGTGTTCTAGAACCAGCATTTATGCTCTTTTTAGGCCTTTTCATAGCACTCTTTTTGTCAGGTTGCCCTTGACAGTGTGCTCTAGTATCTGAAATACTGAAACAAGAAAGTTTTACAAGACTTTGAAGTAAATTTTTGAGAGGGACAAAACAAAACATGGAAGTTTAAATGTGGCAGATGAGTATGACAGCAGTCTTAAACCATTTTTTCCCTCTATTCGGAGTGACAGTTGAGCGGTTTCTTGGAGTTCAACAGAAAAACGTACGAGCACGGTGCTGCGCTGTGTAGTAGGCGCCGGGGGCCGCCCGCGGAGCGGCGCTGCAGGCCAGCCCCACTGCGGCACAGCCGCCGGTCTGCGTGGCTTAGAGTCCTCCTCTCTTGTAACGTGCTGTCCCCCAACGTAGAAAGAGCTGTTTCTTCTGCTAGGAAAGCAGTCTTTGAAATGAACTGTGTGCGTGGACCACGTCATCGGCTGCAGCTGCCTTGTAAACACTGAGGCAGCCGGCAATCAGGTGCTGTCTTAGCTCTCTGGTGTTTATTACTGTCGGAGGAAGTAAGATGTCAGTGAAACTGTGTTCCCTAGATGAGGTGATTAGCTCTCTGTGGCCTAATTGCACTGCAGCAGGATGTGAGATCTGAGGCTCTGCGGCTGAGCCAGGCCACTTGCTTTTATTGGAGCACAAAGTCCATTGCTTCGGGTGGTAATGACTGGATTTAGTGCATCACTGCCCTGGCCTGGGGTTTACTAGTGAACCGCTTCCCAAAGGCGTTTAATGGGAAAGGAGCTTTATATGTAGCCTTGCTTTTATGAGTACAGCACCTATTTCCTCTAAGAAAGTACTCTAGGAATTCTGTTTATGGTTTAAATATATTAGGTTTCGAGTGTTCAGAATGTTTTCATAGCCCACGAAGGAGCAAATAGGCTTACTTTAGCTCTTGAGGATTTTAACTGCTCTCAGCTTACTTTTTTTAAGGTTTGTACAAGACGATCAGTAAACTCCTAGACTGATAACTCCCTCTCAGCTCCTCCCGGGTCCTTGTTAGTCCCTCTTATTTTCAGGGTTGTGGTTTGCGATTGTAATTTCTGTTTAATGTTGATTGTCAGGATGTGTAGAGGAAGGTGGAGGCCTTGCTGCGTTGATTTGGAAAGATTTCTGAGATCTATGTTTAAGTGAAAAAAGGAAGATACAGAACAATGGGGATAATCTTTCCATGTCTGGGAGGTGGAGAAAGCAGCTTTGCATTTGCATAAGGAAGCTTGGGAGCGGCCCGCCCGTTGCCTGCCAGACAGGGTCCTCTTGTGACTTGCCCCCTCCTCCTGGGCTCCTCCTCAGTGTCCTCTGTGCGAGGTTCTTTGTTTCAGTGTTTCCTGGACCCGAGACTTCTTTTCCTGTTGAGTGTCTTGGTTCTCTTCTCCTGAGTGGATTCTCTGGGCCATGTCCACTCTCCAGAGCTGCAGATTCCTTCCGGCTGCTCGGCGGGCGCTGCCGCACTCCTGTCACTGCCCGAGATCGCACGCAGCGCCTTTCCCCAGAGCGTGGGGGCCACGCTGGGCTGCAGCAGCCTGCAGCGCGGCCACTGGGAAACGCCACTGCTTCACTTTAGTAGAAATTCAGTGAAAGTACAGACCCAGTTGCTCAGTCACACGAGCCACACTTCCAGAGCTTGGCAGTCATGTGTGGCCAGTGGCTGCCGTGCGGACAGCACAGCTGGGACCACTTCCATCACCACAGAAAGTCCTGCTGGGTTGCCTTTCTCAGCAGTCCTCGTGTGCACTGTCGCCGGATGTGCGGGCGCTGCGTTCTTTGTGTCAGGTGTTGCCAGACTGAGCTGTCAGGAATAGAACCCCCGTTATTTTGCTCTCCTGCTTAAACATCTACCAGCGAATCCTTTTTCGTTCAGGAAAAGATTCACACAGCTTGGCTTACTGATTTGTGCGTGGCCTCTCCTTACTGTTCGGCTACCTCTCTGAATCCCGCTTCTGGCCACGGGAGAGTGTCCGCCCCAGCCAGGCCTCGGCGCCTGCGCTTCCCCCGCCCCCTCGCACCGCATCTCACGCCCCGCCTCCGGCCTGTGCTGGCGGCTGCCCTCCGCGTCCTTCCGCCTCGGCTGAGTTGTCTGTTGGCGGCACCCGGAGGGTGCCCTCTCTCAGAAGCTTCCTGAGCTCATAGCCTGAGATTTCACCTGTGGTTCCCGCTTTCAGTGAGGTTTCCTTCTTGTGGTAGGTACCCACTCTCAGAGCGCCGATTTTGAGGAGTTTGGCTTCAGGGTGGGCAGATGGGCGTGCTCTTTGGAACTTGGCTCTTTCATTTCATTGAGATCTAAAACTTTGCAGTGGAATTTTAAAAGTAGTGCTTTAGGGATCAGAAAGGTTGGTACTACAATTTGCCTGTAGTTCCCTTGTTCATACATCGAATCATACACCATTAAAATCCGTTTTATTGCAACACCTGCTTGATTCTTCTATCAAACCCTAACAGAACAAGCCATCTTAATTGTGTCTGTGTTATGAATCTTGTGTGAGTAAATGATCGTGTGCCCTGGAAGAGGACAGCCATTTCCTCATCTGCTGTCTAAGCACTATTACGTGAGTGTGGTGACGGAGACACCTTAGTTCTTGATTTATACATGGTGTCTTTAATAGTTGGAGATAGAATGCTTATGCAAGTGACTTCAGTGAAGAAAACTGTAGATTTGTGTTACGTGTATATTGTAGAAGTACACATTGTTACATATTTTTATAAACAAATTTTTTATAGTATTTTAGAAGAAATATGGAAGATGTACCTACAAAGAGAAACATACTTAGTTTTTAGCCTGTGATTTCATGCTGCTTTCATTATCAGCAATGTTTTTGGTTTAAACAACAAATTTAAGTAGCTGTTGGTTTTGTTATACTTCGCTCGCATTGTTAAAAAGGTCAAGTAAAATTTGTGAGCTTTTTAACACGTCAACACAGTGATTTTATTATGTGTGTTTTGAAGTCATGTAGATTGTAAGTGAATTGACAGTTGTTAGAGACATCAGGTTAATAGGCTTCCTTTTTGTCAAATTTAGCAATATAATTTGTAGTGAGTTTTGAAATTTCTAATTTCCTGAATATTTAAGAATGATGAGTCAGTCACAGGAAATGCAAGTAAACATGAGAAAAGCATGCACAGAGGCTATTTAGAATTTTTTTTAAGCTTTCTTTTAAGAAAAGTGTTAAGAGATATACGGGGAAGGAATGTGAAGGAAGACACCCAGGTTATTGAGCACTGCTTTCTCCCATTTTCATTAAACTGCAGTGTAGGGGGAAGCACACTCCAAGTCTGCTCATCTTAAAGTTAAAGAAAATCGATTGTCAGGGGAAGGAAGGTGTCTGTTTAAACCGTGGTTTTAGCGCTGGGACATTAGTTTAACGCAGCTGTATGTCCAAAGCTTATCTTCCATTCTTAGATCCTAGTTTGTCAGTAAAGGAAAAAATTTTGGCAACTTGCCTCAAACTGAAATACATCTTAAAACTTTTATTATCATTAAGGAAATTTAGAGCTTATTTTTAATCTTGCATTATCTCAGAGGTGAAATGGTGTATATGTATTTTAATACTGCTTTTGCCAATAAGGTGACACTTTGAGCAGGAAAACACAGTGTCGCACTTGCACTTGCGTGCTGCGGGAGTGGAGGGGTCTGGGCGGCTGGCTGGCCCGATGCCCCGTACCTGTGGCATCTTTCCATGCAGAGGGGGTGCCTGGGGATGCCTTGCAGTTGCGACCTTTCCTCCTGCGTGTGCGCCGTGTGCTCCATCGTGTTCTCTTTAATAACTTAAATAGTCCTTGCAGACAACTGGCCCAAATTTATGACCTGGGTTGAAAATGTTGCCCTTTACCAATTAACTCATGGAGTTATCTCAGCTAAATAAAGTTTAATGGGTAATTTTTAACATATCCCAGTATATCTAAAGGATATAGCACGGCCTTGCCTTTTAGCAGTAAAGCCCCAAATAGCCTTTACTACTTTATAAAAGGTCTAATAATCTGTTTTATTGTTGCCCATTACGTGATTAATTTAGGAACTATAATTGTTTCAAAATTAACTTGAAATATAACTTGAAATATGTAGCCATGCAAATGATGTTTAAGAAATGTATATATATTCACGTGGAAAGATCTTAATTATAATATTAACTGAAAAACCGTGTCATACGAGTATGTTGGAGAACCTCATTTTCATTTGGACGTTTTATTTATTCCCAGGTAGTAAGTGTCCCTGATTCTTTCCAGGATCGTGGGATGAAATACTGTGAATGATCTTGTGCCTTGTTGTGTTGCTGTTAAGAAGGAAAAGGAAAGGAAACAAACCTGATTAAAATAGATGATTCTTCAGATTTTTGAGGTGCTGTTAGTATTCATATTTAACACAGTTTTAAGAGATCTTGCTTGCCAGTGAAATTGCACATTCTTATAAAAAGAACTTAATATCTTGATTAAAGAGAAGTAAGGCAAGCAAATACTACCTTCCAAAGTCCTTTTATGTTGAAAGCCTACGTTTCTTATGGCGTCCAGCTTACTCTGTTTCCCGTGTGGTTCTCTGGGTGTCTTTCACAGCGTACAGAGCAGCCACAGAGGCAGCCCGTGGACGTCTGACTCTTCGTTTACATTTAGGCGTGTGGCAGGCGTGTTAAATCTCAGAGGTGGGGTGCGTTATTATTTTCCAACACAGCGCTAGTTTTCAACAGTAAAATCTTTTTGAAGTGACTTCTGAGTGGAAATTTGCTTGGACATGAATGACAAGGACTCAGTGCACTTAATAACACGGCTTATTTAATTGGTCTCTTACAACTTACTGTGTTATCGCCACTTGTCATTCTTCCAGTAAATTTTGTTCTTACAAAATGACCGCTTGGATATATGCGCGTGTAACGAACCTGACTCACTCCCGTGGAAGCATCGCGCTTTGGGCTGGAGGAGACCCTGGAGCTGGCGTAACACGGCCTCCTTGTTTTCTGACTTAGCGGAGGCTTGCTTCCGGCCTCCGTGGCGTTTGAAGGGGGGATGGTCTTAGTGAGCTGAGAGATTTCTTTCTAGGCTAAGATTCGTGATTCTAGGGAGATCTTACGTAGTCTTTCATGCTTTCACTGTTTTTAAGTGATTGTGCTTTTAATGCCATGTGGACATCACAAAACTCACCACACTAATAACGTAAGGCTGGATTTTTCAGACCAGTTCTCCCTAACCCCTGTGGTGTACTCAGAAAATGCTAATCCTGAAGAATGTGTCTGATATTCTGGATTGAATATAGAAAAATATTCAATTAAATTTGAGATTTTTGTATTGAAAAGTGACTTATTTAACCCCTGTTCATTTCTCTTCTATTATGGGTATTTAAATTAATGCACTACCAGCAAATTTTAGTCTATTAAAATAGCTAATATTATACTCGGTCCGGTGTTCACAGTGACTGGTGATTAGCTCCACAGAGGATTGTGGATGCACACTCCGTAGTGTTTTCATTTAGTCAGGTCATCCAGTTACTGTGAATGACCGTTTCTCATGAAACGACCTGGAAGTGGTCTGAAGAGACCCTGGCTGGTGGCCGCGCTTCGGGGGGGCTGGAGGAGCCCTGTGCTCTTTTTTCAGGGCCCCTGGGGTCCGCTGCCTGCTCTGCTGAGTGCCGATGTGACTCTCTTCCCCACTCGGTGACGGTGCTGCTCAGCTCCCACGGAGAGTGCACAAGACCGCACGATGGATGGGTGGGTGTGCAAACACGGCGTTCTTTTCCCGTGGTGCTTCCCCCGAGCGTGCGTCCCAGTCGCGTGGCGGAGGCGGAGACCGAGACGGCGTGCTCTGTGCTTGCTCTTTGGCTCCTTGTTGTCCTGGGGATTCTGAAGACCATCACATTCCTTTCCTACAACCGTGTTCTCCTGCCACTCTAAACCTTTTTTCACTGGGATTGGTCTCATAAGTTTGAAATTTAACTTCTGACGCCTGCACTTCTAAAAATGTTTTATGCAAGCTTTCCTGATTATAACTTTGTAAATAGAAGTTATGTCCTGTTACATAAGTATAGTATGCTGAGTTAAACTTACGCCCTTTTCCCACAACGTTCCTTAGTCTTTTTAATCAGATTGATATTATACAGGAGGGGTTCTTAAAAACCTTTAAAATGTATTTTTAGATTTAGATTGTTTTTGAGATGTTAGTTAACATAAAAAATGTCTTAATGTGTTTGTTTTTAAAGGAGTCCTTAAAATCAGCCACTAAGCATTACAAATGTTAGTGTGTGTTGGCAGCAGTGACACTAGTGACGCAGAGTATTGCGGCCTGTTGGTGTATTATGGTTTGTGCTCAGAGGGCAGGCCGCCTCAGCTCGTGCTGTGCAGCCCCCCTTGCCTGGGCGTGCTCCCCAGGCGGCCCACTGCGGTGTTCGTGCAGATGTTTTCCAGATGGTGCGTTATCTTCAGTTTACAGCTTTTTTCTTTTTGAAGAAAAATACTGAGTAAATATTTGCTAACTCTTACTTCGTTTCCCCCATTTCCTTTTAGGCTTCTCTACAGTTTAGCCTTTAACGCCAGGTTTCTGAGACATCTCTGGTTCCTCATATCTTCTATGACAACACGGATGATCACAGGGTATGTGTTACCCAGACTTACAGATTGAGCTTAAAGACGTGGAAAGTGGCAACCTGATAAAAAGTACTGTAAGAAGGTATTCTTAAGTACTGCTATTCTTAGCTTGTTTTATATGAGAAGAAAAATTCTAAATGGTCTCAGTTTCCCAAAATGAAAAAAATTAATGCCTAACTTACAGTTGTTTACCTGTATTTGTTACTCAGAGTGTGGCTTTATCTGAGGGTGAATTTGTTTTAAAAATCCTAGTACTTGAAAACCAGAATCTTGACAGTTCTTTGCTCCATGTGACTTCCGTGGTTTTGATAGTGAACATACAGATTTGAAGCAAATTTCACACCATTACGAACAGGTAAAATACTGTGCAAGTTTGTGTTTAGACCTTTTTATTGACATGATTTGACTTTTTATATGAGTCATTACATGACTTGAAGGCTGGAGCCTTTGCCGTGTGTGTCCTCATTGACTGTGTGATGCGTGGGGAATGTAGTACTCACGTCAACACCCTTCCGGTCAGCGGCTTAGCCCGTTCCCACGCCGGCGCCTGCTGTGCAGAGGTCCCAGCTGACCCGTCTGCACTGCGTGTGAAGAGTGTGGCTCGGTTGTGAGTGCGCTTGCACGAGGTGCTGACTGCGCTGGTGGGGACGGCGGTCCCAGCTCGCCTGCGAGCTGTGAGCCAGCCGGTCCTGCACAGGAAAGCACTTCTCGGATTTAGGGCCAGAGTTGGGAAGGAAGAGTGTCTACCTACTTTTTAAAAAAAATTCTTTTGAGACAAGAAGTAAAAAGAAAGGCTGTTTGGTGGGTGAACTTGGGGTGTCCAGAATGTGAGCGTGCCCGCGCCTGCCGTCCGACCTGGTCGGCGATGCGCTCCGTGTGCTGGACTTGCTGGGTCTGGAGCGTGTTCGTCTGGTGTGTAGAGAGGACGGCGGTCCTGTTCCAGGGCCTTCGGGGGCCTCCCAGTCGCGCTTTGTGAGGGGCCACTGCTCTCACGATGAAGGGCGTGTCGGGGTATTCCTAGCGTTACTTTGCATTACTTTCATGTTTTTTCTTCTAGTTTTAAGGCATCTTAAGTGACTGAAGGGAGTTTTTAATGCCCGCATTGCAGCTGGTAAAGCTCTCGAAGGTTAAGCGATTTGTCTTGTGTCGACAGTGAGCAGAGATGCGAGAGAAACCCAGCAGCACTTAACTTCTAGAAAACGTCTTTTGTATCCTTTCACCTCTGAGGTGTCAGGTTTGCTGCTACTACTGGCGTTGTTGTTATTCTGTGTATTTCAGCCACTTAACGGCTGTGCCAGCCTTGGCGTCCTGGGTGGCAGGCTGGCTTGGGGCGAAAGGAGCCTGGGGGTCGTGGGCGCAGGAAGCTGTCGCCGGCCTCCGAGCGCCTCAGCTCAGGAGCAGGCACCCTGTCCCCCGCTGCGCCTGGGGAGTGCCTGTCTGTCCACGGCGTTCGTCTCCTGCTGAGGAGACGGCGTCACAGAGTACGAGAGAAAAATGAGGTAGTACTAATTACATTAAATTATTATAAGTTGGTAAAGTTATTTTAAAAACTTGTTGTTTCTTAAGTGCTCATTTGAGAATCAGTTTTTCACTTGTTTAATTTATTAAAATGAAGTCCTTTAAGAAACTTACAGTGTATTAACGTATCCCTAAAGTATATCTCATCACATCTATTACTGGAATAAAGTTTAGGTGAAATGCCTGACTCCTGTGAAAATGGCATTGTTTAACTTGAGAAGAGTTTCACAGCAGGGCTTCCACAGCTGGGACCCTGGGCTTCAGTGAGTGGAAGGGTCCTCGGAGGAGCCTGTTGAAGTTTCCTTGTCCGACCTGGAGGCGGGGGTTCAGGGCTGTGGCCTCACAGGCTGCGCAGGGTTGGGATGCAGGCAAGGGTGAAGGGACACGGGGTGGCTGGTCTGTGTGTCTGTGACGTCCCTGCACCAGCGCCCAGCAGGGGCGCTCGCCCCTTCCTGGCTTGCGCAGTGAGGCCAGCCCCACGTCCACCCCTGGCTGTGGCGGATGCTCTGGCAGTTGGGGGCGGGGGAGTTGCCAGGCCAGCGTGGAAGCCTCAGTTCTGAGGGTGTGTCCAGAGGCCAGGGCTCTTCTGAGGTCCTGTTGACGCTCGTGATCCAGCCGACTCTCCGGGTTAGGAGCTGATGTCTTTTCCTTTCCATTGCAGTCAGTTATGAACTTTTTATTTGCACGTAAGACTTAGAGAGTGGCCTGTTTTCAGAGGAATATTTGAGTCAGTGTTTGTGGCAGAAAGAGCAGTCAGCGGAGTGTCAGGGGACATGTTTCATCTGTGTCCCGGGTGGATGAGACCACGGCACACAGCTGCCTCCGCTCCCCTCACACCTCCTCTCGTTAAAGTGAAAATGATTAGCTCCCTCTGCTTCCCTCACGGGGGCTAAAGAGAACAAACAAGCCAGTTTTGCAGGGGCGCCCTCATCTTTTCTTAGGGGACCAGTGTAAGGGTTCCGCGCCTGCTGGTACATATGTGCGTGAATGGTGGTGGTGATCTTAAATGCAAGGATCCTTGATAGGGATCACAGCTGAGAGTGGCTTTGTTGCTTTTCTCGATTCAGGAAATACTCTCTCCACGTTGCAGCTCGGTGGCTCAGCCTGCACCATGTTCCGCTAAACAGTATTTATCGGTAGCATCTGTTGTGTCGGTACTTCGGCATTTAATGGCAAGGGAAATAAAAGATACAAACCATTATTTTTACTAGTATCAGCAAAAGAGGTGACAGGAATCTTTTCTCCTCTGCACGTCAGCAGAACTTGTACTGTGTGGACAGCCCCGAGCGAGGCCTGGTGGGGAGGGACTCGGGAGAGAGAAGAGGGTCCGGTCCTGCACGCACACAGCCATTTTCCGTCAGCCTTGCCTTGGCGGTGAGGGAGGGAGCTGTGCCTTGTCCTTCGTGCGCACCCTCGCTGCGTCTTTATTTTGTCAGCGGAGCGCTCCATGCCGAGGGCTGTGACTGCGCAAAGGGAAAGGGCGTGCTGACGGTGCCAAGGCCAATGGCCAGTATTTCTGCTCAGAGCGCAGGCTGCTCAGCCGGGTCCCTTGTCTCAGTGCTGCCCCCTGAACTTGCTCCTTGGAGACCCCGAAGCTCCAGGGGGCTCCTCCAGGCTCACCACAGCCCCACGAGGACAGGCCCCTGTGCCAGGCCTTCCCCTGCTGCGCTGTCTCCGGGGCCTTTGACGGTGGTGGGCATCCCCTTGATTTGTGGTCCTGACGCCTGGCCACGGCTGCCTCACCCGTAGCTACGGAGCTGTGGGATCAGATGCTCGAGGCGTGGCACCTATGGAGGGAGACGAGCGCGCTCCTGTCCGCGTGGGCGCTTTTCTCATGTAGGGAGAGCTCACAAGCAAACCTCTGAGCTGAGTGCTCAGTGAGAGAGGGGCCGCATCCAGCCAGAGGACAGGGAGCAGATCTCGGTGGGAGAGGTGCCTCAGCGGCCTGCCGCTCCTGGGGGGTGAGCAGAGCTCCGGAGGCTGCTCCCTTCGGAGCCGCTCTGGGCGGCAGGGTGACGGGAACAGAAACGGGGCCCGGGCCCGAGACGGGAGACCACGCTGCAGGCTTCCAGTCTGGGTTCAGTATTAGCTGTTTTGGATGTTTCTAAATGCAAGGATACGTTTTTCATGAGACCAGGACCATCTGCCTTTGTTAAATATGTGAAGGGGGGAGGGCCAGCTTTCAACATGCAAGTCAAGTGTGTCTCTAAGAGTGGCCTTACCTCCTGGAACTCTGTCTTCTAGTGGCCGCGGGGCCGCCGGTGCCCCCTCAGTCACTGAGCTTAATGCCGTGAGGACAACAGCAGGGACCTTAGTACAGAGAGGGTGATGCTGGTGTCCGAGTCTAGCTCACGTTACGTATTAACCTGTGTTGGTAGGAAGCCTCTGCCTGCCCCGTGAGCTGTGTGATTGCGAACTTGAGTGTTGTTTTCCCTGATCATGCCTGTCTGATGTCATGTCTTAATTTGCCCCTCAGCTTATTGTTGGTTTTTTTCTCTTTTTCCCCAATTCAAGGTCTATGGTTCCACTGCTCCAGGTGATATCAAGGGGCTCTCCAATGTCTTTTGAAGATTCTAGTAGAATCATCCCCCTCTTTTACCTTTTCAGCTCCTTGTTTAGTCATTCACTGATTTCCATCCATGACAACGAGTTCTTCGGTGACCCCATGGAAGGTAAGGATTTTATTGCTGACCTGTCCATTTTCATAGATGATAGAAAAGTTTTAAGCCTTTTGAGTCTTTTGATATGTGTTAAGAAATGAAAGAAAAAAAAAACATGCTAGAAGCCGGATTCCATCTTCAGTTGTAGGTCAGAGGCCGTCGTCAATGATGCCTTTCACTTTAGAAGAGCTGGTAATACTGTCTCGATGCCTTCGAGACGCCTGCTTGGGGATCATCAAGCTGGCGTACCCAGAGACAAAGCCAGAGGTTCGGGAAGAGTATGTCACGGCGTTTCGCAGCATTGGAGTCACTACGAGCTCGGAGATGCAGCGGTGCATACAGATGGAGCAGAAGCGGTGGATTCAGCTGTTTAAGGTAGACAGCGTGTGCATTTTTGCTTTACTGAGGTCAAATAATGTACAACTTTTTTTTGACTTGGCTCCTTTTAGAAGAATAGAAGTACAGGTTTGTTCAGGCATAATTTTTAGTTCACAAAACTTTTAAATTAAGAAAAGTCATTTTCGTTTTACGTTTGCCTCCGTTTAAAGCCTAGTTTTTGTTAGCGGTATCTTCTCTAAATTGCCCAAGTACTTAAAGTGAGAACGTGTTGTAGAAATGAAAAATTTTTTTAAATATTTTTATTTTTGACTGAAAGATCTCATACTGATTTAATTTTTTAATCTTTAAAGAAATTAATTAATAAATATCAAATAAGGTCATTAATTTAATGCAAGGTGAATATAAATTACTTCAAAATATCTTCATTTTTAGCCGTGTAGAGAGAGAAGTTATGAGTTGCCATGGCTGGAGTGTTGGCAGGAGACCACCACCACTGAGACTGTAGCTGTTGGGGTAGAAAAAAGAAAAGAGAAAGGGTGCTTGACTTCCCATGAAATTTCTGCAGCAAACACATCTAGTCAGCTAAAACTGCTCATTAAAGGGGTGAGAGCAGAAGAAATGCATTTTCCAAATTGAATGCTAGATTTACAGTCCGTTTAATACCGGCGACCTCTCGCACACTAATGTTCAGTTCGAGTCATCAGCTGTCCCTTTAGGTCTTTCATCACTGCTTTTGTCAAGCTATCTATTTAATTGAAAGAAGTTAATTGAATGAAAATGATCAACTAAGCTTGTATTAATATTGCTAATGGAACTTTCTTCTTGGCCATGTTTGGAGAGAGATGTCAAGCTAGACTTTAGGAAAGGCCCATTAATGCTTGCACTTAACCTGATGGGCTAATTAAGGACGCTTATTCATCCTGCGAGCGCGAGGCAGTCCCTCTCCAGCCCATTCTGCCTGGTTTTACAACACATTTCACTTATGAGCACGAGCGTCAGTAGTGGTGAGAGTAACTGATAATGTTTTGATTGCACTGAATACAGTACTAATGCACCATTGAATTTATAATGTGTGCAGATTGAGGTAATATATGTTTGCACAATTTATTTTAATTGCCTGTCTCTCTGTTTCTGGGTAAACTTTTAAGGTCACATGTTGAGCCCTTAATATATCCTTGCTTAAAGACCGACACTTCTGCAACGTTTCTGAGTTAAAAATAAGCTATATCACCCGTTTAAACTTACAATTCTTATGTAAGCTGTTCCTGGATATGGGTATTAATGGTAGCATATGTGTTTTTCTTCTAAGTATTTAATTAAACTCTGGGATCATTGTTAGTAAGACCTTCCATTATGTGTGATACCAGGTTTGTGTACAGTGTCAGATAATTTTGCTGTTTTATAGCACCTGTTCAGACTTTCATAATTTTCATATGACAGGCTTATCTTTAGGACCCAGAAATCTCTGAAGTTAATAATGCTGTGTAAGGTGTTTTCCCCTGGTCCTAGTTTATTTTGCTTAAGCATTAAATGGAATTTTGTACTGAATTTTTTCCTGTGCCTCAAAATGCCTCGTTGCTACTTTATTAAGGGTTGAGTGGTTTTGTTTTTGTTTTAAGAACTAAAATGAAATTTCACTTTTTTGGAACAGGATTGTTTTAGATTTGAAATTGAGTTGTTATGAAGGTCTTCTGAGTTTAGAACAGAATTGTTTGAGGACAGTTTTTTGAACAGGATTCTTGTTCTTTGAGAAAGATTTTTTTTTTCACTGCCTGCTCTTGAGCTGAGTCCTCAGAACAAAACAAATCAAGGCACAGTCTTTGAAAGGATTCAACTGCTATTAATTTTTCTTCTAAGAAAAAATTATCTTTGGTGTGAAATAAGAAGAATTTGCCCTCAGTGGCTGCTGTGTCTCCAGCAGCACTTGGAGGGCCTTACACGTGCTCGCTCGTTTCCTGCAATAATTCTGGGCGTGAGACGCTGTGCTCACCCCCGTGGCACAGGTGAGGCCCCACGGCTGGCGGGCGACAGAGCCAGCACTTGAACTCAGCTGCTCCTCTCCATTGCCCCTCTGGAGGGTACCAGCGTAGCATTTCAGCACTTTCTGTGTATCCCAGTGTCAAATCTGAGTTGAAGAATTCAAGGTAAAATCACGCCAAGAAGGTACTAGCATTTTGCCCGTGATTTCCTGCCCTCAGTTGACGTTGACAGAGGTGCATGTGATGAGACCCGATGCCTTCGACCACCAGCCATTTTCATCTTTCAGACTCCTGATGGTCCTCTCGAACTAATTTCTGAGAGAGGCTCTGGTGGCTGGTCGCACAACATAGACTTTTAAGTGGATAGAGCCATCTTTCTTTGTCCCTGTAAGAATTGAGGTCAGTTTCTAAGCCCCGCATTGACACTGCTAAAACAGTTTATGCATTTATCAAATTTATAAACTCCTCTTGAAGTGTAATTTATAGCTGTAATTGCTTTAGCCCCGCGAGGAGATGGGAGTTCCTTTGTGAGTTGCCTTTGTGCGCAGCTGCCAACCTGCAGTGGGGTCACCCCCTGGGGTCGGGAAGGTGTGCTGGGGGCTGGAGGGAGACCCTTCCTCATCTGCGCACATCTCTGCACAGAGAGGGCGGACTATGAGGGACCTTTGCTTTCCTGGTGGTTGATTTGTATTTTTCAGTTTCAAAAAGACTCTTTAAAAAGGTGGAAAATGGAAACAAGAGCAGTGCCCCAGCTGTCATGGTAACGTGCCCCACTACCCACCAGGTCGTCCGAGTCAGGCCGACCAGGCTCCCTTCAGAAGTGGCCAAGCTGTGCCAAGTCCTTTTCCATCTTGGAAGATTTTTGTTGGTTTTGGTCTGACTCCTAAATCAAATGGATACTGTAAGAAATAGTTTTGTGGTGTTTTAGATGTGCTGGAGAATACTGTTAACTTTAAAACTGTACAGTTTCAACAGGTAGTGACTAAGGGCTGTGTCACACTGTGTTAACCATGGACAGACACCTCTGTCTTTTATAGGCAAGGGCGCTGTCACTGGCAGTGACTTCAGCACCTGCATCGTGTGTCCCGGAAGCACTGGCTCCTCCCTGTGCTGGGGGCCAGAAGTGCAGTCGGGCAGAGTCCGTGTTCTTTGAATGTCTCTATGTAGTGGAGAAGACAGGCTTCCGGCTGACTGAGCTAGAACAGAGCTGGGGGCAGATGGGTGGCGAGCACGGCTGCTGAGACCATCCTGCACCCCCGCTTCACGGCAGGGCGGCGGCGCTCTGGCCTTTCACGGGATGCTCGTCTTAGACCTGGTGCCTTGCTGGTTCACTTGTTTCATTTCTGTGTGTGTGCTTCACTGTGAAATGAAAATCGAAAAGAGTTATTATTTTATGTGTATTCACCGCACTTCCAGGTGCCCATAATTTATGTGCTATGTCCCGTGCTTTGTTTTGAAGTTCTCAAATAATTATCCAAGATGTTTGATTTTACCTACGGGATTTTACATGTCAGATTTAAGATGAGAAGAAATTATTATTTTATGTACATAATGTCATTTAGTCTCACAGTTGCCTTTCAGAGTTTGAACTGTATGTACTTTTTCTTGGTTGCAGTCGTGTAACTGAACACCAGGGGTTTCCTTTCAGAAGTGCCGTGGTTGAGTCGCCATCGTGTGTATTGTTGTCAGTAATACATAGATACATGTGGTACCTGCTGTAATAATATATGTACCGTTTAGTAAGACTGTTTCCCTGAGGTTGCTGGTCAGGTCCTCTTGTGGCCAGCATAGCCGCGAGCTGTCGGACAGACAGCGGTCTTGTGAAGTAGGCGTGTTAATTGAGCGCCCTTAGCTTGGGCAGTTGTCAGGTGGGGTTTTTATGAGTAGTCTGTGTTTCTGAGCCATCATCTGCGTGATCTTTTTAACACTGAGGTTAAGGGGACCTGTTTACAGATGTCACCTATTTTTAAATTCAGTGATGAATAATCGAGCATGCATAACAGTTTTGTGCATTTCTGAGTACTCGCTTAAATAATTTTATTAGTTTTTGAGTGTTTGATCTACAGTTTGGATCTGGCACGGACATGACTTGGGAGACAAGGGTTAAATGCGTCATGTGAATGTGATGCAGCTGTATTCATCACTGGTGAAGTCTGCTAGAACTGTGTGCTGAGCGAGGTGCATCTGGTTACTCCAGGGTCTGCTTGTTCGCAGTTTTATGTTTTATGTCTTAACACTCTGGTTCTCAAGCTTCCCTGTGTCTCAGGATGTCCCGGTTGCAGTGTGCAGTTGCTGTTGGTGGCGCCCCATGTAGGCATCTGTCTGCAGGAGGGTCTAATGTGCAGCTGGGATTAAGACCCACTGATGTTTGTAACCCTTGATCTCAGTTTGCAGAATCGCACCAGCCATGACTTGGGGCCTGTGTAGTCTGAAGCTCTGTCAGTCTTTCCGTTCTGGGGCAGTCTTCTTTGGTAGGCAGTTATATGCCAGGAAATTGCATAAAATTAACTGAAAGGAAAACTCTTTTGATCTCAACACTGGATGTCTGTTGATCCAGTTTTAAATTGCTACTCCAGTTTTTCTGACCTTTGACAATCCTTCGTCAATTTGTGTGGTTTTTTATTGGTTACTTCTTAAGCTTTGCTTTTTCAGTAGCAGTTGAGTTTGTGATACTGAAAGTGAATGCAGAGGAAAGGAGCATGTTCAAAGGTGTTTTGAAATCACAAAAGGGATCCAGTTAAATTTCCATGGTTTCTTACAACTTGTATTTTTCTCTAAAACTTAGAAGATAAATCATTGAAATGAAGGAGAGAAGTGTTCTTACTTGAATTTAGAATACTTGAATTTAAAATTTGACGTTTTAAGTGTTTGGGGAGTTAATCCAGGGCTAGTGTTGCCAGATTTAGCACACAAAATAGGTGTCACTCAGTCGGATTTGGTTTTCAGGTAAATAACAAATGTGTTTTAGATGTAAGTATGTCCTGGGCAGTATTTTGGATACATTTATACTTTCGAAAAAGCCATATTTGGGACATACTTACAGTTTGAATAAAGCAATACTTGGGACATATTTACACTAAAAGATTGACTTGATGTTTATCTGAAGTTCAGATTCACCTAGGAGTCCTGGACTTTCTCTGGCAGGCCTGTCGGGGGCTCACCTTCAAGTTTTGTCTCCCATCAACTGTGACTGGTTAGGATGCGCTTTTCCCCAGTGACTTCTGCCATCCCCCTCCCCTCCCGAGTCTTCTCAGCCCAGATCTCTCTTGTTCCTTCTCCTTCTTCCCCCCTTCCTCCCTCCCCTTCCTCCCCCTGCCTCTCTTTCTTTCCTTAATTTTTGGAAAAGATCAGTGACACCAGGATAGGACATTTTTATGAATGGTTTATTGCTTCCTTTTCCATACTTAGAATGAAAATATGAAAGGGGTTGCCCTGTACTGAAACTTCATAATGCTTAACTTCACCAGAATTTAAAAGAGGAATGTACATTGTTCCATCAGTTGCCTCTTAGATAGTTTAGTGACATTTGTGACCTAGAGAAAGTAGACATCCTCAGAAATGGGGTTTGGACAGTAGTATCAGGAGGTGGGCAGCCCTCGTCCTGCCTTTCACGTGAACTTGAGCACGTTGCTCCTCCTTGGAGTGGAGTCTGGTGGAGGCGATGCATGGGGGGTGACGCACAAAGGCCCTGAGTGGAAGAGGACAGCTCACACACATGCGCGAGTGCTGCTCAGGGTCGAGTCTTTGTCGGCACTCGTGGTGTGTTATGGGTAGATTTCAGCACAGTAGGCGTTAAATCTGAATTTATTTAAAATATCAGTGTAATTGGTTATGTAAATGGAAAAGAGAAGACATAATGTTCTTCATACCAAAAGACTGCGCCTGTCTCCGCTGCTGGAAGAGCACCTGTTGAGTGTCTGTGGCGTGCTCTGTGTGACCACGGCAGCACACACACTGTAACTCACTGAGATTTTGTCTTTGGAGGAGCAAAGCTGAGAGACTTCCAGGAATTAAGTGCGTTAGGTCAGTGACCATGCTTTGTTTATGACCAGCAGTTAACCAGATAGAACCAAAAGCTAGGCTTCTCTCAGCTGCACTAAAATCAGTTATCATAAAACATGGTGTGTGTGTCACTGAACCCCTGGGCAGCCACAGCAGAATCCAGAGTCAGGGATAATAAACTCTGAATTCACCCTGACGACTTACCTGGGCTAATTTCTGCTGATTCCAGAGGGTATTTTAGCACAGTGTTACAAGAGGCATTAAAGCGCCGCAAGGCAGGCACCACGGCTCAGCTGGTAGAACACACCCACCAGTTACAGGCTGCGCGCTGGATCGCGAGAGGCTTTTACTCACGTGGTTTTGTCTGCTGGCCAAACTGCCCAGGTGTTCCTTTTCTGTCTGTGAACATGTCATCCCAGTGGGGTTCATGTTGTAGTGGCCTGAGACGCCAGCCGAGGACCCGTTCTCACCCACTTTCGTTGGACACAGTGAAATTTATTTATCCAAATTGTATTTTATCTAATTAAAGGCAATGTGTACACAAGCCTGATGGCTTTTTCTGAAAACATCATCATAGTTTTTAAACTACATGGCAGCTGTGTGATCCAGTCCTGCTTGTAAAGGTTTGAAATTGGATTTACAACTTTGTATTGATTTATCGTTGTTTATTACAAAACACGTTTCTACTTAACATACAGCTTCATCTTTTAAAAAGAGACAGTTGCTGTTTGATCTCTTTAATCATCCATCACAGAGTTTACAGTTCATTGCTGACCCCAAGGCAGCCGTCAGGCCCCTCCTAGGTGTCCCGGGGGCTGGCGGGCTCTGCTCATGGGCGCCTCCTGCGGGGGGGGGGCTCATGCCCGCCAGGAGGAAGCACGGAAGGGCTGAGCTGTGGGGGTGCGGGGGGGAGTCTGGGTAGGCCAGGGCATCTGGGAAACCTCACGGAGGGAGTTAGGCCAAGTCTCGTGGAAGCGTGGTGGGAAGTAGACCTAACTCCAGAGGCTTGCGTGAGAGGAGCCCCGAGACTGGCTTTTTCTTTGGAAGATGTGAGGTGTTCCCAGGACGCGGCTCTCACCCTGGTGTCCTTGGTGGTGGCTTTCAGAGAAGTAAGACCTGTGTTTGACCTTAGGGGAAGTGCTGTGCTCGAGCTAATGCATTTCCAGATTTGTGTTTTAAACCTACCTCCCTTGTAGTTTTTTAAAAAATCGGGTCTTGCACATATTTGTGTTAATTTTTCTCTCTTTGTTGGTAGATAGCCAGCCACTTTGTACGAAGGACTTAGCTCTTCTGGTGGCGGAATGAGATGCTCTTCTGTAAACTGGGCCGGTGGCGTCTGGCCGGTTCTTAACCGTGGAAGCCCGCATGCCCTCCGGCATGTCGGTGAGGAGCCGCGCGGGCCTCGCTCCCGCTGCTGCTGCTGCGCCCTGGCCACCCGAGCTTGTGTGTGACGTGGTCCTGTGTTTCCTCTTCAGGTCATCACCAACCTGGTGAAGATGCTGAAGTCCAGAGACACAAGGAGAAGTTTCTGTCCTCCAAATCACTGGCTGTCAGAACAAGAAGACATTAAAGCAGATAAGGTGCTACTGAAAGATCTCTCAAGTATTTTTCATTAAATGTTTTTTTCAGCTTTTCACTTTCGAGGGAGAAAAATAAATCCTTTAAAGTTGTTTATTACTTAGCATGCACCTAAATAGTAGTAGTAAACTTCTGCATGAGCAGCTCGTGGCCCACGATAGGTGTATGTGGCATCACTGGCCAGCGTGTGCGTCCTGCGTTTGTTATTAACCCTCATTTCCCTTTTAACCGCAAAGTGTATTGAAGCCTAATAGTTCTGGGTGGAGTTAAAAAAAATTTGCCTTTATTGTTATTATCAGTATATATTTAGTGCTTAAAAGAAATGAAACTTGTGATTTTTCTAAAGGCATACAGACAGATTGAGTATTAAGATCTAGAGCTAAAGTAGATTTAATAGTATAATCTGTTTGAAAATAAATTAAAACAACATTAACAAAGGACATGAGGGGTTTCATTTTTGTCTGTCAGAAAAAGGCAGGACAGGATTGATCTCAGAATCTCGAGGGTGGGGCAGAGAGCCGGGTAGAGAAGAAACCAGGTTACGGGAATGTTCAAAGAGAGCAAGGGTGTTGTAGAGCAGGTTCAGCAGCTTTGCTTTGTCCACGTGAAAGGTTGCATCTTCAAGGTCACACGTGGCTCTGGTTCTGCCCACTGACCAGGCTGAGAAGCCGCAACAGTCCCTTGTAGCGGGGAGACCTCCTGGGCCCGCCGTGGGGTTTCTCAGCATTTCCTGCCGGAGAGAAAGAGTCCTCGGCGCAGTGGTGGGTTGTAGGCCCGGGGGAGAGCTACCCGAGATGGGTGTGGGTTGTTCTGTCGCCAGGGAGCCAGAGACCGTGGGAGGCCGTGTGAGGCCTGGAGCTGCCAGAGGGGGTGGGAGGGAGCATCGGCAAGGCGGGCGCAGAGGACGGAGTAGCCTGTGTGTGTGCATTTGCGAAACGGATGCTGAGAAGAAGCACGCCAGCAGCCATTCATGAAGGACGCACCTGAGTTTTGAGTACTGGTTTGCAAAGAGAAGTGCCACACGCCAGCCTGCCCCTCCTGTGTGGTCGGTACCTGGGCTAGCCAAGGAGTCGATGCTGTGAGGCACTTCTTGATGTAGACCCAGCTGACGATGCACAAAGAAGGCCTTTCTGGACTGGAGTCACGCCGTCCTACAGGCCCCAGCACCGGCAGCCGTGTCGGCCGTGCCGCGCAGGTGTCCCCACACAGGCCCCGGGAGGCGGCAGGTCTGTGCTGCTGCTGTGCGCCAGGAAGTTTTGCTCCAGGAAAGTACCAGCTGACTGAGCAGTGTGTCTGGTGGCATAATCGACTGCTGCTTTGCCACAAGTTCTTGATCTCAGTGCTGAACTGTGGAAACAGCGCACAGACCTGGAGCAGCTGAACCACATGTGCCTCTTGAGGGAAGAACACCGTCCACCTCTGAAGTGTTTCTGCAGAACCAAACCTGAGTGTGGTGAAACCTCCAGCTGTAACCGCAAGTTTATAGGAAGTGGAGGGCCTGGAAGGACATGTTGACACCGTGAGATGCAATTAGCAAGATCCAGATGATGAGAGAGATTACAGGACAGATGTTTCTGCCTCTCCACCGACAGTTACGGGGCGGAAGGGACCTGACAGAGTAAAGCAGCTTACGAGATAGCATGCGATACCAGCCTTATCTGGATGCTCAGTGTGTTTTTAATTTTGAGAAAGTGAAATTTTTTCTTTTTTTTACCGAAGTACAGTCCGTTTACTGTGTGTTAGTTTCTGGTGTCAGCATAACGCTTCAGGATGTTTTGGTTGTACATGCACACACACACATACTCCTTTTCAGATTCTTTTCCATTATAGGCTGTTACGAGGTGCTGACTGTAGTTCCCTGTGCTGCACAGCAGGCCCTTGCTGTTGATCCATTTTATACGTAGTAGTTAGTATCTCCAAATCCCAGACTCCCAATTTATCCCTCCACCCCCTTTCCCACCTCCCCGGTAACCGTAGGTTTGTTCTTTCTGTCTGAGTCTATTTCTGTTTTGTAAAACAGTTCATTTGTGTCATTTTTTTAGATTCCACATGTGAGTGATAGCATAAGGTATTTTTTTGAGAAAGTAAATATTTGGTAACAGTAAGAAATTGTCAGTCCTTTAAGGGTAACGTAAGCAAGGGTAGGATCCGTCCAGCAACCACGTGATGATGATGTGCTGTGTCCAGACGCTGTCAGTCACTGAACAGAGCAAGGAGAGATTTCTTGGGGCGTATTTAGGAAAAGTAATTACAGAGTAAAAGCGTGACAGGGCAGCAGCACAGAGAGAAAGTGTGAAAAGGTCTCCTGTAAAGAACCTGAGTCAGAGCAGGGGGCCTAACTGAACGTGAAACGCTGATTCAGTGTGACTGAGATGAGTTAAATGTTTGTGCTGGAGCCGAAGGCAGTGCTGAGCGGGGTGTCTGGTCCCCACAGGTCACCCAACTCTACGTGCCAGCGTCTAGAAACGCGTGGCGGTTCCGGCGAATGGGGAGGATCGGCCCCCTGCGGTCCACCCTGGATGGTGAGTCCCCGGGGCCCCACACATCTCCCTCAGCTCAGGTGCGTCACGGGGTAGCTCACGTACCGAAGCGCCGCTCTTCGGTCTACTCTGCTGTGCGTTCTGAGCACGATCAACCAGGTAGAGTCGTTTCGTCACTCCAGGAGCTGCCTCGTGCCTTGGTAGCCAGCCCCTTGCCCCGCCGTTGGCAACCAGACTAGTGGTGGTGTCCCTGCATACGGTTTGGCCTCCTGAAGAACGAATGTCTCAAACTGAACGTAGCCTGGCGGGTCTGGAAGGGAGAGCGCCCGGCTAACGGGGTCTGAACTGTGTTGCAGTGGGCTCGGAGTCCCCGCCGCTGTCTGTGTCCGAGGAGAGGCAGCTCGCCATCCTAACAGAACTGCCCTTCGTGGTCCCGTTTGAAGAACGAGTAAAGGTATGGAATCTGGTTTCTCTGCGCATTGACCTCGTGTGTTTTGTGCTTATTTATAGCATCTCAGTTTTGAAAATTAACGCCAGTGGGAAGAATCTCTGAAGTATCCTGGGTACCTGATTATATAATTCAGATTTTTCTCATTAGCCTGTGATAGTTGGCAATGATTTGTAAAACTGTAATCCAGCCAAATAGCTCTTTGTACAAACTTGAAATATATTTTCCTTGTTTGTGACTAAAGGCCTGTTACACTATCGTTTTTGTGTAAGGTCCTTTCTATCCAGTAAGTTTTGTGTTTTTGAAAATGCAGATTTTTTTGAAGATAGTCCTCTGTACAATATGTCATTAAGTTATTTGTCACAAATGTTACCTTATTAAAAAAATAAAGACATGGATGGCTATCTTAATTTTTTGTGTAATTATTTTTCTTAATGGCAGTTCAACTGTTATTTTATTTTTGGTGGGGGGGTAACTAGGTTCATTTACTTATTTATTTATTTCTGGTGGAGGCACTGGGGATGGAACCCAGGACCTCGTGCATGCTAGGCACATGCTCTACCCCTGAGCTGTACCTTCCCCACCACATAATGACTTCTGACTGATGTGCAGAACTTTGTTTACATGTATCTGTTTCCAAATTTAAAATGTTTCATTTGTATTCACCAACTTACCTAGCAAATTTCGAAAAACTGCTGCACTTCTGTACTTAGGTGATGGCTTCAAGATGGTGTTTTTAGGGCTGCCCACTCTTCACAGGGTGAGCATAAGAACAAATTCCCTTTCAAGCTGTTGGTGTTGCTTCGTTGAAACACGTGCGCGCTCACACTCGTGCACACGTGCCGCTGCCTGGTTCCTGGGCGCCCTCTGCTGGCCTCTCAGTGCCGGGTGGGATCACTTGACTTTGTCATTACTCCTGCTAATGCTAATAGACAGCTCTACAGAGCTGCTCTTCCTCCACCACCGGGATCTTTGCAAAAGGTCTGCAGAAAAGAAAATACTGAAATACACCACGGCATGGGGTTTTAGAAATGTGCTGTGAAGGAGGGAAAGGGAGCGATACTACAAATAGATAAAGATTACGCGTTTACTGGGAAGGCATGAAATCAGTTTGATTCGTTGGCCTTTGAAGTTTGTTTCAGAGTTTATGGAGACACAAAAGCTGATTTATTTAGCGGTTTTTCCTTTTGGTTGCTTATGTTTTAACAAGAAGTCCGTTGCTTCAAGTATAACCTTACAATCTCCCCTCTGTTAGATCTTTCAGAGGTTGATTTATGCAGACAAGCAAGACGTTCAAGGAGATGGTCCATTTCTGGATGGAATTAATGTCACAATAAGAAGAAATTATATTTATGAAGATGCTTATGACAAGCTTTCCCCAGAGAATGGTATACATGATTCTTTCTGTGTGTGCACGTACGTGTGGCGGGGGGCTGGGGGATTACAGAAAAAGGTAATCATGGGGCATGCATGCTCGTTGCCTTTTTCTGTGATGACTTTTTACACCTGAAGTGTAGTGGGTCAGATTTGGGAGTTGTCTGTTGCCAAATAACATTTCTAAGATTGACAGATAATTATTGCAACAGAAGTTCTTCAAATACTGACTTTTTTTTTAAGGCAAGAAACTCTTCCTGCCTCCAACTATTTATCTAAAATTTAGTTGACAACCTTGTAATTCTAAAAATGTCAGTGGACAGTCATTTACAGGCTATGTTTTGTATATAACAGTTGATTTATATAAATACCAAACTGTAAGCAAATTAAATACACTGAAGTAAACACCGCTGCAGTCCAGACTTCTCTGTGAAAAGGTAAGTGTGCCTCAGTGGCAGTGCTGCCAGATACACGAGTTCATTGTGACCAGAACCCGGACAGCACTTAGAGGCCAGCGACGTGCGCTCCATAACCTGGCGTCCCGATGCTGCATTCAGTCGGTGCAGGAATTAAGCGCGGAAGTTTGGCCGGCTCTGGACTGCAGCTCTGGGAGCCGGTGGGGGTTGTCAAATGTGAGGTAACAGTTGCCTCCTTCTGGGGAGCAGTTGACTTTCTTCTCGGGGAGCAAAACCTCTGATTGCGAATCCTTCTTTTCTTCTTAGAGAAAGAGCTAGTGTTGTCGCACGCCGGGGCCAGCAGAGGAAGGCCGGCGTCTCTTGCTCCCTTGCCCTGTTCCAGTCTTGTGTGTGAAGCTTTTGTTTGTCGTGTGGTTTAGTTTTGTGACTTAATCTGTGCCCTGGTCCTCCGAGTCGAGCGTCAGACTGAGGCTGACCACAGGCCCCGAGCTCCTCACTGCCCAGGTTCCTCATGCCGAGGGTACCACGTTTTCATGATTTTTGTACTTTCTGAGGCAGAAATCAGGTATTCTGACTCCTCGTCTGACGTATTTTTGTGGTAAGAGTTCCCCCCATTTTGGGACCTGCAGCTGCTCCTGTATCTGTTACACTGGTTGCGTGTTGGGTTCTGTGTTACCGTGTTAGTGGTTTCCATGTCCCTCTCTCACTCCAGCACAGGGCCTGTCTGGGACGGCTCCTGGGGTCTCTTCGGGCCACACAGCTGGCATTCCATAGATGTTTGCTGAAATTGTGACTGAACCTGGGGAAAAATCAGGAGATATAACTGTTTATGATGATAAATTTGCAAATGATTGGCAGTTGTGTTCAGAGAGGAGCTGAGATGTGGTTGATGCTGGAGGCTTCACGAGAGGTAGGACTTGAGCCAGGATGTAGGAGAGAGGGACCAGTCTTCCCAGCGAGATGACCACGCAGGGCATGGACGTTCCTGGCAGAACCGGCTCTGCACGCGGGCCTCCTAGGGTGTGGCAACGTGTCTGTGACCTCTTTAGCCCAAGCGAGAATACGTGCTTCTCAGCGATTTTCGGTTAACTTTTAAAACTTTCATGTTGATTGCTTAAGACATTACTGCTCGGTTACAACAAGCCCCAAGTTTCCTAATGAATCCTTAAGCTTAAAAATTATTCAAAAGTTGGTCATACTCCAGCTCTCTACTTGTGCATGCTGATAATTGCATTGGATTTAAAGGATTTGGAAAAATCTCGTAATACTTATTTTACAGTGCCGTAAATCTTTACAAATGGTCTCTGATTCGGGCCTTATAAGAATTTTTAAACCATAACTGTGTTAAAATTGTTTGGTATCTTGCTATGCAAATTGTAAAATTAAATGTCATTTCAGAATGTTTCATTTACTTGCGGAAAGTTGACTTGACGTGCTTTGTTGACCGATCATTTGCATGTACTCGGCCAGTACGATTATTCCATGTGTCCCGTAGTTGTCAAAGCAAACCCAGTCTTTACGGGTACTGCTTGTCTCCTCTCATCTGAGAAGAGTTTTCTCAAGTGTGAGTTTAGCCCCGTTGGACGAGTGAGCTGACCCAGTGGAGCTCAGGGATATTGAGTGCCCTCTCTCCGCAGTGGGTGCCAAGCATGCCGGTGACACGGGCGCTGGCGCAGTGGCGCCTGAGCACGCTGGTCACACCGAGCCGCCACACTGCAGCCTTCTGCCCGGTTTGAGCGCAGTGTGGACGTCCGTTCCTCCTGGTGGAGAGGGTGGGGAAGTGCGCGGGTTTGCTTCCGGGTGCTGCGAGGGTTATGGAGACGGTGCGTCCCGGTGAGCTCCAGTGCCCTGCGTGACCGGGGTTGGGGGGCGCACTGGAGCCGGCTCGGGGCTGCCCGTGGTCAGTCCCTGGGAGCCTCTCGTGTCCCTGCTTCTGTGCGTCGCTTGCTTTTGCTTCGTTTTGTTTAATGGGCAGGATTTGTTACATCGTTCTTCTGAAGAAGGAATGATAACAGGGCAAAATCAAAGTACAGTCGACCCGTGAGCAACAAACAGCACAGTGCATGGGTCCACTTATGCGGATTTTTTTCCGTAAACATATTGGCAGATTTTTTTGAGATTTGTGACAGTTTCAGAAAACTTGCAGGTGAATCATGTAGCCTAGAAATACTCAAAAAAATTAAGAACCAGGTGTGTCGTGGGTGCATCAAATACAGGTAGGAGCTAGTCTGTTTTCACCGTTCATTGCCATGAAATACGCACAGATCTGTTACAAGAAGTCAGAATTTATCAGAACTTACACAGACACAGAGCACGGCACCATTCGCAGTGAAGAGGGACGTAAACACAGGGAAAGGCGCCCTCTGGAGTCGCCGCCAGATGGAAGTCAGTGTCACCTGCAAACCTGCTCTGGAGACGTGGCGCCGAGCTGGGTGGTGTGAGGGCCCGCCCGAGGCAACGTGACGCTGGTCGCCTCCACCTGAGCCACTCGTCTTTCTGGTAAATCCAGTAAAAAGCGACCTCGAGGTTCTGGCGAATTCCTCGTTGTGTCGGGCGGTGCCAGGAACCTTCGGAGCACTCCCGGCGCAACAAGAGCATGGGGACTTGTCTGGCCTGTCCCGCAGCTGCCGCTGTTGCAAGATGGATGAATCTGGCGTAAGGACCAGTGTGGGGGGAAAAGGAAACTTGTGAAGCTGTGGCTGCAGACACGAGAGCTTTGTAATTGCGAAATACCTTTTTATCTTGTGTTGAAAGGCAGCGTTTCTGTGGGTGCAGGCTTGCTGTGAGAGAGGTGTGCCTACGGACTCGAGTACGATCTGAGAAAAAGTGAAATCCTCAGACATGGCACCTTGTTTTCTTTCTTCGTGCTTTCATTAATTCTCCACATGTGTAATTTCCAATAACATTGATGTAATCGAAAATATAGTAAGAAATTGTGATGTATTTTCCCATAATGTACTATTTTAAGTTCACATATTTTATTTGTATAAAAGCCAGAAATGTTTTCAGTTAATTTACTTTTTCTAAAGAATTTTCAAACTCCAAAAATACACCCGTACGCTGTGTTAGAGATTTACGTTCTCTAACGCACTTTTCAACTTGCTTTCCCTCGTTGGCCGTAAAAAGCACAAGCCTTCTAATAACCGTGCTGCTTCAGAACTGCCCGGAATTTCTAGGGGAGCTTTGGAGTTGTCAGGAGAGGCCTGACGTTTATTTCTGGTCTGTTCAGAATAGTGTGTCACACGCTGCTTTGTATTTTATGTGACAGCTTAAAGCAGAAGGAAGGTGACGGAAAGAAAGCTGGAGAACTTAATGCCAGCAAAGGCTGTTTTGGTAACTTTAGAAAGAAGTTTGTTTTCAGTTGTCAGGATGACAGACCAGAGGCAGCCCAGCAAGAGGCCGCAGGTGAATTCCCAGATGCCGGCAAGAAAATCGTTGAGGAGAAAGGACATCGGCCTGCACAGGCTTCTAATGCAGACGGAAGTGCCCTATTCTGGGAGAAAAGGCCACAAAGGACGTGGGTTAGTGCGGAAGAGAAGTAGCTTGCACCGGCATGTGAGGCGGGACGGGACGGCTAGCCGCTGTTGGATGTGGGTGTAGCTGGGGGTGTGGTCAGGCTGCCCTCGTCTGCAGCCTGAAGGGCAGTCCTGAAGGGCAGGAGAAACCCCAGCTGCCGGTCCTGCGGCCGGACAACACCAAGGCCTGGACCACCAGAGCCTTCCTCTGTACCGGTTCCATCCTCGCCTTGTTCCTGCAGGCCGGAAGTACCTTGTCGGTAAGGGACGGACTTTTAAAGTCCCTTTGGTGTTGGGCAGTGCCCCTCGCCTCCCAGAGCCCCGCGAGTCCAACACCGAAGGTGTCAGAGTGGTCTGTCTCCCCGAGCACAGTGTCTCTGTTCAGCCCCCGAATCGGGGTCGGAGCTCTACAGAAAGGGTGGCAGCACTGTGGAGGGGACTCTGATGGAGAGAGCACTGTGAGATTCCGAAAGGGTCCCGCCACTGAGGACACCATCGTTGTTCTAGAAAAACGGGAGAGCTGGCAAGCCCAAAACAGTGAATTCCTGCTGGAGAAAACTGTCCAGGTGTGGCTTTGCAGGATTCAAGACAAAGTCCATCAAGGAAGTCTTTAAAGAGACTGTGGATACGGCAGGAAAGGTAGGGTGAAGGCTCCAAAATATGGATCTTGTTGAAATTCAAGAGCTGATAGACCCTACACCAGACTTAACTGAAGGTGACCTGAAGGAGATGAGCGCTTTCACAACCGGTGAGGAAGGAGACATCGAAGACTTGGTGCCAGGACATAGCCTGGCGTTGGATGGCCTAACCAGGGTTCTCGTCACGCGAGGATCAAGAAGATTATGCGCCGCGTTTGACTTCCTCTACGACGCAGGCCCCGTGTGATACACGGGCTCTGCACTGAGGCAGATGGTGGAAGGAGGGCTGGTGCTGCACAGAAACTGTTTTAGAGGAACGAAAAAGCAAGAAAGGCGGACAGAAGTTAGGACGTACTTCCATGAAGTGACACCACGGGTACCTGCCTCCCTGCTCCTCGTCCGTCTCCTCGCCCCGCAGCCCCGCTCATTGTGCACGAGGGCCACCAGCACAGAGACCTTTGTGACAGTCCTCGTCCACTTCTGAGTAGGAAATGGCCGTCAGGCCGTACCGTTGAAACTTACCTGCTGTGTGCGTGCGAGCATCTTGGCGTGCAAGTCCGCTGACTGTAGGGGGCATGTCTGCGTCCTGCTCCCTCGCCTGAGCACTCGGGTGTAGACCTTCGTGTGGAAGACGCGTCCTGAAGCGCATGGCCCGCCCCTGCACAAGGACGGCGTGAGTGACGGTGACTGTAAAGCCCGCCGTGTGCTGGTTCTCCTGCTCGTCTGTAACTCTGCTTTCGGAGAACTGCAGCATCATGCGGGAGGCCTCTCTTGTAGCTGGAGAAACTGTACCAGCTAATGGACACAGGCAAGCGGCTTAAACCTGTAACAGTTACCAGTGCCGCCTTGTGAGTCTGAATTCGGGCGCTCCTGCCTGCCGTCCAGCTCTTACCCTGCGGGACTCGTTCCGGGTGTGAGCCAGGCTCCTGGGAGCAGTCGTACTCCTGGTGCTTCGTGATCAGTGCATGAGTCCTTACACCTGTGAACGGATGCACATTTCTTTTCACGTTATCTTTTCATCTTTGATGTCGAATGTCTAGTGACACACGGAACAGCGGCAGTGCTCTGTGTCGTGTAAGACAGGGCTGATGCAGGTCCTGACAGCAGGCCGTGCATCCTGAACACACGTGGTGGAAGCTTGTGGTGATGAACCCAGCACAGTACTTCTCTCCCTTATTTTCTTAGCAACGTTTTCTTTTCTCTAGCTTTGCCGTAGAAATAACAGGACACAACGCACCATACAAAACATGCTGCTTGGCTGTCATGTGTCGGTGAGGCTCTGGCCAGTGGGCCGTTAGTGCTCACGGTTGGGGGGTCAGAGGTTGCATGTGAGCTTTCAGCTGTGCGTGAGCCCCTCACCCCCAGGTTGGTCAAGGGTCAGCTGTAGTACTTGACTTAGGTTCCCCTCCACCAGAGCCTTACTGTGTAAGTAGACAGTTCTAGTTCATCTTTTGAATCAAGAAGTGGCAAGATGCCCAGGCGACTAGATTTGATTCTGAAAATGCTGTGCTTTTATGTATTGCTGTTCACAGAAATGGGCTTCCAGGGACGCTGAACCCCAGTTCTAGCCGTAGTTGAGGGGGTGACTTCTGTGAATGACCGTGGAGTCTCTGAGATGCAGACGCCCCGCCCCCCCCGCCCCCCCCGCAGGGGTATCAGGGCTGCGTTTGAATGAGAGGGTTCGCGGGCTTTGATTGAGCGTTTCCCACTTAAAAATGTTTACACTTAGAATTTTCAAAATCTGATGCTGTATTAAGTGCTGGCATTCAGTTTGAGAAATAATTACATTTGACAAATAAATGCTTGTATTTCATTCTTAAAACTGACTGTTAGGAGGATATACGTGAAGATAAATGCTCAACTGTATTTTTGTGTTGCATTCATGATTATCTGCTTAGAATTCTTTCTGCATTTTACCTAGGCCTTGAGATGGAACATTTTGTGATCATGTTGATCAAAGAGATGCAAATAACCTATGGGTGGGATTTAATCATCAGTGAATATTACGTTCTTTATCTAGTATAGTTAAACTTTAAAAATAAAGGTACGCTTTAGTAGAAAAGAAGTGCTGTAGCTAATACATACCCGTTTGAAAGTTGTAGAGGTGCCTGTTGCCGTATGAACTGTGTGTCTTCAGGTAATAACCCCAGCCCTCCCTGTCCTTGGCGTTCTCCCTGAAGAATGGGGGTGTCCTAGCCCCCTGGGCCACAGGGTCAGCTGTCGCCCGCTGTGACCGCGTGGTGGAACGTCCCCTCCCCCGCCCCGTGACCTGAGGAGCGCGGGCACTGGCGCGGCAGGGCTGGGGCGCTGCTGCAGGAGCACTCTGCTCGCCCCCTTCCCGCCTGTTCTCTAGAGGCCGCTGTCCCTGGGGTGCTTTCAAGGTGGCAGCAGCCCAGACCTGGGTGCGGGCCCACCCCCCGGGCCCTGCTGCCCCTCTTCCTGCTTGCAGAGCACCTGAAGGACATTGGTGGGGACAGTGAAGGGCAGCCAGTTACTTTGCCAGACCCCACCTGGTGTCCCTGGGGCCCGTGTCCTGCTTGCGCAGGGCCGCCCTTATGAGGACCTCTCGCTGTCAGGCAGACTAGAGCAGCTTTGCAGCTTTTTGTTTTTTTTTAATCTTTGTGACACAGTATATAACCAACCCCTCCCCCCATTTTCCAGCCAAATATCATTGTAAGTGATGGTGTAGATTCTGGCGTCCTCACTCCCTGCACCATTTGCTGCTTTCAGAAGGTCTCTGTAATGTTAGTCTCCCTGACGTCTTCTTTCTGCCTTTGTTGGTCGTTTTTGTTTCCGTATTATCCTTAGGTCCGTAACTCCGCTCCCTTCCTCCCCTAGTATTTCTGTTTGTTGTGTCCTTTAGCAGATGTGGGGTAATTTTATTTTCTTCTAAACACACCTTCCTCCCCTCCCCCGCCAGCTCCGTACTTGATGTCGTCACATGAGGGGACTTCTGTCTCCCGTCTCCTCAGTGTGGGCTCTGAGGGAAGTGCTGGTCAGTCTATCTCATTGTCTCTTGTTAATGTCTTTGGTTTTTTTAAGTCTTGCATTAAAATATTTTTAATATCCTCGCTCCTCGTCCCTAACTTTCTACAATACCAGCTTATTTTATTGCTTTTTAAAAAGATATTTTCTCCTTGCCCATCCCCTTTTTTTTTTTTTAACAGAACCTGATCTGAAAAAGCGGATTCGTGTGCACTTACTCAACGCGCACGGCCTGGACGAAGCTGGCATTGACGGCGGTGGCATTTTCAGAGAGTTCCTAAATGAACTGCTGAAGTCAGGGTTTAACCCCAACCAGGGGTTCTTTAAGACTACTAACGAAGGGCTCCTGTACCCCAGCCCGGCCGCTCAGATGCTCGTGGGAGGCTCCTTCGCCAGACATTACTACTTCCTGGGCAGGATGCTTGGAAAGGTAAAGTGCACGTGGCGTACGAGCGGGTCTTGGGCCCCAGATGCACCCAGTAGCTACACTGCATCAGCATACATTACCCATGTGCAGAGGTTGCTGGAGCTCAGGAAGCAGGAAGCGTGGTCTGCGCAGGTCTGCGGTGGCCGCCTGCTGCGTGGGCACAGGTGCTGCAAGCACTTGAAGTCTGCGCAGCGGCTCTTGTTGGTAATCAGCGCTAAAAGCGATTCTTTTAAAGTTCTATAAAGTCTTCAAAGCCCTGTGAGGTGGAAGACCGCAGTCACCCAGCACGGGTTAAGTGTGCTGTCTGTTGCATGCAGCTTCCGTGAAAACTGGCCACTCGGGGATGATGTGATGGTGATGCTGTAGTACCTCGAGCGTCACACCTGATAGTCTCCACCATACATGCAAACACACCTTGCTCTTTATTGGAAATGCAAGGAAACTTTGGTTATAGAACCTACTGGAAACTTCCTGTTTCCTGGGTAAACCCTCAGAGTGCACCCTCCCGTTAAAGTCAGGAGCAAGACGAGGACCCCACTGCTGCCAGTCCTGTCCATCACTGAGCTGGGGCAGTCCCCGCCCGTCTCAGTCTGCGCAGGCTCCTGTAACAAAATACACCGCCTGGACGGCTTACAAACCTAAAGTTACTTCTCACAGTTCTGGAGGCTTGGAAGTCTGAGGTCAGCGTACCACGTGGTCTTGTCTGGTGGAGGCCCGCCTCCTGGTTCACAGCTGGCGCCTTCCCCCTGTGTCCTCACGTGGTGGAAGGGGCTCCAGCACCAGGGCCCCGTCTCCTGATACCCCCACATTGTAGGGAGCATCCAGACCACAGCATAGCCTGGGGGTGTGGGTGGGGCACAGGAGGAGGTGAGACTTCATTGAAACTGGGAGTGTCTACCTGCTCCCCACAGGTCAAGTCCAGCCCTCCAGGGAAGTGATTATGCTTGTTTTTTGTCTTTTTAGTTAATTACTAACATTTTTAAACAGGAGAGCATTAAATGCAAGTTATTTTTCTGGGTGGTTTTGTCCCTTGCACTTTAAATAAATTGTGTTGATGATTACCAATCCTAGCAGGCTGTCGTTGACAGGTACCCCAGTAAAATTAGTAATTGTGCCTAAGCTATTGCACATTAAGGGGGGGGGAGCGTCTGGTTATTCCTGTGGGAAATCGAAAACTAATGATTCTTGGTTTTTCTTTGAATGTGTGAATTCGTTGCACCGGTTGTAACTGATGGAGTGCGGTGCGCGTGGGCAAGTGTGCAGGGACTCCCTGGCACTGCAGCTCTTTAACTACCAATACTCCCTGAAAGAACCATCCAGAAGTTTCACCCCAGGTCCGTGTTCTGAGTCAGAAGCCCAGTGTGGAGGCGGGAGGTGGGGAAGAGGCCCGGCGGGCCCGCCTCATCCGGATGAGGGGGCATCTTCCCACCCCACTGCCTGGCTCTCGGCATCCGCCTCTGCGAGGCGTCCAGGGTCCAGTTCAGAAGAGCTCTTCGTCGAGTTACTTCCGTGTTTCTTTTAGTTACTGGGATGTTTCTTGCAGTTATCGATGAAAGAGGGAGCTGACATCTGGTTCTGTAAAGTGCCGTTGCTCGGTGCACACACCATGTCCGCTAAGAAGGTCATTAATGAGTGAAGTGCAGGCTTTGTGTGTTACCCCGGAACCCCTGGTGTGCTGTTACACAGACAGGTCGCCATCTGTGATGGTGTTTGGGGTTAAATTCGTTGGGGTGTTTGGATGCTCTAGGAATGCATTTTGTTTCCCTGGGTTTGAGACGGTAGCATAGGAATGCCTCGTGTTTAATACTTCCTGTCCAACACATTTTTAGAGCCAGACTGGATTGTGACGCAAGGGTTGTAATCAGTATGGCTGCCGCAAGTCACAGGAGCGACCAGAGGTGACCCTCTGAAACTACGAGCAGCAGGCTGCAGCCTCTGACCAAGTCTGCCCACCTGTTTTATTGCTAAAGGGGCCTCAGTGGGACGCGGCCATGCCGGGTCCTTTCCACGTTCCCTGTGGCTGCTCCCGCAGGGGCAGAGGCGAGCAGTGCTGCCGCGTGTGCTGTTGGGCCCTCTCAGGGCAGCGTTGCCAGCCCTGCTGCAGGGCTAGCCTGTGCGTCCTCGGTGAAGAGTGCTCTTCATCCGGTGGGTCGGGGAGAGTCGCCGTGTTGGCACGTGACTGAGGTGGCGGGCTGACTGCACTTGCGGAGATACCCTCTGGCCACTGCGAGGAGAGTGGCTCCTAGAGCACAGGGCCGTAACCCAGGTCCTTAGTGCTGTGGCCCGAATTACTGGTGTCGTGCTGAGTTCAGGTAAGCTGAGGACTGGAAAGTGACCACTGGGTTTACCAGCAAGTTTTTGTTTCCTTGGTGTTTTCTTCTCATAACAAGTTTGCTGAGGTGGAGTTGACAAAGCATGCAGTCACCCATTTAGAGAGTACATTTCACACTTTTAATATATTCACAGAGTTGTACGACCTGTGAATTTTTCATCACCTTTACCCATTAACAGTTGCCCTCGGGCAAAGCGCTGATCTACTTTTTTTGTCTGTGTGACGTCCTTGTTCTGGACATTTCCTATAAATTGAATTGTCAAGCGTGTATCCTTTCATGACTGGCTTCTTTCACTTAGCATGTGTTCAAGAACCAATCAAGTCACGATGTGTGTCAGCACTCTGTTCCTTTTCATTGCCGGCTAATATTCCGTTCTATGATAGCCATGTTCTGTAACCATTCCTCAGTTGCTGGACATGAGGGTTGTCCTCGGTGATCTTTCTAGTGGGGTGACATGATAAAAATGGGTTTGCTTTGAGGTGCAGTGAAGGAAATGGAAGGTTTACAGATGGAAAGTGTGTCGGTGGCCTTTCTAGCAGGCTCGGCTCTGCAGGGAAGGAGAGAGGGGACCGAGAGGGGACCCCTAGAGGAAGGGCAAGTTCCAGGAAAGAGTGGGTGGATGGGTTGGTTGGTTTTCAAAGACAGAGTGGCTGTTTGGTAAAGAACCAGACAAGGGGGGTGGTTTGGGGTCCTGGGAAAGACATAGCAAAGAACTGATGAGCCAGTGAGACCCAGAGCCGTGCTCTCCAGGAAAGCCTCCTGCGGTGGTGGAGGTGGTGTCTCTGACGGGGGGTTTGTGCAGGGAATCAGATTTTAAGGCGATTCTCATCAGTATGCATGTGGCTGCAGTGCCGAGCAGCTCTGAGTGCAGGTGCGGGGCAGCTTCAGGCGTGAACAGGGAGGGGGCCCGCGGTCTACGCTGTTGGACAAGGTGAGAGAGGAGGGGGACGGGCAGGTGCCCAGCTAATGCGGGGATGCCCTCTGGTGTCTAGACGGACTCTGGGGAGGGCCCGGTGGGGAGGAAGACCAGAGAGGGTGGGGTCTCAGCGAAGACAGTGTATCAAGGACGACAGGTGGACGGTGTGTTGGGGGAAGGTGTGTGAGGTCTGGAGGGCAGGGACCGTGAGGGACGCCGTTCTGCCCGCGGTGGTGACCCGGAGCCCGGAGGTGACCGACTTGTGCTGTGCTCAACGCCCAGGGTTCAGGGAGGGTCACTCAGTAGCCCTGTCATCTTTAAATAAGTAAGTAGGGAACTAACGTTGCTGTGTGGTTGTTTCCTGTGGAAATTTATCACAGTTGTAGTCATTTTTAACGTCATCATGAAGTTCCCTTCAGGGCATGTTGGCAGTTCTGTTCCCTGTGGTGCCTGTCACAGTAAGCAGACCTGCCTGCCGCTCTGCCTGGGAGCCGGGGTCAGGACTCGCCCGTCTGAGAAGCAGCTTGATTGAAACTCAGCTCGTGACTTACTTGGAAATACCAACTTTTTTGAGGTGCAATTCACATCCCATAAAATTCAGCTTTTTGAAGAGCACAATCCGGTGGTTTATAGCATATTCACTGTGTTGTGTGGCCATCAGCACCGTGACTTCAGAACAGATCCCAGGAAAGGAAGCCCTGCGTCTAGTAGCCGTTACTCCCCATCCTGCGCTGGTGCTGCTGGCTCTCAGTGCCCACCAGCCTGCCTCTGTCTCTGGATGTGCCTCTTCTGGGCTTTTCATCTACAGCACGTGGCCTTTTGTGGCCGGTTTCTTCACCTGGGCACGATGTTGCCCAGGTTCCCCGTGTGGTGGCGCGTGATGTGCTTCGTGACGCTGTCCGCCTTGTGGATGGACCACTCTTGCTCTCCCGTTCGTCCGTCGGAGGACGCTTCGGCGTCCCCACCTTTTGGCTGTGACGGACAGTGCCTGTGAGCACTCGTGTTCAGGTCCTTGCGTGAACAGCATGTTCCCACTCCTCTTCCCCGAGAGGAGCGCACACCCCGGCCGGAAGTGGTGGGGTCTGGGGTGCGCTGCCAGAGTTAACGCTGCAGCCTTTGCCCTCTCACCGGCCACGCTGGGGAGCTCCATCCTCCCCATGGCCTCGCCAGCACTTACTCTCTTCTGCCTTGTCCTTGAGGCCGTCCTGGTGGCTGTGGAGTGGTATCTCATCATGGTTCGGATTTGCATTTCCCTGGTGACTAATGATGGTGCACACCTTCGTGTGCCGCTTATCTTGTGTGGAGAAATGTCTGCCCGTGTCCGCTGCCCGTTCTTTAAATTGAGTTTGTCTTTTTTTGAGTCCTTTATATATTCTGCTTTCAGGTTGCTTATCAGGCATGTGGTCTGCAAACACTGTCTCTCCTTCTCTGGGTTGTCTTTCGTTCTCTGGGTGTTGTCCTTTGAAGCACAGAAGTTTATAATTTTTGTTTTCCTTTTGTTACCTCATCTAAGAAACCGTTGTCTAATCCAGGGCCACAGAGATGCGCACCCGCGTGTTCTTGTAAGAGTTCTGTAGCTTACCTCTCACATGTAAGTCTTTGATTCAGTCTGAGTTAATTTCTGTAGGCGGTATGATTCAGGGGGTCCCACTCTCTTCCTCTGTGTGTGGATGTCTAGCTGTCCCAGCACTGTTTCTTGAAAAGACGGTCCTGGCACTGTGGTCGGGAGTCAGGTGGCCACAGATGTGAGGGTTTATTGCTGAACTCTCAGATCTGGGTTGGTCTCTGGGCTTGGCCTGGTGCTGGTGTGACACTGTTTTGGTTACTGGAGCTCTGTCGTGAGTGTTGTGTTGTGTGTGCGTGTGTTTGCCAGTGACAGGTGGAAATGGGACCCCAGGCCTAGCAAGGCAGAGGGTGGTGGGAAGCAGTAGGGTCTGGGCGTAAGAGTCGGGCCCTGTGCACCTCCGTGAGGTGCGTCGTTACAGGCCCGGTTGTCATGTGTCTGTTCGGGTCCCGAATGCTGCTCTAACGGTGCAGGTGTGAAGGGCTGGGCTTGAGAAAGGGGCTTCAGCGGGACCTCGCCGTCTTAACAGGGTGTCTCTTGAGGCTCGCTTATTTCAGTGACAGGTTTCAGGCATTGACCTGATGTTAGCTTCCTTAGCGTAAATTTCAAACAGATCACTTTCTCACTTTAATTCTCTTTGAAGCACAGTGTATCTCTCCCCCTGGAGCTGATTACTGGCTTTGGTACCAGTGCTCAGTGAGACAGCACCTCTCCCTGTCCGTGGTCCCTCTCCACTCAGCCCCGGCTCCCTGCCAGGGATGTGAGTTTCGTAATCAGCAGTCTCTGAAATGTTGTGCCACTGACCTTCCTCTGAAGGTGAGCCTGCATCTTGCCAGACTAACCTGAAGCACTCCCTGAATTCAGTGGTTCTTACACCGCGCGGTGGCAGACGGCAGCGAAGTTTTTTTTGCATAAACAATCTCATTGAATTCTGTGCTGTCTTTCTTCCTGGGTGTATGCGCTGAGTGGTGCAGAGGCAGGCGCGTTGGATGTTGCTGGCGCACTGGCGCTTTCCGGGGCACTGGTGACTCCGTGGGTCCCTCTGTTCACCATGCTCACTTCTGCCCACGGCTGCAGCTGCTGAGACACAGCCTCTCTCGCAGAGTGCTGTGTGTTACCTCTTTAGACCAGATTCCGGGGAGAAAAATTTGGCATATAGATCTTTCTCCCAGAAGTGAAGTTTGTGTAAATTGCATCTCAGTAAAGCTCTTTAACGTAATGAAGTGTAGACAAAAGCACTGGTAACTGTGGCTATTTGAGGATGATACTTAACTTAAGTCCTCATCTTTGTGATTTTACTGATACGGTGTTTTGCATGGAAATCCCTAAGGGGATACTGGTTTCTGCCTCTGATTACAAACGGTTAAACTTTGTACCAACACGTGAAAAATTGTCCAGATCTAAGTGAGTGTTGAGAGTGTGGCACTAATAGTGTGCTGTCTGAACATTAAATCTTTAAGAGAGGAAAATTGTATATTGATTGATTATGATATTTATTGGGTCATAATGTATTGAAATTTTCTTTAATGCATATGTTAGTGATTGTTTACTGTGATAAAGTGCAAAGGGGGCTTCAAGAGCAGCCATACGTACGAAGAATTACCTCATGTCACTGGTCACTCCTCAATTAAAAGTTCCATTAGCAGATGATTCCTGCTTCTGGTCTGGGTTGTGATTGCATTTCACCACCTGTAAATCCGGCTTCAGACAGGGAATAAATAAACAGCTCAAGGATGTGGTAATGGCATCCTGATTTTTTTTTTTAATAAATAGAAGCACCTCGATCCATTTAAGCCGATTAAGTTCAGAATATTTATTGAAGGAAATCTTTTATCATATTTGAATTCTATTTGGAAATGGCTCTTTTCTTCTTGCTTCAGAATATTGATTTAATTGGAACAGGAGACCTATAAATCAGATTATTTGATAATATCTTGGTCATATATTTCAGATTTTTAATTAGCAGATCACGAGACTTTGGTGTCATTTATAATTTTGTATTTTAGTAGAATTCAGCGTGCACTTAATGTATCACAGAGTGTAATGTTGGCCGTTAACAGTTTATCCTGAAATTTTTTTGAGAGCTGGGATAATTTATTTTTCTGTTCATTAGAGTCCTTTTATAAAATGCTCACTGAATTTGCTGAGGCTTTAAAACTGTCGACTGAGGTGAACACTGGTAATTGAAGTTGCTCTGGTCCCTAAATGGCAGAGCTTCTCGTTTGTACCATGTTGTTTTGAGCTCAGCCTTGTGAAGGGCAGGTGCAGGTGAGCTGCTCCACGACCGTGGTCGGACGAAGTGCTCTGATCACTAACGTCAATACAGCTTTCCCTTAGATTTTTTTCTTAAACGTAACATTCAGCAAATAGTTGATCTCTGCTTAACACATGTCTTCCTGTCAGTGTTAAGACTTCTCACTGGGGCACCAGCGGGCTTCAGGAGCCACTTCTGCGCTCCCGGTCCGCTGCGGGGGGCTGAGCGTCAGGTCACGCTGGTTGGCCTCGGCTTGTTTTAGAAACAGGAGGATCAGAAATCACGACTGACAAACGTGTAACCAGTGAACTTCGTAATTCACAAACGATCACTTCGCTTGGAACTTGCCCCCTCTGAGAACCGTGCCTGCTCTTGCAACATTCTAACAGTCACGGTTTGCCCTGGTTTCCGTTAAGAGCAAAGCGGCCGCTCATCTGGAGATTCTTCTCCCAGGCAGTTACGGGCATGGCTTCTAGATGAATTTAGTTTTCAGAATTAAGCATGAGACAGAACTGGTTTCCGTTGTACAGTAGAAATGGCAGGTGTATTCCAGAAGTCAGTGGGTTCCGGTGCCCAGAAGTGTCGTGGCTTTAAGCGCTCTGAGGTGCTCGCCAGAACTCTTCCTGCTCCTGCGTGAAGGAGATCTTGCCCACTGTTGAGATGCCGCCTCTTCCGTTTAAGCGCTCCAGGCGCCAGTTTAACCTGGGTCAGCGTTGTACGGGGAGTTTTCCTTTTTCTAAGACATGTGACATTCTGGCCGTGAGAACGAGGAACACGCTCTTGCTGGTGCTGCTCCAAGTCTGCTGCTTGTCTGTCCCTGGCCTTTATTTGTGCGACAAGGGCAGAAAAAATGTCTGAAAGTAAAATTAGCCCGTTTGAATCCTTCTAAACATTTAAATAGTCGCTTAGAATTCGTAAGTTTATGAAAGGCAAGCCCGGGGACGATGTCTGCAGGCACTGTTGACGCCTCTGGGTGGGGACGGCTGTGCGTGGGAGGCGGCAGCAGGTCCTTGAGCTCAGGCCTATGATGAGAGCCGGGCTGGGATTCCTGGCCCGCCAGCGGGGATCGAGCCGAGGGGCGATGGTGCTGGATCATGTGTTAACGGGTCCCCAGCACAGCCGCTGGTCTGTGCTGCTGCACGTCTGGATGGCTGATCCCGGGAGGGTGGTGATGGGGAGGCCCGAGAGGGGCTTCTGGGTTGCTGGTCATTTTCCGTCGGGGGGCGGAACTGTCAGTGAGTGGGTTCGCGCTGCGGATGCTGAGCTTGGCGTGGGGCCTGCGGCTCGCCCGGAGGAGGGCTGGGAGGAGGGTGGGCAGGCGGTTGCAGCCCGCTCTGCTGCGGAGTCTCTGTTCAGAAACTCAGAGCTGCAGCTGTCGGGGCGTGGGGCTCGTGGAGCTTCGTTTCTGTGTGAAAGAGGACAGACCCTCGGAGTGTCTGTGCTGCAGACAGCACGTTGGGGGTGCTCTTGGGGGCTGTCCGGGGAGGAGGGGCCCCGGCCGAGGGCTGGAGGTGTCCCTCGGGGGTGAGGGAGTGTGCAAAAAGTGATGACTGCATAACACTGTGAATATAAGAACCACTGGGTTGTCCACTTTAAGTGGGTGAATTGTAAGATACGTGAGTTACATCTCGATAAAGCTGTTACCAAAAAATAACACCGTAACACCGGTTTTGATAGAGCCCCTGAGTGCTGAGGAGGGAAGAGAGGTGGCTGTGAGGTGGGTTCAGTGTCGCCAGCAGCAGTCACGGGCAGGGCCATGCCTTGTCTGGAGGGGTACTCAGGCCCTGGGGTGGCCCCCTCACCTTTGAGGGGCATCAGGACCCTCACTTGTCAGAGGTCTGGTGTTTCATCGTCCTGTTTGGTAGAAGGAGAATTTTCAGACCTGAAAAATGGCCTTTTAATTATGGAAAAAGTTCCTGGCTGCGTGGGGCACCTTAATGGATCTCTTTTCAGAGGCAGGAAGTGAACAGCTGTTCTCAAACTCCTGACACTTACTCCTTGTGGGCAGAGATGGGAATGTGGGTGACTTTGGCCTTGAAGGTGTAAGTTCTCAATCTTCTAGACGTTCTTGTGGGCAGGGCAGGGGGAGCAGAGGCGTTTCTGGTGGAACCTGAGCCTCAGAGCTGGGAGGAGGGGGCGGGAGGTCCACTCCCACCAGTCGGAGTTGCTTCCGTGCGGCGGACGGATTCCTGGGTGTCCAGTAGGAAAATGGGTCGGGAGGAGTGGACCTTCACCTCCACCCACTCAGCATCCCCAGGGGTTTCCTGAAGCTGTCAGACCCTCAGTGCAGATGATCAGTCACGGTGAACAAGTTAAAGTCTCTCCTCCTGAAACCTTCGCTTCCAGGGCTGGTGGGACCCCTTGTCCCCAGGGGGCTTGGGCGCAGGCGCACGCCGTGTCACAGAAGCAGGGGCCGGCAGAGGCTTAAAGGAGCAAGAGGGGCAAGAGGGCGGTGGGTGTGAAATGTGGTTTGACATCTCCATGGTTCTGCATAACCTGAGATGGCTCAAAAGAGAGTAAATGTTTTTCTGTCAACAAATTCGTGGATGCAGAATTCCAGCCTGAAGATCAGTCGTGGCACATGGCTGGCACTTAAGAAATGTGTTAAATGCCTGGGCACCATACAGTGTCCCCCACCCTGCGAGACTGAGCTCCAGCTCTCAGTTACTAGCTGTGAAGCACAGCGACTGAGCTACACAGTGTGTCACCGTCCCCTTACATCCTGATTTTACGGATCTTTCTTATTTTTTGAACTCCAAGGTTAGCATGACCTGAAATAATTAGAATTATTATTTTCTGGCTCAGTTAGAGCTGTTTAAAACAAGACATCTCTGATACAGTTTTTAGATTAAGTTATAAATGTTCACTTTAGAACTACCTGAAGAGTGATAGCGATGCATTTGAAAAGCATTATTTTTTTATTGATTCTTAATGTAGTAAATTGCTGGAGTTACTTGGCAGCAAACAGAGCGCCTCGGTGCAGCTCAATTTATTCTCACGACAGAGCCGCGGCTTGCATTTGCATTGCGACTGCACTCTCTTATATTAAAAGGCTTCTACCATAATTAATCCTTTTTATTTCAAATCATTTTGGCACAATTTCTAGCTATAAACACTCGTAAAAGACAGGCAGTTGAAAAACACGTACAGCTTTTTTCCATACACCTATTGGTATCTTTTCATGACAGGCGTTATTGATGTGCTTCTAGGAACAAGTGTGTGCGGCTGGCTGAGGACAAAGGCCCGTGTGAAAAATGCTAAGTGGATTATTTTGCATAAAAAATTGGCAGTTTTTGAAGTTGTGTAATTAACCTGTGTTTAGAAAATACCTTGATTTATGCTTACGTTTGTGTCTCGGTTGCAGACATTATGGAAGTTTAATTTATAAGCCATTTAGCTGATGCAGTCAGGGTTTTAGTGCTGCCATTTGTTAGTGCTTGTGTATTAAATGCTCTAAAGGTTTAAACCTGCCGCATGTAAAAAATTACACCTATGCATTTACATTTTATGAGTCACGGTGGAATTTCTGTTTAAAATTCAGGTAGCCCTGATAGCCTTCGCGGGTTTCGTAGGTTTACTGTTCTAATGCAGAGATGGCGGACAGTGGCCGTATATATTGAGCACCAGGTGATTTACACGTTTGGTTCACTTCACGGTCCGCTGTACAGATGAGGCTTCTCTTCAGCACCTGGGGTCGATCGTGCCTTATGCAGAATGCGCGCCTCGCGTTGAAGTCATCATTCACTTAGAAGTGATGAGATTTATAAGTGCTCCCGGTTAATAGTGCTAGAGTTCTTAACTTGAAGCAAACTGGCTTTTCACGACAGCTCTCTCTTTGCATTATCAGTAGGCGACTCAAGTGCTAGTTGCCTTTTTATTACTCCCTCTCTCATTAAGAAGTCCTTTTTTTGCCGTCTTCAAAATTAATTGGGTGATCACTCGTCTTCAGATCAGATAAAAGCACAGGGACGTCACACGTGGAAACCTGGCAGACACCCGTGGGCTTGGCGGGCGGGCGGGGGACCAGGAGGGGGTGCTGCTCGAGGCGCGCAATTCCCAGAGGACGTGTGACGGCCGTTTTCCCGTTTCCTCCGGTCATGCCAGTGGTAGGGCTAAGATGTCATTCTGCGGGTTATGCGCACTTCTCTGGTGGCTTGGGAAGAGGGGGAGCACGCGTGTGAGAGTGCGAGGTGGGTGCGTAAGGGTCAGGGACGTGCGGGCTGCCGCGCGTGGACACGCCGCGGCCCCTCCCGGGCTGGTCGTCTCGTGTGTGCAGGAAGAGCCAGGGAGCGGGGTGCCGGCTGTCTGAGAGCGCCTCACTCCCGTGGGAGTTAATTCACGCAGATCTGCCTCAGTGAGCCCTCGTGTTTAGCATTCAGTGTGTGTGGACGTGATCGGGCGGCCTCTGGAAGGGCGACTTGTGAAGTTGGCGTCCGGCTGAATGACTACCCCTCAGGGCAAACCACGCGTCTCTTCTGCCACTGTGGACACAGAGCAGCGGCGGTGGTGGTTTAAAGAGGACGTGAATGTATCGCCGTGCAGCTCATTGCGGTCCCTTCTCAGGGGCTGGGTCCAGCCCTCACCCCTCCCTGTCTGTCCTTCTGGGGCCACTCCGTCTTGGGCTGGGGTCACAGGCTGCCCTTCAGTCAGAGGAAGCTCACGACCACCTGTGCTCGAGACCCCGCTGCCACTCCGCATTCACCCAGTGTGGGGACAGCCCACCTCCCCCACCGGGAAGGAGCATCCTCAAGAACAGCCGGGGACACGTCTGTGCAGGTTGGCCACTTTCTAACAAGAGTGGCCTTCGTGGGGGATGCAGGGCTTCCCCGGACTCCCGTGTAAGAGTCCCTCTCGCCTGGCAGTCGGGTTGTCCCGCTGGGCCAGGCGGACACGCGGGAGCGCGGCACCTGGCCCGGAGCAGCACTCAGTAAGGGGAGCTGTTATTTTCATTGCAGCATTTTGGCAAGAAAGATTTTCTGTGGCTTCCAAGTCAGTCAACTGTTAGAATAAAATAACAGGCATGCTCCTGAGACTTGTGCAGCGCCTTGCTGACTCCTCGTCGCATGTGACAGCCGTGGCCGTGGGAGTAGTTACCGTGCCAGGCGGACCCTGCCGTCGTGCTGGGAGCTTACGGAGTTTCACTTCTCACCCACCTTGGAGGACCTCCGGGGATTCACACGGTAGTCCTAACACTTAGTGTCCTCCAGCACCAGTGGTCGCCAGGGAGGTGTAGATCAGAGCCACAGTGAGGTGCCTCGTTGCACCAACCAACCAGAGCAACTAACACGTAGAAGAGTCACGGTGCTGACAGCTGGTGGGAATGCAGACCCGTTGGAACCTTCCTGCACTGCTGCTCACGTGGGAGTCCTCGTATTCCAGGAAGCAGCATGTCAGCGTCTCATACGGGTACTTCCATGTCGCCAGACCTTCTCAGGGACACGGGCAGGGGAGGTCAGAGCACATGCCCACTGAGATGCGCACCGACGGCCCTCTGGCAGCTTCGCTGCGCAGAGCCGGAGCTGGGGGCTGAGGGAGAGGTGGGGCCCAAGCAGTGAGTAAGTAACAGACAAGCAGTGACAGTGAATCTCAGAAACACGCTGCAGAGGACAGCTGGAAGGCACAGCTGCTGTGCGATCCCAGTTACGACGTTCCAGGACTGGCAGGCCCGCCTGTGGTGCTAACACAACGGGGCTAACCTGGGGCCGTGCTGACCACAGGGCCTGAGGAAACTCGTGATTAGGGAGAGAGGGTAAATGTGCTCTGTTGTGGGCTGCGTGGTCATTACACGGGTGAAGTCAGACACTGAATTGTACATTTCATTTTACTGTCTGTAAATTATATTTCAGTGTAAATAAATGCTGAATCATTGCACATTGCTGTCCTTCGATGGAAAGGCAGACGATGACTTGCCATGAAAACACTGATCTGGGCATCAGGGAAGCTGGGTTTTGAAGCCAATTTTGTCACCTGCTGACTCATAACATCTGGACAGACCTCCCAGAGCTCCGAGGCCCGGCTCCTCCACGTCTAGAGCAGGGCCTGGCAGGGCCGCAGCCCGCGGGCCGGGTCCAGCCTGCCACCTGCTTCTGTGTGGTCGGCCAGGGAGCTGAGAAGGATGCTCTTTTTATTTCCACTGACGGTTGGGGGACAAATCTAAAGAAGACGACTATTTCTTGACGTTGGAAACTACATGAAGCTCAGCTTTGGCACACGGCGGCCCTCCCTCGTCCACACTTTGTGCTCCTTTTGTGCTGTGAGGGCAGAATGGGCGAGTGGTCTGCCTACCATCATGGGTAGAATTGCGACCCCAAAAGATAATGCTCAAGTGCCTAACACTCTGTGTCTGCAAACTCGACCCCACTTGGAAGTCAGGCAGCGTTTGCAGTCAGGCTAAGCTGAGAGCATACTGGGTTAGAGGGAGTCCTGGAATCTGACAACCAACGTCTCCGTAAGTGGAGGCGGGGTGGTTCGGACACACAGGGAAGGCAGCAGGTGCAGAGGTGGGGTCTGGGAGGCTGCAGCTGCCTGCCAGGGCCCACCGGGGGCGCCGGCACCGCCAGAAGCTGAAAGAGGCAGGAAGACTCCTCCTCAGCCCTGCTGACACCTTGGCCTCCGACTTCTGGCCTCCAGAACTGAGCCGTAAGTTTCTGTGGTTTGCAGCCACCCAGGTTGTGGCGCTCGCTGCAGCAGCCCTGGTAGCCCGGTGCACCTGCAGAGGGAGCGCTTGGCAGGCCCCGCACAGCATGGAGGGCCTGGCTCTGGAAAGTCCCCACTGGTGTCTCATCCCTAACATGCTTCGATAGTCTGTTCCAGAGTTTTCTACGTAGTGAATATGTATATTGATTGCTCAAACTGTGGCCTCGCACATGGTAAATGCTCACCAGGTATTAGCTTCCACCATCCTTATCCTTATTCGAGAGAAAAAGTATCTGCTCTCTTAGGATTCCATTAAATATCAAATTGGACGTCCCGTTTCTTATTTCGAGGAAGCCTAGAACCAGAGGTCCCAGGACGTGCTAACTGTGGTGTCGCTGTTCCGTTTGAAGGCCCTCTACGAGAACATGCTGGTGGAGCTGCCCTTCGCAGGCTTCTTCCTGTCCAAGCTTCTGGGGACCAGTGCGGACGTGGACATCCACCACCTGGCCTCCTTGGACCCGGAGGTGTACAGGAACCTGCTCTTTCTCAAGAGCTATGAAGGGGATGTGGAGGAGCTGGGGCTGAACTTCACTGTGGTGAACAATGACCTCGGAGAGGCACAGGTGAGTGAGGGCTTTGGTCACAAGCCTGCGAGTTTCCTGTTGTGTGCAGACACGTTTGCTGGATATTGTGTGAGCTCCTGCATGTTCGCATTCGAAGAGTTACAGCGTGCTGAGCACACGGCAGGAGGTGAGGGCGTGGAGGGTCGGCCACGAGGTGACACCTGCTGAAGCTTGTAGGTGGGGACGTGGAGCTCGTTATACAGTTCTATCTGCTTCAGCATGGACTCCAATTTGCAAACCTTTAAAAAATGCGTTCGGGCAGATCAAGGTGAGGACTTTTGAAGTCATACTTGTTAATATCTCTTATTAGACTTTTCAAGCAACCAACTTGGATCATTATGTTCCTGAGTGTTTTTAAATGCCTCTTGCTTCCCTGCACAATAATAGCCAGTCAATTTTGGATAAAATAGGGAAGATAATGAGTGGCCATAAGGGTTAAGCATTAATTCACTTGAATATTAAAATTTAAGGGCAGTTTTGACTAACTGAATGGTACAACATGAATTTTTTCTCCCTGATTAAAGTAATTTCATTTAGTGTTTTAAATTTGTATTTCTCAGTATCATTTAATTTCTCTTTTCCTATTGGTTTTTCTCCATCACCACTATCCCCATTTTCAAAAGTGTCTTTTCATTCTGCCAGTCAATATTAACGCTTTATTTAGTAAAAGTTGGAGTGAACTGTGTTTATAAGATATAGCTATATTATATTATGCTTTCATTTAACATTCTAATAAGAGTGGATTGTGGTGAATATAACTTTCTGATCATGTAATGTGTTAATGAGTAGTAATACAATACTTTACTAGGAGAGATGGTAGATTAAAATTTAAATGTCCAAGAGTAGATGTGACCTGATGTCTATTTGGAATTTTTAAATCATCTTATATGTGTAGATTTGTAATACATTTTCAGCTAGATTGTCAAAAATCTGCCTCTAAAAAAAAGTAACCAACTCATGCTTTTCTGACTTAATTTGGTTTTCACACAGATGTCTCTTCCATGGGGAAGATGCGTGTTTTCTGCTGTTCTTATAGGTTGATAATCTTTTCTGAATCTGGTAGTTGGGTTTTAACTGCAAAAATAGTGTCTTTAAACTTTGTAATTGTTTCTCTAATTTTTTGTTACTACTTGGCTTGTTTCTAATCCAGGTTTTCGAAGGTTGTCAGCTTTGCCAACGTAAAAGCATCATTTTCGTGGATCTTTAGTGTTCAGTCCAGTCAGCACTGACAGTGCACTGACCCACGTGGGTCACTGACCGCGGAGCGTGAGCGCGAGCGCTGACAGCCTCTGGTAAACACCCGCTGGCCAGTTCGGGCTGACGCAGCGCTGGTGGTTTCTGTACCGCGCTGCCTGCTTACCGCCACGCCTGTTCTTTTCCCTTCGTTCATGGCAGCGCTCCGTGCAGCCGCCGCTGCGCTGTGCTGTGCTGTGCATGGGAGATTGTTTTTCTTCACCTGTGAGGGCGCGTACGTTCTAACAAGAGGCTGATACGAACTCTGTCGTAAGATGTGTGTGGTTTGCTGGTAGCTCAGAGCCAGGTAGCTCAGGGGGAGGGGCCGTGGAGGGTGGGGAGGGGTTCCCCGTGTGGGTGGACAAAGCTGGAATGGTGGGCGGGTCCCCGGGAGTCTGGGCTCGACCTTGTCACCGTGGAGAACCTTGTGAGGCCTTGGTCTTGTAGGAAGGCTGGACCCACATCCAGGATCTGCACCAGGGTCTCATCTACCCCACAGCTGGTCAGGGCCCTTCAGGGCAGGCCAGCCCGAGCTGACAGGCAGTGAATGAGAGGGAAATGTGGACGTTTGGGCCTCCTGTCTGAGGAAGCGGAGGTTTGGGCTCTGGGAGTCAGGGCAGGTCCTGGGAGCAGGTGGTCCTGGAACTCAGAGAAGCCAGCTCGGTCAAGCAACGGGCAGTTTTCACGAGAGGACCTCTGCTGTAGTTCTCATCTTTAAAATTGCGTTCTCTGGATCAGCGTCTTGAACTAAGTCGATTTTATTTGAGTCAGAGAAGGGGTGGGGCGGGCAGGGCACTCCCGTGCTGCACGTCCCCCACCCCGGCCACTGACACCGCCGTCTGCTTTCTGTCTCCACGACAGCTCTCGGCACCCCCAGGTGGAGTCGCATAGCCCTTGTCCTGATGTGACTGGTGGCTTCACCCGGCGTCGCGACCCCGAGGCCCGTCCCCGTGGTGGCAGGTGTCAGAGCTTCTTCTTTGTACGGCTGACTGACGTTCCACCGTGCGGATGGACCACGTTTGTGGATCCGCCTGCCTGTGGGCGTTACTGTTGTGGCAGCTGCCACGGATGAGGATGCCGTGGACATTGTGGTGTGAATCTCTTTGGGCCCAGTTTTCAGTTGCTCTGTGTGTGGCACCGGAAGTGGGATCACTGGGTCATGTGGCTGTTGTGTGTTCACCTTCCTGAGGTGCCTCCGTGCAGGTTCCCGCGGCAGTCGCACTGTTTACATTCCCACCAGAGCCCAGTGGTCCTTCTTTTTAAACGACAGCCGTCCTCCTGAGCGTGCAGTGCTGTCTCATCGTGCAGGTAAAGCGCAGCGCTGAGCTGTGGCCCTGAGCGCTCCTCGGGAAAGCTCGGAGGTGTGGTGTCCTCACTGGCTTCCTCTCCGGACTGCACAACCGTCCTGCGGTTTGTGCACCACTGTGATGTCTTCAGAACACAAAGACTTATGCAGCCCAGGACCTAAGCTCCCGGGATGTGTTTTGAATGATCGTCTCGTGGGCTTTGAATTTTCAGTCTGTTTCTTAGACTTCAAAGCCACCACCTATTTCAGAAATGGGTGCTGATTAAGTCCGAAATAGGAGTAAAGGAAGCAGTACTTCCTGGGCCCCCTCGGCGGTGGCTGGGCGTCTCTGAGCGGGCACCAGCGCCATAGCGCAGCGTGAGGAGGGGCACTCACGGCCATAGCTCTCCTGGTGGGTTTCGACTCGACCCCTTCTTCCGTCCCGTAGAGCTGAAGTATCAGCTCTGCAAAACTCAGGGCTTTTCAAGATTGTCGCTGTCGGAAGGGAATCTCCCCGGACGCGGCAGTGCTGCTGCTCGTGGCGGCGCTCGGCAGCGACACACGCGCCTGAGGCCGCCGGCTTCCCAGTGACCTGCCCAGGCCTTCGCTGACGGGGAGTTTCCATGTGCCTTTTGAGGTAGATGGTAGCAGTGAATCGCACATGTAAGAGGCCCATTAAAGTGACTCTGGTCACATTGGAGTAATCCGCTCAGAGCGAAACTCAGAGTGACGCTGAGATGTCCCAGTCAGTCGTGGGAGCTCCCCCTGAGCGGAGAGGCTATGGATGATGAGGCACAAGGATAATCGAACTGAAGAGTTTAACTGGAAAAACGAAAGCCACTTAACCTTGTTCGGGGAGATCGCACGGGATTTCTGTAGAAATAGATAAAAAACCTGGTCCTCTGCAGGTTCAGGTTTACAGAATACCACGTTTTAAAGGTCTGTGGTGTGCAGGTGCTTCATGATGTCGGCACACTGTGTTCATGAATCTTCCCTTTTAAGTAATGCTGTTGCTCTCAAATTTGTTTTCTTTCACATAATCGATACAGCTGCTCGTTAGCGCGTGTGAAAACGAACGTGGACTTTTAGACGACTGATCTACACACACGTCTCCCCCAAGGAGATGCTCGGGTTTAAGACGGACCCATGAGTAATCAACTGTCCTGTAGGAAAACACTGAACTTGATCCGGAGACCCGGCTCAGGGCCTGGTGCGGCTGCCTTGCTCTGTGACCTTGGGCAAGTCACAGGAGCCCTTCCTCTTTGGGAGGATGTGAGCTGTCAGGAGAGCGCGACGAGCCCAGGCGAGCGGTCCCGGGCGGGCCTGTGGTTGCGAAGTGCTGTGAAGTGTCGACAGAGGCTGGCAGAGAGGAGAGCTCGTGCTTTAAGAGCTGCTCCAGCTCCGGGTTTAAAGATTTAAATACACCCTCAGAACGGAACTGTTAGGACAGATTTGACACAATTTTAACATACGTAGCTTCTTAGGTGTAGCCCGAGACAGGACTTTAGATTGCCACGGTGTGGCCGGCTTCGGGTCACTGGAGGTGTCAGGGCTGTCTGACTAGGCAGGGGCCCTCTGTCTTCCTGGTCACTCAGCACATCCTCGTCTATTCCCTGCCTTGAATCCACTTACAGGAGCGCGGGTGATAGCTGATAGCTGAGGTACTGGCGCAGAGCAGCCGGCGCCACGGCTGGTGACGAGAGCCCTTCCTTAGACCGGGCGGTTCTGACACCCAGGACAGGACAAGAAGTGGCGAGGAGTGACGCGTCGCCTGGCACACACTGCGGGTGGTCCCGAAACCATCAGGCTAGGATGATTTCAGTAGAGGCTCGAGCAGATTTTCAAATAGCCTTTCTGTGAAGTGATAAAACCTTGTGGCATGCCGTCACCGGGGGTGGGGGGTGTCACAGTTGCCCTGGGAGTGCAGGGCTCCTGGGAGAGGCGCGAGGGCGGGCGCCTCGGGAAGGCTTCGTCCGCTCCCTCCCTGCGCCGCGGCAGCCCTTTGCTGGCGCGCTCTGGAGCGCCTTTGTGCCCTTATTTGGGATGCGCTGTGTATTCCTTCTCCTCGTGTAGAGTGCCTCACCCGGTGCGGGTGCGCCCAGGAGAGAACGCGAGTCCGCTGTTTAAGTGCCAGTGGGCTGGGGAGTTCCAGGCGCGCCCCCGTGAGTTAGGCTCGCACATCTGTGGCTGTGGGGTTTCTTCGGTCAGCTGTGTCCACGTGAGGTTCTGCCACCACAGTTCCAAGAGAGGCAAAGCAAGTACCACCGTCTCAGCGACGACGTGCAGGGCCCAGGGAACGTCTCGAGGGCGGCCCTGGGGCTGGGCCCCTCGTCCGCACCGCAGGGCCTTCCCACCAGCACTCGGGGGCTTCCAGGGGCACTCCTGACCCGACGCTAGCCCACAGGTTGTGGGGGTCGTTACATGTGGTAAGAAAGTTCTTTCTCGTTCTTTTACACACATGAGACATGGGCTGAGGAATTACTTCTGATTGTCACCACCACCCTTTAAATCACACCTACAGTGCTTTGCAGCGGTAGCACAGAAACGCAGGGAGGAGCGGGTGCCGCCGATGCGGACAGACGCGAGCGATCATGTCACCACACCTCAGTGCCTCACGCTGTGTCTTCTCCAAGATGAACCCTCCTGACTCACGTTGGGCATTCTGTTCATAGCTTTGCCCTCTGTGGTTTCTAGTTTTTTGAATGGAATTGCCGCGGTTGCATTGCTGCGTGGTCCCTTGGCACTTGGGTGGGTGATGACCGCCGGACAGGGTGAAGGGCCGGCCCCGAGCGTCAGGCAGGGGCGCGTCTGTGCGGCTGCTGCCTACCAAGGCGCTCGTGTGTGGAGCAGCCCCGCGGGGTTGCCGTGACCTAGTTGTTTCTCGCTTTTGTTTACCCGAACTTTGGCTCTGCTTTAATCTCCCAGGTGGTGGAGCTGAAGCTGGGCGGGAAGGACATCCCTGTGACCAGCGCCAACCGGATTGCGTACATCCATCTGGTGGCCGACTACAGGCTGAACCGGCAGATCCGCCAGCACTGCCTGGCCTTCCGGCAGGGCCTGGCCAACGTGGTCAGTCTGGAGTGGCTGCGCATGTTTGACCAGCAGGAGATTCAGGTGCGCTCCTCACGCTCGGGGACGGAGGCTGCGGAACACCTGCCTCGGAGTTTATGACCTGAAATCTCTTTTCCAGGTGTTGATTTCTGGTGCGCAAGTCCCCATAAGCCTGGAGGACCTGAAGTCCTTCACGAACTACTCAGGTACGCTGCCCTTGCTGGCTGCTTCTGAAAATGCTGCAGGTGGTTGTGTGTCCAGGTGATCGATTCACTGACATGGTTTAAAACCCAGACTGTGCAGCGAGGTGAACGGTGAGCGTCCCCCTCCATGTCCTGTTTCCTGCGGTTGCGTCCCTCCCCACCCGTGCCCACCATGTGCCACACACAGACACATGCTTGCCCCTTATCTTCCTGCTGTGTGTGCACTGTTCTGCATTTTGCTTTTTTCTCTTCACAGCTTGTCCTCTTAAGTCTCTACTTTGGGGCATTGGGTTGCTTCAGGTCTTTGCTTTTAAAAAGAAGTGATAGCAAGAAACCCCCACTGACAATAAAAGAGAAAACTGCAGACTGAACCACATAGAAATACTTGTATTTGATTAAATTAAACTTGGCTGCTTCTGCTCTTTAAGAAGATGAAAGACTAAGAGGAAGACATTTAAGTGTCCAGTAAGTGAACAGACAGATGCTCACAGTGTGAGTGGTTCCAACACTGCTGAGAGAAGTTAAAGAAGCTGTAAGTAAACGGAGAGACAGTCAGTCCCATGGGTTGGAAGACTCGTCATCAAAATGTAATTCGCCCCAGTTAATCTACAAATTAAATACCTTCTCAAAATCTCAGCAGGCTTTTTAAAATGTAAAAATCAACAGGCTGATTTTAAAATTTAAATAGGGGGGTGGGGTTATAGCTCAGTGTGGAGCATGTGCTTAGCATGTCCGAGGTCCTGGGTTCAATCCCCAGTGCCTCTATTAAAATAAATAAATAAACATATTTATGTGGAGATGTAAACGACCTAAAATAGCCAAAACAATTTTGTAGAAACAAAGTTGAAGGACTGTTGCTCTGTTTTAAAACTTGCTATAAAGCCAATAATCCAGACACTGAAATTGGTACAAAGAGCGGCATGTTGACGGATGGACATAATGGGGGGCTCAGAGACACACCCTGGGGGCCACACTTAATTGACGCGCGACGTCACAGTTCAGTGGTGCTGGGACAGTGTGCACGTGCACGTGCACGTGGAAGAGAATGAGCTTAGATGTGCAGAAATGAATCCAACAGGATCAGAGACTTGGAGGCAAAGCCGAAACTGCAAAACTTCCAAAAGAACTTCCTGGAGGAAATCTTCATGACTTTTGGATTGGGCAGAGTTTTTAGTTGTATGCCAAAAGCGTGATCCAGAAAAAAAATTGATAGAAAATGGGACTTCCTCAAAATTAAAGCTTCTGTACTTCAAAAGATACCATTAAGAGGAAGAAAAAACAAGGCACAGATTAAGAGAAAATATTTTCTGCAGCCACTATGGAAAACAGTGTGGAGATTCCTCAAAAGACTAGGAATAGACTTACCATGTGACCCAGGAATCCCACTCCTGGGCTTGTATCCAGAAGGAAATCTACTTCAGGATGACACCTGCACTCCAATGTTCATAGCAGCACTATTTACAATAGCCAAAACATGGAAACAGCGTAAATGTCCATCAACAGGTGACTGGATAAAGAAGATGTGGTATATTTATACAATGGAATACTACTCAGCCATAAAAACTGACAACATAACGCCATTTACAGCAACATGGATGCTCCTAGAGAATGTCATTCTAAGTGAAGTAAGCCAGAAAGAGAAAGAAAAATACCATATGAGATCGCTCATATGTGGAATCTAAAGACTCATGGACAGAGAATACAGACTTGTGGTTACCAGGGGGGTAGAGGGTGGGAAGGGATAGACTGGGATTTCAAAATTGTAGAATAGATAAACAAGATTACACTGTATAGCACAGGGAAATATACACAAAATGTTATGATAAATCACAGAGAAAAAAATGTGACAATGAGTGTGCATATGTACATGAATGACTGAAAAATTGTGCTGAACACTGGAATTTGACACAACATTGTAAAGTGATTATAAATCAATAAAAAATGTTAAAAAAAAAAAGAGAGAAAATATTTTCAAGTAATACGTCTCATAATGGCCTGGGTCCAGGCTATATAAAGAACTTTTGCAGCTCAGTAATAAGACAACCAAAATTTTAAAACATATGCAAAAAAAAAAAGTTTCACTTCAGAAGATATACAAGAATGTCTGGTAAGCAAGTAAGAGTAAGCACGTGAACAGACGCTTGACACCAATAGTCGTTAAGGAAATGCAAATTAAATCCCCGTGAGACACCACTACTCACCCACTGGAATGTTACAGAAAGGCAGGCAGTACCCAGTGTTACTCTGTGGAAAAACGTGGACCCTCTCGACTGGTGGCAGCGTGCAATGGTGGAACCTCTTCGGGAAAGTTTACAGTTGCTTACAAAGTTAATTGTAGAACAACGGGGTTTTTGCAAAAGAATGAAGCTCCACCCTCACCTCACACCGTACACAAAAGTTAACTCGAAATGGATCAAGAACTCTCACCCCTGAAGCTCCTGGGAGAACGCAGGGACACGTCCTCGTGGCCTTGGGCTTGGCAGTGGATTCTCAGACATGACACTGAAGGCAGGAGCAGCAGGAGAAGCAGCACATCAGCTGGACGCCATCAGAATTATAGGCTTTGCATCGAAGGGCAGAATCAAGCAAGTGGAAAGGTCCCCTGCAGAAGGGGAGGAGGTGCTTGGAGGCCACGCGTCTGGGAAGGGCCTGGCGTCCAGAGCACGTGAAGGCCCGCGGGCCAGCAGGAAGGCCGCGAGCCGCCTCCGGGGGGCAGAGGACGGGCGTGGGCCTTTCTCCCGGGAAGGTGACGTGGCCAGTGCGCCCAGACGCACGCTCGGCACCGCTGACCGCGGAGCAGGTCATGGTGGTAGGGCGGCTGTCCCTACACACACGGACACACACAGACAGTGACTGGTGCTGGCAAGGATGCAGGGGGATTGGAGCCCCCCTTTGTTGCTGCTGGGGTTGTCAGACAGCCCCTGTGGAAGGTGGTTTGGCAGTTCCCCAAAAAGCTGGACGTGGAATTGCTGTATAGCCCCGCAGCCCTGCTCCTGAGTCTGTGCCCAGAGGAACTGGAGCCGGAGACCGAGACTGTGTTCCCAGTAGCCAGGAGGTGGGACACCCGCGTGTCCATCTGCAGGTGAATGGCTGGACAAGTGTGTCGTGAGCATGCAGCGGAATGTTACTGAGTCTTAAAAAGGAGTGACGTTCAGATACAGGCTGCAACACAGGTGGCTCTTGAAAACATGATGCCGAGTGCAGTGAGCCAGACACAAAGGGACATAGATTGTGTGGTTCACCTCATGTGAAATGCCTAGAACAGGCAGATTACTAGCCACTGAGTCACCAGGGCCTGGGGAGAGGGGGGGGACCTACTGCTTAGTGGTCACAGGGTTTCTGCTGGGGTGAAGAAAATGTTTGGGTTGAAAACAGCAGAAATGGTTGCACAACAGTGTGAATGTAGCTAATGCTCTGGATTATGCACCTGAAAATGGCTTCCGTGCAAAATTCTGTGTTACATGTTTTACCCCAATTTAAAAGGGAAACCTCTCCAGACCCCCTGTTGCGTTGAGTCTCCTCCCAGCCTTCCCTGCAGGGCCGTTCTGCTTAGATGCTGGGTGTGGCCCCAGTGGGCACTGCCCACGCAGCGTATGGGCCTAGTTTCCTTCAGTCGAAACCTCTTTGAGGGCACACTTAGGCACAGAGCGGCCGTGGTTGTCGGAGGCGTGGACGTGGGATTTTTTTGAGGAAGTGGAAATGTTCTGTAAGTGGGTTGAGGCATTGGTTGCTTACGTGTGTGTGCGTGTGTGCGTGCGTCTCCGCTTCTGCAGTTTGTGTTGCTGCCAGTCTGGGCTCTGATGCACGTGTAAAGGCAAGTGACACCTCAGGTCACGTTGTCCTCCGTCAAGTCTTAGGTTTAAGAAGTGAAATCAGTCCAGCCTTCCCTTCGCCAAGAAGCTGTCTTGGGCAGTTTGCTTTGTCCTGTCTGCACTGGGAACGTGTACCTTTAGTGACCTTAGCTATTCCAGTAAATAGGTTTAAAATATTACCATATTCATTTTGGTGCCAATTAATGCACTTAAGATATTTTATTGATGTTATTTCTGGAGTATATTATCAATGAGGGAACAATATATGGCAATTATTTCAGTTTTAGGAAGCACTTAACTAGATTAAAAGCTGTAAGTAGCAGACATTACACTTCAGGACAGTGGTCTAATCGTGGACTGGGCTGCCGGGTAGACGTGGTCTGTGCCTTAACTGTCAGAAGGCCGGCTGATAAAAGGAATTTAGATACTGAGATTTGTTGGCAAAGCAGCAAGCCCTATTAAAAACAAAGCTTCTAGTGCGCCTGCGTCGTCAGGCGTGTGACCGGCCCGTGAACCCTCCGCTGCTGGGCCTGGGCCTGTGCTGCCCAGCAGAGGCCGGGGCACGCGCCCCGCGGGCTCCCAGCTCTCGGGCCCCACGCGCCAGCAGCGGGAGCCACAGGCCTGGTTCCTTGCTCTGGCCTCTGGTGCCTGTCTTTCGGAGGCTCCCGTCCCCTCCCAGGACGGAATGGCGGCTGTGGTCCCCGCGACCCGCACAGCCCGCGGCCGCTCCTGTGGCTCGTGCCCGGGCGCCCTTGGGAGAGCCGGACTTTGGTCCCCTGCTTGTCCTCGGACATCTCTTCCCTTTGTCACAGGAGGCTACTCCGCCGACCACCCCGTGATCAGAGTCTTCTGGAGAGTTGTGGAGGGGTTCACGGACGCCGAGAAACGCAAGCTGCTCAAGTTCGTGACGAGCTGCTCCCGGCCCCCCCTGCTGGGCTTCAAGGTAGGGGGGCTGGGGGGTCGAAGGAAGCTGCACACACGCTCCCAGCGCGTCGCGCTTGTGTACCCCATCGTCGTGCGTGACTGCGACTTACGATGCTGACCACTTCAGCTTGGTCAGTGAAGTGTTGGCTGTTGTCTGTGTACCTGGTGCCGGTTTAGTGGTGGGTGTTCTGAGCACATCCACCGTGTTCTCCTGTGGCTGTGGGGGTGGCCTGTGAACAGACGGGGACTGCAGCCGGGTGGGCTGTCTGAAGTGGACTTTGTCAGCCTCAGAAGTCTGTCTGCATCTTAGGCCATTTTTACTTCAGAACTGAAGAAAACACAGGCTACAAGTGATGACGTGTGTTTGGTAAGCGTGATGTGTGAACACAAGTATGTTTCTCCCTGGTGGTTCCTGTTACTTACTTTGTGTTACCTAGCCTTAGCGAACCATTTCTGACAGCTGAGTCTTGACCTCATGATGTGGCTTAATATCTTTAGCAGTTAAAACTGGTCAAGGGACAGTTAGTGTTTCCTTTATTCTGGTAATTTAAATAGAGCTTTAGTAACAGTTCAGAGAGACACTCAGTGCCGTGTAGGACGGTGGTGTCGACTCAGATAAGCATCGTCTGTTCTTGTGCCTGTGAAGCTTGCAGAGAGGCATTCACCTTCCAGGAACCTTGGATGGGCGAGGCGTGTATCAGTTCTTTAACTTTTTGCTTTGAAATGGTTTTAAATGTATAGAGAGGTTGCAGGAATTGGACAGTGACCGTCTTAACCCATGTTGACCAATTGTTAGCGTTTTGCCGCGTTTGTTTTATCGTTCTCTTCTGCACGTTTGTTTTCTGAATCATTTGGGAGTAAGTTGAAGGCCTGGTGTTCTGCACGCTTCTCACATCACCACACACATAACCGCAGCTTGGGCTGCAAATAAGGCCTGTGCAGTGTGTCTCATCCTGTGGTTTCCAGAGTGTGGTCCTGAGACTGGCAGCTGCAGCTTCACCTGAGAACACGTTAGAAGTGAACGTTCTCAGGCCTCCCCCTGTCACTCCTACAGAACCAACTCGGGGAGCAGGCCCAACCCTCCCGTCTGAACCTGCCCCTTGGGTGTCTGAGGCCCACTGCAGTGACCCCAGCTGTCCCACAGTGTCCTTCGTAGAACCCCATTCCCCGAGCGGAGTCCAGCCCGAGACCACCCGCTGGTTCCTCCAGTCTGTCTGTGACGCTTTCAGCAGGTGCAGGCCCGTTGTCCTGAGAATGAATGTCCTCAGTACAGTGGGGCCCCCGCTCCTGGGAATGAAGTCCTCAGTCAGATGACAGGCAGCACACGTGCACACCGCGCTCACGCGAGTGTTCAGACCAGTGTTGCCAGTGACGGCCAGAGACAGTCAGTCCAGCTGTCCCCCGCTGGAAGTGGGTCCACACAGTGGGGTACGTTCAGAAATGAAAGGAACGCGTTACTGTTACGCACTCCGCCTGTGTGGAGGTTGGAGACCTTACGCCGAGTGAAGACGTGCACAGCGCACAGCCTGTGAATTATGTGGCTTCCCGCACATGAAATGTCTTTAAAATGCAGGTGCCCAGAGACATGAGGCCAGTGGTTGCCCAGGGCTGAGGCAGAAACAGGGCGCTTTAGGGGAAATGGCAACATTCTGAAACTGAATTTATTGAATTCCTTGAGTTGTACGTTTACATGGGCAATTCTTACAGTGTGTAAATTACACCTCAGTTATCATGTTCTTAGAAATTGACATCAGTAGCTTAATGCAGCTATCAAAAGTGCTGTCGTAAAGTAGAAAACACAGAACCAGGGGCAGGCAGAACTGTGGCAGCAGTGACCACGCCCAGAATCAGCTCGTCTGTTAGAAGGAGGGGTCAGACTGGGCCAGAAAAAACTGCTGTGTACAGAGCACCACACCTGAGCACGGTGACTCAGGACGGGTTGGTGGTGCCCTGGCTTGCTGGGTCATCCCCCTCCTCCCAGAGAAGTAGGTGGGTCTACTTCATAGTTCTGAGCGCTGGCCCATGAAACCGAACATGAACATTGGCCTCTGTGAGTCTAGTGAAAAGTGGGCAGCCATCAACCTGCAAGAAACACGTCTTTGCTTTCTGGCTGCTCTTGGGCGTGTAGTGAAGTCAAGCAGCCTTGCCAAGTCAGATCTGAAGAGCAGGAGGACGCAGGTGAGCTGGGCCAGCGCCGGCAGTAAGTGGGGCTGGTGAAAGGCGCCATCGGCCAGTGACGGAAGCAGTCGTGTGAACTGAACTCTTACATGCTAAGCTTTTGATATGATTGGACAATTTTATCAGTAACATGTATTATAAGAGATGAAGCTTCTAGTATCTTACAGTTTCAAAACTACACCAAAGCTGGAAGTAATAAAATTAAGCGCCTAGTTTCAAAAAGGGAAGTTTGGAACACCTTGTCCGTTGAAACCGAGTGGGGGACGCGGAGGCTTCTGCCGGCTCCTCGCTCGTTAGTGGTGCGGGGTGTTTGCTGAGGTGGGAGCCAGGAGCCTTGCCGGAAGGGGTGGGCTCTAGACTCTGGCAGCCAGTGGGAAAAGTGGAGGGACTTCCAGTAGCTCTGAGACCCCAAACCGAGTTGCAGTGACGGTCCTCTGGTCCCCTGGTGACGATCCCCATGTAATCAGAATCGAGTTACCGCCACATGGTGGAAAGTATGTTTTGGGGACCATGAGCCAGCCTTCCTATTTTAGATTTTTTTTCAATGACCTAAAACATGTCAAATGTGAAATGTATTTAGGAGTTTTCAGATGCTTTTGCAGTTGTCATTAGGCTCCGGATTTGGGGAGATCACCGTAAGGCGCATGCTTTCTAGTTAGCTCCGCGGGCCTGGGAGAGGGCCGACGGGATTCAGGCTTGATAGGACAGGGCGCTTTTCGCTGGAGTCCTGTGAGTAGCAGTGGCAGGAGCGCAGCTCGTACAAGCTGTGAAACCCCTTCCTGCCGGGCGACTGGAGCAGAGGCTCATCTCTAAAGCCGATTAAAGTTTAATGTGTTTAATGAGTGTGGTTGTTACAGACAAAAAAATCATTAAAGTGCTGTAGGAAATGGTGAAGTCGCCATCAGGCCACAGAATGAATCCCTGAGTTCCTCACTGAATTAATGCAAATTCCTGTTGCTCTCTGTTTAATGGTGCACAGACGGTGCTCTTGATTCTGATTTCAATGCAGAACTTCATTTTTTTTTAACTTTTAAGACTCCAAGTAGGAAATTCAATTAACATGAAAGAAACACTAAAATGTGGTGTTTGACTGCAAAATGTATTTCAGACTTTCCATTTACCGGTCACGTATCCAGCCCTCACTGACCTGCCTTCAGAAGTCCTTTTCTGGTTCAAAAATGTGATGTTTTTATTTTAGCACATTCAAGTGTGTGGGAAATTCTTGCCCCCAGAGTACCTAGAACGCTAAATGATAAGTAGTACATGTTCTTTCTGTTTCTTTTGGTTCCTGCTCTGACGTTTTAATGAGAGATTTAAAGTAGCATGTAAACTACATTAGGGAGGAAAAGCAGTGGCTTTTGAGCACGTGTCACATGCACGTAGATCGCGTGGACTTTGACAAGAAGCACCGTGTTTTTATTCAGCATTTCGCGGGCTGTGCTCGCGCCCGGTCTTGCCACGTCACACGTCACATGCTGAGTTCAGCAGGCAGATGGAGCCAAATCCAGCCGAGTGAGCTCGGCCAGCTGGGGGCCCCGTCGGGCCCCTGCTCGGTCCTGTCCTCTGCCTTCCTCCGTGGTGCTTAGCAGGGGGTCTTTGTGTACTGTCTGGCTTTCTCCTTGCAGCGAGAGTAGCATTCTCGTTACAGAAAGTTGGAAGTTGTGGTTACGTGTAAGGAAGGAAAAATACCCATCACTCCCCCATTCTGCCCACCTCATGTTTCCACACGTGTGGGCGCAGGCTTGGACAGATACGCGTCATTTTAAAACGTAGCTTCAGCTGTGTTGTGTTGCTTTACAGGTGGCGGTTTTCACTCCGCATCACACCAACATCACTTTTCTGAAAGTTAAATCGCCTTTGAAGTATCTTTGATCAACTCCATAATGTCCCATTATGTGAGTTTACCTCCTTTACTTACTGCTTTTTTGTTAGTTGTTTACAGCTGTTCCCTCCTAACAGTGCAGCAAGCATCCTGGTACCTAAACCATCAGCCACGGCTCCAAGTGTCGTCTCGGGATGCGGTCCTAGAAGTCGAGGCCGTGCTAAGGGTCTCATGTGTGTGAGCCCCTCACCTTCCTGCCAGGCTGCCCCCCAGAGTCAGCCGGCCCCCCGGGGCAGGTGGAGCTTGGAGAAGTGTTGGCAGTCCCCACTGTCAGCAGGGAGCGCCGCTGAGACCGGCTTTCATGTTGGTACTTGAAGCCTCTGTCCTGCCATCACGGCTCTCAGCAGGAAGCGCGCCCCGCCAGTGGCTCCTGGTTCCCGCCTGTCGCCAGGCGCCGGCGCTGGGCCCATTCTCTGTGAGGATGTTTAAGCAGCCCGGCCTCCGCCGTGAGCTCGCCAGGCCCCAGAGTTGGCAGGCCGAGGCCCTGGTGGGGCTCCTCTGGGAGGGAGGCGTGTGAGTCACACCCTGTGTCTGCTGAGGTTCGTGTCTGAGAGCCTGTCTGGTCGTTTGTGGCCTCAGAGGACCAGCGTCTCCGGAGGTGTCACGTGTTTGGTCTGCGTGTGACGCCTGCAGACGCGCTCGCCGTGCCACACGCCGTAACGTGTGCTTGTTTGTTGCGTAGTCGTTCGTAGGAGATGGAAACTACCTAAGTGTCTGTTTACAAGTTGTGCTGCACGTCCGGGGAGCCCCACGCAGTCTCCCAGAGCGGTGGGCGTTAGTGGGTGACGAGCAGTCGCAGCACAGAGGGGTGTGTGTAATGTCTGCTGGTTTTTAAGTGAAGGGAGGAGAAAATACCTTCTCGTCTCTGCATTGAGTCTGTGGTCAGATGCTCAGGACGCCCAGAGCAGCCTTGAGTGTGACAAAAAAGCGAGTGTCCTCTTGGGAAAGTGTGACAGCAGCCGTCACTTTTCACCATTGACAGCCAGTTTTGTGTGATTCTTAAAAACTCCTCTGGGGCCACGCCTACTGACCGCACCCCTGCCCTGCTGTCTTTCAGGAGCTGTACCCTGCCTTCTGCATCCACAACGGGGGCTCCGACCTGGAGCGGCTGCCCACGGCCAGCACCTGCATGAACCTGCTGAAGCTGCCCGAGTTCCACGATGAGGCGCTGCTGCGGAGCAAGCTGCTCTACGCCATCGAGTGTGCCGCCGGCTTCGAGCTGAGCTGAGCCGCCAGCACCCCGCCCGGTGAGCAGCGCCCAGGCCGAGGGGCGCTCGGGCTGGACTCCGAAGCTCTCCTGGCCCCACCCCCCAGCCCCCTTCATCTTTCAGTGGTTGATTAAGTTGTGCGCACTTACATAGATGGACGTTGCTTTTCAGATCCTTAAAATAACATGTGTTATGTGCCATGTGGCCCACTTAGTAATTTTGCCGAGAAGAGCACAGTTTGCAGACTAGTGGCAACTCAGTGAAATTAACCAAAGACGAAGCTTTGGCTTTGCGGACGGAGCCGGGCCCTCCCTGGGCCACGCGGCCAGGGGGCTCCTGGGAGACGGACAGCGCTGCTTGGGGGCCCAGACTGGCCCTGCCCGCGGAGACCCCGGGGCCGACGGGAGGCGCTTGCTCTCAGGGCCGCTGCTTCTCGCGTGGGTGAATTGTTTACAAGCCTGATTGTTAAAACTATAAAGGCGTTTTTTTTTCCTGCTGCCTTTTCCCAAAGTGGTTAGGTTTGGAAAATAGATAAAGTGATGCTATTTTACTTGTGTTTTCTAAGCCATCTCCCCCAGACGGGGCGAGCACGCTTGCTCCCGGTGTGCCACTGACCTGCGTCGGGATGGTTGGACGTTCTGTGTGTGGGTGTGTGCGAGGTGGGTGCTTCATTCTCTCCATTTCTGTCTCCACGTTGTGCCTGGAGAGCTTTCAGGGGAGGGGTCTCCGTCCAGTCCCTGCGGCGTGTGTGACCCACGTGAGCGATGGCTCAGGGGGAGGAGACCCCACGGCACGGTCTCAAGTCACTTGAACCAAAGTGGCGCTGCGCCTTTGCACTGCGGCTCTCACACCCTCGCCTGGGCTGCAGCGGCGGTCTTCCCGGGTGTCGGGGTGACTTGTGCTCCTGCCTCCTCCGCTCCCCCCCAGCCCCGGTGCTGCTGTGCAGGACAAGCGGGCCGGCCCCAGACCAGTAGGGGGCGTGCTGGTGACCCCCCCGAGATACGGCACTTTATCAGGACCTGACTTGTTGCTGGGTGGTTTTGGCCTCTGAAAGCGGAGAGCGTTTCAGGCATCACCTGTGAAAGCAGAGTGGCCCTTTGCTGCTGCCGGGGGGCCGGAGGTGTCTCACCCGCCTCCTCTCCTCCACGGCTGGTGTTCACTGTCACGGGGGCTCTGGGGCTGGCCGTTGCGTTGACAGAATTAGCAATATACTTTTAAATGGGGGGAGCCGAATGACACTTTTAAGGTAATGACCATTATCAAAACAAAATGTATAATTTCTTAATTTGAATAATAAATTAAGTGTCTAAATGCTGTTTGTGGTCTTGATACACAGAAATAAAACAGTTAGGGCTTGTCCTTGGTTTTGTTTTTATTTGGGGCTATCTTGTGTTGGATGTTTTGTATCTTTCTTTCTTGCTAGGTGATTTATGTGTTTCAGTTTCAGTGTTTTGGAAATGGAGTATCTGGGACTGAAGAGAATTGGGCGGCTACGCGTCTCTGGGGTTTTTTCCCTCAGCTGTTCCGAGCTTGCTTACTTATTTATTTGTATGTTCCAGTGGCTACGTATTTGCATTAAATTTTTTCCCCCAAGTTTGTGTGGAGTCACACCCCAGATCATTGCGGTTCGCTCCGTTCTGCCCTAGCAGAAGCGCCACCACAGGTGTCCGGCCGTCGTCGGTCAGTACAGGGCGACGACAGCCCGTTGCTCAAGGTCACGTGCTCGACCGCGGTGCCTGTCGTCCGAAAGGCCCCGGGAGAGGCGGCCCGAGACGGTGGGGCTGTGGCAGCACGTGCTCAGCTGGGAGCCTGGGCTCCCCGGAGCGACCGTCACCTGCCGGGCGACCTGGCCGGCTCTCGTTGGGCTTAGCGTTACGTTACTGAGAGAGGTTGCGCCTGAAGGAAGATTCCCGTCTCCATTGTCCTGTTTGCCTTTGTCCTGTCCCGCTTTCTGCTTGTTGCTGCTAAGTTTGTGCTCAAGCCAGGGGAGGTGGTTCCAGATACTTCTCAGGACCTGCTGTCTGCAAACAGACTTGCCTGGTGTCCTGGGAGAGCTCACTGGGGCGGTGTCGTCACACCTGGTGCTCAGGCCGTGGTGGTGCTGCTGCAGTGCTGGCCGCTCCCTGGCTGGGGGGTGCGGGGGGTGCGGCCCGGCTCTGGGCACCGGGGAGCCTGCGGGAGCCAGAGAGGCGCCCAGACAGACGCGCGCACGGAGCTGTGAGGCTCCTGGGCTTGGCGCTCGGGCAGGGCTCGCTGGGACCAGCTGCCCGGGGACACTTCCCACAGGGCGGACTGCCGAGCTGGGCATAATCTGAGGTCCAAGCTGCCTCATGCTTTATAGGGAGATAAAAGCTAAACAGATGTAATAATGCGAATAAAGTAAAAACTCCTGGCCTAGCACAGGAGCCTGGGGTGAGCTAGCCACGCTGGATTTAGCTGGTCTCTTACAGTCTCTTACAGTCATGGTGGTCTGTCCCACACCAGGCAGCAGAGTCCCTGGGATTCGACGTGGGGGAGTTACCTGCACTCCCCAAACGAACGGCGGTGAGTCTCTGGGCTCGTTCTTAGCTTCTGGAGGATTCTTCCTGGCCCTGCCATGGTGGCCAGAGCTGATGCCCTCAAGAGGCCAGGTGACCGGCAGGTCCAGGTGGGCAGGTTGGGTGAGAGCTGGGAGGCCCGAGGCAGCCCAGACTGGAGGCTCCTCTAGGCTTCGGCGCGTCACTGGCCACCTGGGGGCTCTGCCTGCAGAAAATCCTGCGAGTTCTTGACTCTGAATACTTTGTGCCTCAGCTTGTGTATCTGTGAAATGGAGATGATCCAGATACAGGTCTCCCCCACGAGTAAAGGCCACGTTAGAACCTGTGTTCACTCACCGAAAGAAATCCGAAGAGGACTTTCAATTTTACAGAAAAAAAGCAAAGATCTCATTCAGCCCAGTGCGTTTTCCGAGAGTTGCAGGGCAGCGCCCGCCCGGGACCGCGCATTCCCCAGGACCACGCCGAGCCCCCAGCTGTGACCGTGTCCGTGTGCACCTGTGCTTCACCTCCGTTGATTCTGTGCCCCTTGAGCGAGACGGGTCCCCAGGTAACTGCTTCTTCCCTTTATGCCTTTTCAGCTTAGGAAAGCTGTCTTGGGAACACCCTGCCCTAGGAGAGCAGGGAGCTGTTCTCGGGCCTCACGGGCGTGTTGTGAAGGTGTGCTCAGAGCCGTAAACATGCCTTTTCCCTCGGCTTAAGTGGCTTGACTTCCTGGGTGGCAGCCGCCACATTTTGACCAGGGCCTTAGTGGTAGCAGCGCTGCCCTCAGACAGCGTCGTTCCTCTTCCGCTGCGAACACAGGAAACAGTCACCGTGAAGCCTCCCCACCCCCCTGCCCCGCACTCTTGCTCTGAACACACAGCTGGCGCAGCTGCAGCGGGCTGTGAGGGCCGGGTTCTCGCTCTGCCTCCCCTCCGGTCCCCAGTCTCCATGTTTGCAGCAACTGACGGCTCACTGTGACCTCACCAGGCGCCTTCTTTACACGTGAAACTCAGAGCTGAAAGTCTGCACACCTGACCCAGTTCTGCAGAGGCCCGTGGCCTTTTTTCTTTCTCCATTCAGAATAAAAACAAAAGGCATGTCCAGTGTCACTGGCTCAGGACAGGGATTCTGTTTCCTGGGAGATAGCTTTTTGGAATCTTGAATTTGATGTGGAGATTTTCCAAATTTTCCTGGGAGAGTTTCTGAGGTTTGTTGGTGAGTCGGGTCCAAGTCGGTCCTTGAACTAGGTGGGGCCGGGCAGGGATGCAGCCCCACGTGGCAGCGTCGCCCCTCCAGGTGGAGGACCAGCGCGTGAGTCACTGAGCGTGCCGGCAGCGGCTTCTGCCTGGACCCGGGAGTCGGAGGCAGGGAGGTAAGATGCCACTGCTGCCCATAGAGGGTCTGTGGGGAGGGCTGTGCCACCCAGAGGTCCCGCGGCCACTGTGACAGGGTCACACAAGCGGGGCGAGTAGAGCAAGTTTACTGCCAGTCCTGGGGCCGGGAGTCTGACACCGGGGTCAGGGGCCGCAGTCCTGCCCCCTCTGCTGGAATTAGCGCCCCCCCACTCCCAGAGTGACTGCACCTCAGGGGCCTCAAGGTGATGACACCCACCCTCTCTCCGAGTCAGGTCACACTCACAGCTCTTGGACTCGGGGCGTGGGCCTCACTTCCAACCCACTGCATCTGGTCTGAAGATGTGTCCATTAATTGGAAGCTGCAAACGCCGCCGCCTCGCTCAGCCGTTGCCGTGTGGCCTGGAGCTTCCCAAGCCTGCCTGGAGGTGGCCCCTTCTCTGGGGGAGGGTTTCGTAAGTCCGTGTTTTAAAAGCATCCCAGGCTGTCAGATAACCGCGAGAACCTCTCAGAGGCTCAGAATTTCCCGAGCGGTCAGGTCAGCACAGTGTTCCCGTGTGGGCTTCTTGGAGGAGGGGCAAGGCCAGGCACCGCCTGCACCCCCCGCACCCGCTGCGGGCACACAGGCGGCATCCACCCTGGGGACTGCAGTGCAGACATGGGGCCCGTGTCTCCAGCAGGCATTGCCCAACCCCGAGCTCTGCCTTTGGCCTTCGAGTCAGCACCCCAAACCCCCTGAGGCCAAGACTGCTGGCCCCAAACCACTGGCTCTTCCTTGACCCCTGCGCCCAATGAAAACCTTGCAGCCCCGCCTAGAACGCAGCAGCGCCAGCCGACTCCCTGTCCCAAGCCATCTTCCTGGACTTGCAGTGGCCTCCGGGTGTCCTCCACACCCCTGTCCTCCCCCAACTTCGGCCTGGGCCCGGCAGTGCCTTCCCTGCCTCCAGGCAGGGCTTCCCAGGGTCCGCAGCATGAGGGGTGGAGGGCGGGAGCCCTGTGCAGTCGGCCTCGCCCCGCTTGCTTCCTTCCCCAGCCTCAGGCCTTGGCTCACTCCCGGCCCTTGGAAGCCGCTCCCCACGACGCTCAGCGGACTGCTCCCTTGCTTTTTTCAGGCGCGGCTGTGCTGGGAGTCGCCTCCCTTCCACCTGTTGGGCTCGTCACTGTCCCCCACTGCCACTTTGGGGCGCTGCTTCTGTCTGATGCAGGCTGCATTTCACGCACTTGGTGTTTTGTGTCTCCGCCCCTGGACTGCGAGATTCAGTGGGGCAGGACTTTGTTTAGGCAGCTGCTGTACTGAGCTAGGGTGCCGCCTAGCACACAGTAGGTGCCCAGTAACTGTCGGATGGGTGGGTTTTCCTCTGAAGTCGGCTCTTGCTGCCCAAGTTAATGCCTTGACAAGCTTCCAGGTTCTGGCCCATCGGGCCCAAGTCAGAAGCCCTCTGCACCTGTGGTGACCAGTCCACCTGCCGCTGCCGGCCACCCGCCCCGAAGCCCGGGCACTTGGTTCTGCAGCCCTACCTTTTGGTGCCTGCAGATCCAGCGCGAGGGGCCTTCCTGCCCTCCCCAGTGCAGCTTCCTCGCCAGGCCTCCGCCTGTCTGTTCCTGGATGGCGAACAGGCTCCAGCTGGTGGTCGCCAGCGAGGGCCTGCGAGTCTGTGTGACCAACACGTGACAGGCAGGGCCTCCCCGCTGGCCCTGGAAGTGACTCCACATATTGTCCCAGGTTCCCTGGGCGATCCCACCACTGGCCACATCTGGGGGCGAGTGACTTGTCTCGGGACTTGCGTCCATCACGGGGTCAACAGGGCCGTCCCACCTGTGCCTTCACCCTGAGGTGGCTGATAAAGCGGCCGGCTGTAAAGCCAGGCTTTCAATAAAAGCTTGAAATGGGGTTTACCGTCCACCGCCTTGGCTCCTCAGAACTTAGGCACGTGAGCACGCGCTTCCACTTCCAGGCTTGTCCCCGGCAGACGGGGACAGGTCCACGCAGAGCCTGTGACTCACAGTGACCATCCGTTGTTGACGAATAATGATAAAATGGTTGTTTTTGGACATGACACCAAAAGGACAGGCAACCACAGAAAAAATGGGTGGGGCTTCGTCAGACCACAGCGCACGTGCGCAGCAGAGGAGCCATCACACAGTGAGAAGGCGGCCTGACGGGGGAGATCCATGCAGCCGCACATACGACGAGGGGCTGCTGTCCACAACGCACAGGAACCCGTGCAACTCAACAGCAGAAAGAAGCAGCCAAAGCGAACAGATTGCAAAGTGGACAAGGGCCTGGATAGGCTTTTCCAAAGAAGACGGAGGTGGCGCCAGGGACATCACAAGCCGCTCAGCATCTCTAACCGTCGGGGACCTGCAGATCCAAGCCACGGTGAGACACCCCTCACCTGTCGGGAAGGCCACCATCAGAAAGACTAGAAAAACCAGCGCTGGGGAGGGTGTGGAGAAAGCGGAGCCCCGCGTGCTGTTGGTGCAGCCGCCGTGCAGAAGCGTGGGGGTTGCTCGAGCAGTCAGGACCACGGGCAGCCCCACTTCTGCGTATGTATACAGAGGAACTGAGGTCAGGGCCTCCCAGAGACACCTGCACCCGCACGGTCACTGCAGCTCTGGGCACAACACTCAAGGCCTGGGAACAGCCTGAATGTCCCCAGAGGACCGGGTAGAGGAACTGTGAATATATACACAGCAGAGTGTTATTCAGCCATAAAAAGAAGGGAACGCTGCCATGTGTGACCGCAGGGAGGGCATTCATTATGCGACTGGAATTCAGGCAGGCAGACAAACGCTGTACCATCTCGCTTGCCTGGGGCATCTGAGAGGGGGACGCACAGGAGCGGGGGAAGGATTTGGTCAAAGGGCACAGACTAGAATGAGTACTTTCTGATGAGCTGGTGAACAACGTGGAAGCTGTAGTCAATACTTGGATTTTTAACAGACTAGTGGGTCTTAAGCATTCTCAACACACACACAGACAGACACACACACACAGAGACACAGACACACACGACACACACACAGACACGCACAGAGACAGACACACACACACACACACCCCTACGAGGGGCTGTCTGTTTAGCAGCCCGACTGTGGGAACCATCGCACAGGTGCACGGGTATCAAATCGTCACGCTGTACACCTTCAAAAAAACCACAGTATACAACTTAAATAGATAACGATTCTTGTCAACCATAGCTCCTTAAAGCTGGAAAGAATAAGATCAAATGAATAAAACGAAACAATCAAGTTTGCTTCAAACTGTGTGGCGGCCCTGGCAGGCCTGGAAGGAGCCTGCATGGTCCTCAGGGCTCGGGCGACCTCGCTCCTGGCCAACGAGGCCGTCTCTTCGCTGGTCCTAGTTTCTGGATGGTTAGTTGTGTGAGTCACATTTGTTGCCCTGGTCCTCGCGGGCAGGTTCCAGCAGCTCCCTGGGGGCCCAGGAGACAGGAGGCCTCCCGGCGTCCCACCAAGCCGCCCGGCCTGGGCCCATGCGCCGCGGTGCCCGATGTGGCCAGCAGGGGGCGCTGGGGCTGCACACAGCACACGGGACCCAGGCGCTCACATGACGCTATGCGTGCACACACACTGGTAACTCACACCTGCTCCCTGCGGAGCCAGACTCCGGGGAGGCAGCAGGGATGAACCCCTCCCAGGGCCCCCTCTGCCCGTCCCAGCTGACACTGGATGACCGCGGCAGGATCCTGCTCCTGGGAGAGTGGAGGGGTGGTCTTGACAGGCCTGTATGAGAGGCTGGACTTCTCCTAAAGTTTGGACACACTTATCTCCTTTCTAATGTATCTTCAGAAAGAAGAGGCCATGTCCTGCTGCCCGTGGGCACCCCCTCCCTCCTCCCAGGCCCAGGTGACCCAGGGGAGCCTGCTGTCATCGGACAGACTCCCCGTGTGAGCATGGAGCACACAAGGGGAGCCTGGGTCCCACCTGCCCCCCACCCTGGGCTGTGGGGTCTCCCTGTCCTGGCCCCGCTGGAACTCGGCCAGTGCGTGACACCCAGCTGGGGGTGCCCACCCAGGGCAGAGGGGCTGGGATTAGGACCTGAGGCCACAGGGCCTTGGATTCTTTGGTGTCACTCACTACATTGTCTTTGTGGGGGTTTAAATTTGTCTTTTTTCAGCCCCTCACCCCTCTGGACCCAGTGTCACTGGCTGTAAAATGCACCTTAGCGCTGACGAGTGGGTCAAAGGCCTTTGCAGCCGACACCCCCGGAGGGGCTCAGGGCGGGGCTCTTGGGAGCCACCCACAGGGACCCCCCCCAACCCCTCCCTTCATCATAAGTGTTTCAGCTGCTGCTTTTGTCAAATCAGGGCTGGACCTGCCCCTGCAGGGAAGAGGTGCTGATTCTTCAGTCCTTGTGGTCACGTGCAGAGAACTCCCCTCCTCCCGCAGGGCTGCCGGCACGGCAGAGGGAAGCTCCGGGCTCTGTCACGGCTGAATTTCCCACGCGTAAGGAAGAGTGCGTGCACGGCTCGGGCCACGTGTGGGAAACACTCGCACTAAAAAGGGATTGTTGCTGATCTGCATTCTAATGGCTGAGCGGCGTCGGCTTTACCCGGAAGCCTTACTTCCAAGCCACTTCTTTTCGGAGGCTTCCGGAGCCCAAAGAAGTGAGCAGCTGACGACCTGATGTCACCTTGGTCAGTTACACAGTCACAGCCGGTCCCCAGCCCTGCCTGACCCAGCTCACGCTCGGGCCCCTGGGATGCGTGGACAGACGAGTTCATGAATGTTGCACGGGCCAAGACCCCCGGTCCCAGGTCGCAGCTCCTGACCTCACACCCGACACGGCCCTGGAGGCCGCTGCCTCTCGCCCGCCAACGGCAGTTTCAATTATCCACAATTCAGCAAAGCCCTGGGTCGTGTTAACTCTACCAACAGGAGGGCGCAGGCCGTGGTAGGAGCATTCGCTCCGTTACAGATCATGGAGTGGGGAGAACGTTGCTTCCGCAGCCCCTCCACCAGGGCTCCTGGGCTGAGGAGTGCCCGGCGCTGCCCCCCAGGGCCCTGCTACGGGGCCAGGTGCCGGGGCCACGAGAACCAGCCACCCGGGGAGGTCCTGGCCGCCCCAGGCCTGAGGCGCCCACGTCCAGTGGGAAGGGAGTTTCAGGCAAACAGGGACCAGTATCTGACACCCAAGTGTGCCCCAGATTGTTGACTAGGATTCCCACCTTCCCGGCAGCCAAAGCAGAGGGAGCGCAGTGTGTCCACGGTCAGCACGGGGCGGACGGGTGGACAGAGGTGGCAGCCAGGATAGCCAACCCCTCTCAGGGCCACCTGGCATCTTCTCGGTGCTCCTTCGGGCCACAGCGTGGCCTGGCCTGACTCCTGACTAGGAGGCCCCCAGCCCGGCCAGGGTGGCAGCAAAGGGCAGAATCGTCTGCCCCAAAGTTCAGGTGCTAAAACAGCCCAAGTCCAAGGGCAGAGGTTGGGGCAGAGCTTTGGGGACAGGATCAGCTCTGCCCTCTGCCCTCTGCCCTCTGCCCCAGCCCAGCCTTGGGGTCAAAGGGTCAGAACCTTAGAGGCTAGAGATAAGGAAGAAGTTGAGCGCAACCGTAGGAGGATGGGGGAGGGAGGGAGGGCCCCTGAGTCTCCCCTAAACGACACTGGGGGCCGCCAGCGGGGTGGCGGAGGTCCCGAACACCTGCACCCGGGCCGCAGCGCACCCAACTCTGTCCTGCAGACGCTGCCCTCTGAGATGGCCCCGGGACACTCAGGCAGCCTGTCCCCCCGGCCAGCGTCACAGGCTCCAGAGGACGAGGGTGACCGTGAGGTCTCAGAGCCACCTTCCTGTGAAGGACCCTCATCCCAGCCCTCTGTCTTGGCAGGTGCAAGGCTGGGGAAGGGTGCCGAGCCTGGGGACTGCCAGGCGGACACTTGGAAGTGTTGTCCTAGTCGGTGCAAGGCCCAGGTAACGATAGGGACACCCACCAGCCCCTGGAGCCAGGACACTCCCACTGCGGGGGCCATTAAGAGGAAGGACTACGGCCTCCCGCTGCCCGGGGAGAGCCGTCTGCTCCCTGACCTCACCGGCAGCCACTCACCCTTCAGGCTCCCGGCGGCTTGCCCCCCCCACCTATGCGAATCAGTGCTGCCCCGCCCCAGGAGGAGCCCAGACTCCATGACCTAATGCGTTGTCTCTAATTGCCCCCGCACATCTGCTGTGCACAGACTCGGGCATCTGGCCCACAGTGGGGGAGGGGTGGTTCCCAGGCTCTTTGCTGGTGATGCCAGGACGGGGTCCCCAAGGCCTGGAGTCCTCAGCGCAGACCTTACCCCCTGTCCTTTCCACCCCTCCCACCCCGCACCCCGACGCCCTGTCCTCTCAGGCCAGCCTGCCCGGTGCGTCCTGTCAGCAGGCCTGTCGGGGCGCGGTAGGTAACCCGCCTCACTTGCTGGCACTCCCTGAGCTGCGCCCTCCCCGTTCTAACCCTGGGTTCATGGCCACCCCCACCCGCGTGTCCTCCCAGAGGGCGGAGCCTGTGTCCACTCACTCTGCCCGCCAGGGCCTCACCCAGCCCCAGGCATTGTCGGAGTTCAAGGAGCGTTTGTTGAATGAGTAAGGGGCCTGACACAGCAGAGGGGAGGGGTGGAGGAGGCAATGGGCAGAAGGAATTGACACTCGGGTGGGACTCAGGTGGTCCTTCTGCCAGGTTTTTATCTTCAAGATCTGGGAATGAGAAGTCAGAATCCCTGAGAATTATCAGAAATTCCTACAATCTTGAGTTAATCTGTATTTCTTTATAACACGTCGTTTGCACGTCTCCAAGGAGTATTGATTGCTTAAAACGAGTAAATCATTTTTCTCTGATAGGGTCACGTGAAAAGTTTGGGGGCTTTTCTGTTTTAAAAAGATAAAATAATAAACACATGGTTCAGTCTGATTTAAAACAGCTCCGGCCACATCTTGGTCAATGTCCTTCATCTTTCTGAAAGTACTTGTGACACTTCTCACACTCTGTGTTCACCGTCCTGGAGACTGAAGACTTCTGTGCAATGAGGAGCATCAGTTTAGCAGCACGCACAAGGCCTGCGGACCGTGACACGGCGTTCCGGGGGAGCACTGGGGTAACATGGCGCCCGTCCGCCAGCAAGGGCAGCTCTCGCACAGACTGAGGGCCGAGGGGCGTCCAGAGCGCGTTGCTGCGGGGGCACGTCTCGCAGGGTCTGAGCAGTCAGCTGGGGGGGTGTGCTGGCTGGCGCTGATTCCCGGCGGGGAATGACTGGCCGCCGGCCGCGGACGGGCCTGCCCGCGCGCTTCCATCGGGACGGCAGCTCCCAGCGATGCTGCCCGGCTCTCGGCCGCTGCCCCAGTTCCCACACCGCGGTCCGCATTTCTGGCTCCAGCTTTTGACTTGACCCCAGGGAGTCCCCCCAGCTGGTGACGTCTTTGGGTGGATTATTAAACCCTAATTCTTGCGGAAGAATTATGATCCTTTTTCCTGTTCTACCAGCTTCTCAAGTGGTTTTTCTCGGGATGCAGAAAATGTGTATTTTCCCCTTTTTCCGGACCTGGCTAAGGAGGCGGCGCCATCGTGGGAGCTGACATCCGCCACAACGAGGCCGAAAGGGTCGGCGCAAGGAGCCCGGGAGCCAGGCATCTACCTAAGGCTGCTGGGCAAGCTGTACCGTTTCTGGCCGGACGAATGAACTCCACCTTCAGTCAGGTTGTACTGAAGAGGTGGTTCATGAGTCGCACCCACCGGCCACCTCTGTCCCTTTCTCGGACGATCCGGAAGATGAAGCTTCCTGGTCAGGAAGGCAGAACAGCTGCGGTTGTGGGGACCATAACCAACGATGTGCGTGTCCCGGAGGTGCCCAAGCGGAAGGCACGTGCCCTGCGAGTGAGCAGCCGTGCCCGGAGCTGCTGCATCAAGGCCGGGGGCAAGGTCTTCACCTTCGACCAGCTGGCCCTGGACTCGCCCAAGGGCTGTGGCACTGTCTGCTCTCCGGTCCTCACGAGGGCCAAGACGTGTGCAGGCCCCAGGCACCCCACACAGCCACACCAAACCCTATGTATGGTCCAAGGGCCGGAAGTTCGGGCGTGCCAGAGGGCAACGTGCCAGCCGTGGCCACAAACACTAACCCCACCTCGGGACCCCAGGCCCACGAGGCCCTGCCCGGCCTGGCACCAGGGACTCTGCAGCCTGCGGGCGGGTTCTGGCCAGGACTGGAACGGTGTCCCTGCCTGGTCCCACTGGCCGCACCCAGGCAGGGGCTGGGGCAGGGCTGGTGAAGAGAGAGGAAAGTTTTCCCTGAATACCAGCTTCCCCCAGAAGCTGTGAAAAGTGAGTTTCACTTCCCTGAGGCACACTCAGGTGTCCTCACACTGCTGGGGGTGGGGGCCTCCCGCAGGGCCTGGCCCTTCCTCGGGGCACCCCGGAGCTCCCCCACTGGCCGGCAGCTCCACCTGGAGCCCTAGGGGCCTGCACTTTGCTCCTGTATTTGTTGAGGGCTCCCTCCCCCGGAGAATAGAAGGCCAGTGCTTCCCAGGTGACAAGACCAGGGCAAGCCTGAGTCCCACCCTACTGCAGGCCCACGGGGCGGGCCGAGGGGCCCCGCACGGGGCAGGCCGAGGGAGCCCTGTCACAGGCAGGGGCAGCAAGGGGGACCCGGCACTGGCCTGGTGTCTGTGGGTTTCCTGACCCCGAGCTCCCGCGGGGGTGAGAAGGCCCCGTGGACGGGGTGGCCCTGCGGTGGCCGGGTGCCTGACCAGTCTTCTCTGACCTTTGCCCTCAGCAAGTCCTTAGCTGCCACCAAGACTGGTGCTGCGCCAGCCTCGTGAAAAGGCAGCCAGTGTCTCTGCCCCCAAAACGGGCAGAAACATGAGACCCACTAAAATAGGCTCCTGGTGGAGAGACCGGGGATAAGTGTTAAACTGGAGTGAATGCTGGGCAGTCTCCTGGGGGAGACGTCTGGGGGCCAGACCCACGACGGGTCAGTACTGGGCCCCTGCCCAACCCCCCAGCGCTTACGCAGACTTAGAAGATGGTGTCCCTCGTCCCAGGACGGCCCTGGACAAGGGAGAGTGGCTGCAGGCCTGGCTGCCGCTCACCCCAAGTCCCTGGGAAGAGCGCCCCGAGCAGAACGGGAGCCCTGACGTCTGTCCTCTCTGTGCCCCACCCCGAGCTCATCGCCTGCAGGCCTCTGGGAAATCTGGGGCCCCACCCAGACCCGCTCCCCGGGAAATTCCCTGCCCCTCCCCTGAATGGCCCTCTGTCTCAGCCAGACTGCAAGATCAGCTTGTTCGCGCTAGCGTGTGAACAGCTGGCAGCCCCCAGGGCAGAGGAGCGCCTGCCTGCCAGCTGGGAGGGTTGTCTCCAGGGGCCTTTGGAGGCTGCCTCTCCAGGGAAGGTGCTGGGTCGAGGCCAGGGTGCCTGAGGAGGGGGCGGGGCAGGCACAGGTGGGCACCTGCCGGGTACCTGGGATGCCCGTGGCCAGGAGGGCGTCGGGGGACAGGGGTCAGGAGTCCACACCCCCTGCCCCCGCCCGAGTGGCTGGAGGTGGACACAGCAGGACCCCTGCCCCGCAACGAAGGCAGCCCCGGGAAGGTGCCAGTGGGGGATGGGCCCGGGCAGCAGGGCTTTGACCCTGAGGAGCCCCCTTCCCACTGGCTCCGGGATGAGGTGCCGCTAAGAGCAGTGGTTGTGACCACAAAGCCCTCAGGACAGGGAGGGTAAACGTCACCTGTTGTTTCATTATTCCTCCATCTTCCTGTTTGGGGCCCAGGAGTGCGAATTCTGAGCTGATTCTGGAGCATCTGGCAGGGAGGCCTCTGACCCAGCACAGAGAGGGTACGGAGAGGGGTGAAAGGGTGCCAAAGGGGTGCCAGGCCGTCTCTGCGAGGTCCGAGTCCCAAACTATTCAGCCTAAAGGGAGGAAATCTGACACCTGCTGCAACGCGGAAGAGACTTAAGGACGGGTGCTCAGGGCACTACGCCAGTCACAGCAGGACCGAGGCTGCGTGATTGCACTCATGCGAGGGCCTAGGGCATCAGAGCCACAGAGGCAGAGACCAGGAAGGGGGCCGGGGGCTGGGGCAGGAGATGGCGAGTCGGCGTGTCATGGGGACAGAGTTTCCGTCTGGGAAGATGAGAAGGTCTGGAGATGATGGTGGTGATGGTTACACACACTGTGAACGTGCTTAACGCCCCTGAGCTCGACAATGAAAGTGGTCACGGTGGCAAATTGTGTTATGTGTATTTTACTACAATCAAAAAAAAAACCTAAAGAATGATGCATGAATAAAGATGTGGTGTGTGTACACAACGGAGTACTACTCGGCCTTAAAAAAGAATGAAATGTTGCCATTTGCAGCAACGTGGATGGACCTAGAGATGGTCATACTAAGTGAAGTCAGACAGGGAAAGACAAATATCACATGATACCACTTACATGTGGAATCTAAAAAAATAATACAAATGAACTTATTTGCAAACCAGAAATAGACTCGCAGACGTAGAAAACAAACTTACGATTATCAGGGAGAAAAGGGTCGCGGGGAGGGATGAATTAGGAGTTTGCGATCAGAAGATACTACTACATACAAGATAGACAAACAGCAAGGGATAGACAAACAGCTGGATGAGGGACTGCAATTGCCTTTGGGGTGGAGGCTCATTTGTGCTGTTTGAATATTTACTTTGGGCTGATGTTAATGTCACAACTGAAAACATGGTATTTAAAGAGACATGAAGCAGAGACCTGACCAATGTTAAAGCTTAGAGTGTCTCCAGGTGAGAACCTCTCCTTCCTCAGCTGCCCCAGCGAGGACAGGTGATGCCGGTTCTCTTTGAGGGGCAGGAGTTGGGAGGGGAGGGGGAGCATGAGCGGGCTGAGCACATGCGTGTTTGTGCAGAGATGCGAGTGTAGGTGAGTGCGTGCGTGTGAATGCGTGTGAGCCAGTGGGCACCTGTGGTCCTCCACCACCCCTGGCCCAGGCCGGTCCTGGAGGAAAACCGTCCACACACCTGAGAGCTGGACAGGTGTCTCCTCCCCTGGGGGCACTTGGGCCAAGAGCCCCGACCTTCACTTCTGCCAAGCAGAGGGACGGGCCCAGGCTGGGGAGACCGGGGCAGGCCCGTGGGACGGACTGCGAGGCCCATGGGTCAAGGAGGCGGGGCACTGGCTCCAGCACCTGCACAGGTGAGTGCTGAGTAAGCCTGGCTGGGACGGCTGGCTCAGCCGGGGTGGGGAGGGCAGGGTGGGGCTGCCACGCAGCTAATCCCAGGACCAGCCCCAGAAAGCCCCGGGCCTGCGCGGACTATGGCCCAGGACTGTGGGCTGAGGGTCAGCCTGTCCCCCAGGGGCGCGGCGCGCCTACCATCAGCAGGTGAGACCGCAGGAGGGCCGTCTGGCCCTGGAGGCTCAGAGAGGCCCTTATCTTATCCCGGCCCGAGGGCCCCAGGAGCCCGCCCCTGGACACTGTGGGTCCTGACCTCAGCCGGCACCAGAACCTCCTGGAAAGCTCTGACCTGCGATGCAGTCGGGGCCCAGGTGAGCACATCGTTACCTGGGCTCTAAGGGCTCGGAGCCTTTTCCACGGCAGGGCGTTCATCCGCCTGCCCCGGTGTGCACGGTATCCCCGTGGTCACAGCATGAGCACGAGCAGTCGGTGAGGGAGATTCAGTCCTGCTTCAGGGGATGTTCAGGGACCCTTCTGTCAGGACTCCCGTCTCCGGGTCTGCAGACTTTAAGCTCAAAATGCAAAGATTTCAAAGTCACGAAGATGAGCTACCGGATCACAGTGTGAGCAGCCTACTCTGTTGTAACCGTAGTACTTGTGTCCCTGGTTTGTAGCCCAGCGGCCGCGTGATTTTGTCAGCTCCACCCCCACCCTGTCCACTCTCCCCACTGTTCCTTCCTGTGCACTCGACCACGGCTGGCGGGGCGCCTGCCGCCGACCAGCTGCAGTCACGGGTCGAAGCCCCGACCTCACGGTGGGGAAGCAGACTCTGAGCACGCGGCTCCACGATCAGGGCTCTAATTCGAGTTCTGGAAAGCGCCGTGAGGAAAACCCACAGGACGGGCCTCGCTGTGCCGGACCCGGCGTGAGCCGCTCCCCGGCCGGCCGCAGAGCCAGCCTGCGGACGCTAGCTTGCGGGGAAGGAACCCAGTGTGCGTTTGCGGGGCGCTGCTGACTGACACACACACACACCTACAAGTTGCGAGTTATTTGGCGGGAGGACTCGAGCTGGGCTGACAGCCTCTCAGATGCTCTGAGGAGCTGCTCCAAGAGGCAGGGGAGGAGCCAGGATATGCAGGAGCTTTACGACAGAGACCAGGGAGTTGGAACAATGAAAGATTGCTTGTTATCTAAAGAAAACCAGGCATCTTAAGTGAAAGAATTTAGCGCTATTCTGTGCATGGGAGGAAGCAAACACTTGGGCTCGTTGAATCCATTCCTCTGACAAGCACCTTGCTGTCTAGGGCCAGTGTCCTGTCCTTTCTTGTTCTGAGTCCCCTGAGGGGGCACCACTGTGAGTGGCTGCAGAGGCCGGGCGGCAGGCTGGTCCTCACTGGGGTTGGGGGAGGTGGCGGCTGCTGATGACTTGATGGCTTCAGCGTTCTTTGTTTACTGATATGGTCTGCAGTATTTTTCATTCACAACCAAGCAAGGAGAACTTGTCAAAAGACCAAACCCCTGCTGGCTTTCAGGGGAGGCGTTTGCAGAGGCAACACGTGGGGTGAGGGTTGCAACTGGTAGACTTTCCTCTGACTGGTTGGCGACGAGGTAACAGGGTGACGTTTCAGGAACCTTTGGTGTGTGTGTTGGTGGGGGGTAATCAGGTGTACTTATTTATTTTTAGAGGAGGGACTGGGGGTTGAACCCAGGGCCTCGTGCATGCTGAGCTGAGCACATGCTCTGACCGAGCCGTAGCCTCCCCCCACCCCCCGTTTCAGGAATCCCCGTCATCAGCCTCCTGGCTTTGTCCCGTCTGGGGTCTCCGTGCTTGTGGTCAGTGCGCAGCCGCCGTCCTCCACCTGGGAGTGTTGCCGAAAGATCGGCCCCGTCCCTGACGAGCCGAACAACCCAGAGACAAGGCCTTGGTGCTTAGAAGCGGCAGCTTTATTGCTTTGCTGGGCAAAGGGGACCCACCGCAGGCTGCTGCCTGCAGAACTGCGAGCCCCTCTGGGACGGGGTGGGGCGGTTACACAGGCAGAACCCAAACGCCAAAGCACCGATGACGAGCAGCACAGCCATCTTCTCATCAGAAGGCAGAATGGCGCAAGAGGCCTCTGGGCGGCCAGTGAGCAGTTAGATCTCTTTATCTCGTAAGCGCTCAAGGCGTGGCCTTCCTGGCCATTCAGGCTGTTTTGTGAGGTGACAGTCCTGTGACCTCCTTGGAGAAGGGCTCAGAGACCCAGCAGGCCGATGACCTGCAATGACGGGAGTAAAGCAGAAGCAGGAACACCAGTAGCTTCAGTTTCAACAACAGGCCTGGAGCCGTGAGCAGCGACTGGCCGGCGGGGCCAGTGGGCCGTTGCAAGGGCGAGCCTGCAAATCGGCCATCTGTTGGCCTAAGTGCGGCCATTTTATTAGCCCTCCTCCAGGAGGGGTCTTAGTCTCCACAGGACAAGTCACAGATGAGGTGCAGGCGGCTGTGTGAGTGGGGGGCGGGGTGGGGGGCTAGCCCTGAACCCTTCCCAGCGCTTCCCTTGCGTGGTCGCTCTCCCTGTTTCTGCGGGTCCCTCACTCCCCTACCTAGTACCTGCCTGCTCCCTGGAGCGCAGGGAAGGCTCGGGACAGAAGGCTTTTTCTACAAACGAGAAACAGAATGCAGAGGGGCTTTTGTACCCAGGAGGGCCCCCAGGGTCCTGCTCGATCCCCACGTTTGACACCGGAAGGTAACCATGGCCCTTCAAGCAGCAGCAATTATAATTTGGGTTTTTATGAAAGGAGGGAAACTCAGGAACATTTAAAATGAGTTTTATTTCATTAATCAGACTGTTACCAAGTCCAAGCTGGTACTGCTCGCCACACGATGCGCCAGCAAACCAAGAGACGAGGTGTCAGGACACGAAACAGTGACTTTATCCTGGAAGCCAGCAGACTGAGAAACTGGGGGGCTAGTGTGGCCCAAAGATCCACGTTGCCTGAGTTAGAATTCAGGCTTGTTTTATACTAAAAGGGGAGGGGGTCACGTCAAACGCTTCCTGGTTCTGCTCAGCCTCCGGAAGGGACGTGTTAATTTCTTCCTTCCCGGTCACTATCAGCGGGGCCTGGTCAGGATGTGGCCTGTGAGCCAAATAGAGGTGTTTTAGCTCAGCGCCCATCACCGGGAGGCGGGTTCTCCGAGGTGGGCCGTGCTGCGTAACTTACGCTCACAGGTGGCATCCCTTGAGTGACCTGCTGTAGAACACAGAGCTCCTTCCCTGCTTCGTGTCATGCCTTTCTACAAGCCCCAGTGGCCCAGGTTTGCTGTGTGCACCGTCTCCTGGGCGGTGGTCCCCCAGGAAGAGCCCCTGGCCTGGGGGTGCAGCCTCGAGAGGCAAACAGGCCGTCTTCTCCAGGCACTGGCTGCGGGGGGCTGACTGTGCCCCCAGAAAGACATGTTGAAGCCGCAGGGCTTGTGAGTGGGGCCCTACTTGGAAGTGAGGTCTTTGCCGACGTGGCCAAGTTCAGGTGAGGTCACAGGAGATTCGGGTGGGCTCTGACCCAATGACAGGTGGCCTTTTAAGGAGACAGAAATTTAGGCACATACACGCGCAGGGAGAGGGTCACGTGACAAGGGGCAGAGATTGGAGTGAGGCGTCTACCAGCCAAGGACCTCGGCCACCACCGGGAACTGGAGGAGAGGCCTGGGCCAGAGCCTCCCCCTTCAGCTCCAGCTCCAGCACACGTGTGCGTGCGTGTGCCTGTGCCTGTGCGTGTGCCTGTGTGTGCGCGCGTTTGAGGAGGCTTCCCCACGCCAGCAAGCAAGCCTCGGGCACCAGCAGGGGGCGGAGCCCCGACCGCGTCTCCGTGGGGAGTCAGACCCACAAGTGGAGGCCATCCCCCACGACCAGCCTCCGCTTCGCACACCAGTTGCAAGTCCAGGTTGTCACCTGTGCTTCTGACCCACTGGCTATAGTTCAGAGGTCCCCACGATGTCCTCCTTGGGGTCAATTAATTGGCCAGAGAGGCTCACAGAACTGAGGAAAATTTACTAGACTCACTAGACTTCCGCTCTATGTATTTTTTTGTATTATTTTGTCCTGTTTGTTTTTTGGGAGGAGGCAATTAAGATTATTTACTCACTTTTTTGCTTTTTAGTGGAGTGCAGCGCTGGGGGCTGAACCCAGGACCTCGTGCCTGCTAGGCACGGGCTCTGCCGCTGAGCTACACCCCGCCTCCGATTTATGATCAACGGATTTTCCGGGAAGGAAACAGCAGTCAGACCGAGAGACAAGGGCACGGCGTGGACGCGGGGCGCGGAGCTTCCCTGCCCCCAGACGCCACCCTCCCCGTCCCCGCTGCCCAAGCCCAGTCCTCCAGGTTTTGTGGAGGCTTCACTGCAGAGGCACGACTGACTCCCTGGCCACTGGTGAACGACTCAGCCCCAGCCCCTCCCGTCTCTGCTCAGGTCGGGGTCAGTGGGCCGGGCTGAGGGTGGGGGGTTGGCTGAAAGCTCCAGCCCTCCAACCCAGGCAGCCGGCGCCCGCCCTTGGGTGGGATCCAGAAGTCACCTTCTGGAAGGGGGACAAGCCACAAATACCCCATCGCTCTTATTGCTCAGGGAATGCCTGGGTCTGGGGAGCTGTGAGCCGGGCACTGCAATGGACTGGGGGGCTTGCTCACTCAGCCTCGTCCCTGGGGATTAATCCAAGGGCCGCGGGACCCGCGGTTCGTTTCTTTCTATGGCTGGGCTGTGTTGCACGCTCCGTGTGACCGTCACAGTTTGTCACGGTTATTTATGACGAGTGAAGTGCCGTGAGCACTTGGGTACAGTTTCCCTGTGAACGTCTTTTTGCTCTCCCGCAGATAAATGCCCAGAATGGTTTTGGTTTGTAATTCCCTGATGATGATGATTTCATGCGCGTTTATTTGTTAGAGAAACAGGGAATTCCTCAATTCACTTACAAATCTGGGCGTCGTGTCGGCGGGACCTGCCTGGTCTGGCCGTCGAGTGGATGCCCGACCTTGACAGAGGCCGCTTCTGGCCCAAGTGCATGCAGAGCTGGCAAGAGGACAGGATATGGATGCAAATGAGCCGGAGGACAGAAACCAGGCCCCCCACAGAATCTTCAGCACAACAACGAGAATTTCACTCGCTCATTCTTTTGACAGCCGTTACTGCACTCCCTCTCGGTGCAGGCACACAAGACGCACCTGCAGAGAAGGAGAGCGTGGCCGAGTCCACGGGATGAGCTGCACCTGAGCTCTCCCCGGACAAGGACCCACGTAGGGGCCCTGGACCATCAGGTTGTGTCCCTGAAACTCGCCTTTCCCACCGGGTGATTCTCTCACTGCATTTACTTAGCGTCACCCCTTTGAATTCTTCAGAAATTTAAACTCCACGATCCTGCTCCCAGTCAGGGGACAGCAAACTATAGCTCTGGGACTGAATGCAGTCAGTTTTTGTACCGCCCTGGAGCCAGGATCGGGTTCCATGTTTTTTTATAGGGCTGCAAAAAACAAGCAAGCAAGGAGGAACATACAGCAGAGACCACGTGTGGCCCAGAAGGTCTAAAACACTACTTTGCCCTTGACTGAAAGTTCTCGGAGCCCTGCCCCCTGCAGTGTCCCTGGGACGTGGAGATAAGGGTGCTCTCTTAGCATTGAACCTATCAAGATTCATGAAGGAGGATAAAAGTACAAGGGCTGGTCTGTAATCACCTGATGAGAGGATTTTGGAAACACATCCAATAAGGTCAGAATGTAACAGAGAAAGATGTGTCTAAAGAGAAGCATTTAACAGGTTTGGATGTTGTGCTGGGGAGTTAACACAGCCACAGAGCAAAAAGAAATAAAAGCTGGGCGGCAGGGAGGGTGGAGCTCGTGCTGAGCATGCACGAGGTCCTGGGTTCCCTCCCCATTGCCTCCATTAAACAAACAAGTAAATAAATCAACCTAATTACACTCCCCCCCGCAAAAGAAATACAGAAATAAAACCAGTAAGTGATTCAGATCACTGTCACAGCTGTGCATCTGTGTGATGGCATGGGACACGGCAGTCACGCACATTCAGTGTGTCACGGCCGGAGTCAGAGTGCTCGTTCTCCGTGCGCACAGAGCCCCTGCTGGTTTGCCGGGGCGGCCGAAACGAGGCACCGGCCCCTTAGACAACAGACACTGATTGTCTCATGGTTCCTGAGCCAAGAGCCCAGATCAAGGTGTCGGCAGTGTTGGGTCCAACCGAGGCTGGAAGGAGACACTGCTCCGGCCTCTCTCTGGCTTGCACACGGCCGACTCCCCCTGGGTCCTCACGTCACCCTCCCTCAACCTCCATCTCTGTGTCCAAATTTCCCCTTTGTATAAGGCCAGATGATGGTCACCCTATTGACCTGAGGACCCTAAGGAAGGACTCATCTTCACCTGTTCACCCTAAAGAACTGTCTCCAAGTACAGTCACATGCAAGGTCCTGGGGGTTAGGACCCCAGCATGTGACACAGTTTGGGGGACGCAGTTCAGCCTCTAACACAGGGCTGCAGTAAAAAAGTTCAAGTCTTTGCCTTTGAAAAAAAGTGGGGTGATCTTCCAGGAGTCCAGGAAAGGGGAAGTCGCAGAGCAAGCTTAGTCGGCGCTGGTGCAGCCTCGTCTGAGGACGGATGTTGACTGTTGCCATGGAGAAGGAGGTGGACCCCATCTGGGGCCAGCGACACTTCACCAGTCGCTGTTCTGGAAACCAAATAAATGCAAGAACAGCAACCAAGACCACGCACTTGTGTCTGCCTGGGGCTGTTCACCCAGCAACGCTGATGACAAAGGTGGCTTCTGGGAAGCTTGGTACCAGGAAGTGGTCAGGCTGTGACGGTGGAGACAGGGTTCTGATCTCAACGTGGGCAGTGTGGCTTACAGATGAATGTCTTGAATGGTTTTCCTTATGTGTCTGGTGTGGGTCTTTTCTTTTGTTGGCTGACTGTTATCGCTAACTTTTAATCTATGTCCCTGTGACACATAAACACACGTCCATCATGAAGAATGACAGCCTCCCAAGCCAGAACATCTGGACCTGCCCTCTTTCTAGTGGCTGTGTACTACTCCACCGCACAGTGCCACCATGGCTAAGTCCACCAATTGACTAGTAACGAGCACTTGGGGTAACTCCATTCCCGCTACTCCAGTCACGCAGCACACGCTAGCCTGTACTGCTTTGTGCTCTCCTGCAGGTGCCTGGGGAGCAGGCGCCCATCAGCAGAGCTGGTGCATCAGAGGCTGTGGGCCGAAGGCTCTCGGAGGCCGGCTTAACGGATGCGCCTCACATGGACACATGCTACTGATCCAAATATACGCAGACGCTGCTGCGCCTAATAAAATCCGAGTTAAGTTGAAAGGGAAAAAGAAAACAGTTCCTTTTACATGGACTGTCTGGAACAGGCAAATGCAGAGACAGAAAGCAGATGGACGGTGCCTGGGGAGGGGGTGGGGGCTGAAGAAATTGCTCTGCAATTGGCAATGGGGGTGGTCGCACAACTCAGTGGATGCACAAAACCCCTGGATTATACACTATGAGTGGGTGAATTTTTCATCAGATCCTATGTCTGAAATATGTGTCGTTTATTGTACAGGAATCATACCACAAGAAAGGTGTTTTAAAAAAAAAGAGGGTGAATTTTATGCTATGTGAGAATTGTATCTTGATTATAAAGCTAGAAATAGGAGGAGGGTACAGCTCAGTGGTAGAGCGTGTACTTAGCGTGCCTGAGGTCCTGGGTTCAAGCCCCGATACCTCCATTTAAAATAAATACACCTAATTACCTCCCCCACAAAAATTAAAAAATAAATAAATGAAATTAAGAATAAAATGAACGTGAGAAGATAACATGTACGCGGGGTCTGGACACCGAGCTGGCTGCACATCTGCCACCCGACGGGGCGGGCGCGCCCCCCGCGAGACCTGGCCGAGTCTCCCAGCTCCCGGCGCTGCCGGTCCGCTCAGAGGCTGCGTCTTGCTTTCGTGCCTCTGATCACTTACTAGCAGCGTTTTATTTTTCTGTTTACTGGCCCCTTGTATTTCTTCTTCTGCGACTCACGAGATCCCTGTGAGTCTGAGGAGCAGGGCTCTGGCCCGGGAGGCTGGCTGAGTCTGACGCGGGATCCAGGCTGGTTTCCTCAGCCCAGGGCCCGGCCTCCCTGCTCCAGCCCCCCTGCTCTGCAGCCCCGCCGGATGGCCTTCCTGCCTCCTCGCCCCGTCCGCCCGCGGAAGCCCCCATTCTCCACCTTCTTCTCAGGCCTGCTTTCCTGAGATGCCCCGGGCCCGCATTGTTTGCTGGTGGAAGGATTTCCTCGGCCCCCTGACTTTGCTCTAGAACGTGTTGGAGTATTTTTGAGCCGTTCCGTACAAGTATAGACTGTTTTAAAAAAGCCTCAGACTCTCACAGAATCCTAATTGTTATTCTTGGTAATGATTTGTAAAGATGCAAATCATTTCAATTTTGAAATTTCTAGAAGATGTTTAATCATTGGTAACACGGAATTTGGAGTGGCAAGTGAGGAATTGGGTCAGTTGGGGACGGGGTGTCTGCACCCTCCTCTGGGTCACCTGGAATTCACAAGAGGAAGCCTTGACACCCAAGCAGGTTGGTCGGGGTGTGAGGGGGGCCTGGCAGCCAGAGGGAAGGCTGTCCCCAGGGCAGAGGCCCCTGAGATACCGGCTGAGCAAGCCCCGTTACTTTCACTCAGCCGTGAGTGCCTGGCTCCAGGCAGAAAAGGGTCAGAGCAGGTCAGCCGCCCTGGGGGCCACCCCACCTCCCCTCCAGCTGTGTGTGCAGAGCAGCAGGAGCCGTGGGTCCCGAGACCTGGCCCCCCGGCCCCAGGCCCAGGCCCCTGGGGCTGCCTCCTGGCCTTGTTCCAATGCAGGTGCAGTGGGGCTGAGCCCTGAGCGCTGCTGCAGGCCAGCTGCCAGCCCTGGTTAGAGGGCATCTCACTGCAGCTGCCCTGTAAAGCCTGCATAAGATGGGGCAAGGCTCAGCCTCTAAGATCCTGCATCCATGGGCTTGGGCTGGCCGCACCCCAGCTCCAGTGAGACAAAGCGGGGAGTCCTTATCTTATTTCAGACAGCTCTGTATCCGCTCTCCAGGCTTCACAGAATCCACAAATGCTGGACACCTGATTTTATTATCCATTCAAGCCTCTAAAGGGGTTGAAGTGTGGAAGCTGAAGGGCTAATCACTTCCTCTAAAGACGGTGCCAGTGTTCTGCTTGGGGCCCTTCTATCGTGAACTGTGTTTTTGCATTAACTGAGATGCTAGATGTAAGCTCTTGTAGGGTAGGGGTTCTGATTTTCCTTGTTGGCATGTCAGCTCTTCTCAGGATATGGCTCTAGACTGGTATGCATGACTGTAAAATCTGACTCGAGCCCATGAGTTCATGTTGATCTTGCAGGGGAGGAAAAACTTTTCCCTCTACCCTCTTATGTTCAGTTCACAGGGTGCTGCAAATTAAAATGACAAAAGTCAGATTAACAGGAGAAGGATTTAAAAAAGCAGAGTTTATTTCCACATGTAACACACACAGACATGGGAGGACTCAGTGGTGAGTGACTTGAGAGGTGGTTAGAATTTGGGGTTTCTAAACCATGTTAGCATGTGAAGGGGCGGGGGAAGGCGCTTGTGGGAAGACACATGACTTTTAGAAAGATCAATGGTTTTCAGGAGAACAAACAGGAGATAGACTTTGTGAGGATGTTTGTCTACATAGTTATGAGCCATCTTTCCATTTCCAGCGAAGCCGTACGCCTTCCCCTGGGGAGGGATTTGGGCTGGTTTTATTCTCCCTTCTGGGAGCTGATCAGCCCAGAAGAGACATTTCTGGCCTTACTTCCCAGAGGTCGCTGTTTTTAGTCAGGTGAGGGAAGTGCCAGGAAGGTCTTTTCTCCCTTTGTCTGTTTACCCCTTGATGTCAAATGTCTTCACCTTAAAATAATCTTTCCACCGAAGTGCCACCTTCTTGGCTTGCTCTGAGTCCCCTCAGTCTCTGCCGAGACCCTAGCAAATCCTGGGCCCGACCGGCCTCCGGCCTCACTTCCTGAGAAGTCACCTAGGATCAGTCAGTCACCAAACAGCACACCTAAAGCCGTGGTTCTCAAAGTAGGGTTCCTGGGCCAGCAGCCTCTGGAAACTCGCCAGAAATGCACAGCCTCAGGCCCCACCCCAGACCTGCTCAGTCGGAAACTCTGTGTTGTCACAACGCTCCAGGAAATTCCAACTGACACTACAATCTGAGAACCACTGGCGAAGAATTTGGGAGAAAAGCCTGGTACCCGAGGCCAAGAAAATATTCTTTTTTTTTTTTAACAACATTCTTTATTTTCAAGAATAAAATCATCGTAACATCAACAGTAAAAATTATTGGTATTATACCAATCGATATAACCACGAGGTATTTTCGCCTATCAGATTGCCGTAGATTGAGATAAACAGAGTTGGACACTGCTGAGGGTGTACGGAAATGGGCTTTCTCACGCTCTGTTTTGTGGGAGTGTAAATTAGAACCATTTTCAGGGAAGGCAATCTGACAATATGTATTAAAATACGAAATGTATATTTCATCACAGCAACTGTATTTTAGGAATTTATCCTTAGGTGAGAATGAAAGATAATTTTAAAAACCTGTTCCATGACTTGCTGTAACGCGTGTAGTTATTTATTTATTTGAACTTTAATCAGTTACAGCGTATCCGTTTCTAGTGCACAGCATCATGTCTCAGTCACACCGATACACACCTATTTTCCTTTTCAGATTCTTTTTCATTATAGGTCACTACAAGATATTGAATACAGTTTCCTGTGCTCTACAGTAGAAACTTGTTTACCCATTTTTGTGAGGAATCCTCTTATATTTCGAAGTAAGAGATACTCTGCCCAAGTTCAGTAGGTGTTCCGCACGAATTGGCTGGTCTGTAGTTGTAATTTTTGGTGTATTCGTGGGAGAGGGTGAGCTATGTGTCCCACTCTGCCATCTTGGCATTCCCCCCCAAAGTGCGTTTTTTTTTAACACCTTTATTGTGGTATGATTCCTGTACAGTAAACTACACATATTTGAGATGAACAATTTGATGAAATTTGATAGATGTGTACACCCATGGAAACACCACCACAATCAAGATAGCTGACACTTCCATCGCTCCGCAAGAGGTGCAAACTTCGAATTCCCAATTTATCCCTTCCCACCTCCTGCCCCCTGGTAACCATAAGTTTGTTCTCTATGTCTGTGAGTCTGTTTCTGTTTTGTAGATAAGTTGATTTGTGTCCTTTTTTTTCAGATTCCACATATAAGCAATATCATATGGTATTTTTCTGTCTCTTTCTGATTTACTTCACTTAGAATGACAATCTCCAGGTCCATCCATGTTGCTGCAAATGGCATTATTTTATTCTTTTTATGGCAGAGTAGTATTCCACTGTATAAATATACCACGTCTTCTTTACCCAGTCATCTGTCGATGGACATTTGGGTTGTTACCATGTCTTGGCTATTGTATACAGTGCTGCTGTAAACATTGGGGTGCAGGTGTCTTTTCAAATTATATTTTCCTCTGGATATATGTCCAGGAGTGGGATTGCTGGATCCTATGGTAGAAGCATGTGTTATTTAAAGTTTTCGTTTTGCTTTTTTGATTATACTTGAATTTTAATCTCTTTGTTAGATGGAACCCAATGGAACTGCTGACTTTCAGCAGGTTCCTATGAAATGGCAAATTTATTTGACAGATTTTTACCAACATTTGACAGTTTTTGACCTGATAGCAATTTCCTACGGCTTTCCGTGGTCCAGCCCAGGAACTGCAGGAGTCAGAACAGGGCGGGGCAGCCGTCCTGATAGAAAGGCTTGCTCAGACAGCGCCTGTGCAGGATGAACAGATTTCAGACCTGGAAACCAAGTGATTAATGCATCTGTTTCACAGCCTGGGTAGAATTCCCTCTGCCTCCTCCATTGATACAGAAAGGAAACTCCGAACTTGGTCCTGGCCAGTGACCAGGGACTGGACACAAGCCATGGGGACGGGTCAGTGGCGTCAGTCTCCTTCTTAGGGTGGGTGTTCAGACCATCTCAGGTAGCCCTGTCATACCTGGGCCTAACTCCCTAACCATGGGTACTTGTTCCCAGGGCTGCTGTGACGGGGGCCCGCACACTGTGTGGCTTGAGTAAGAGTTCACTTTCTCACAGTTCTGGGGCCAGGAGTCTGCACTGGCCAGGTGCAGCCCGGCGGCGCTCCCTCTGAGATTCTGGGTAGCATCCTTTCTGGCCTCTTCCAGCTTCAGTGCCACCGGGAATCCTAGGTGGCCTGGCACTGGCCGCAACCCTCCCACCCCGGCCTCCATCGCCACTCTTGTGTCTGCGTCTCTCCTCTCTTAGGACACTCCCGTCACGGCCCCAGGCCCGCTCTGCTCCAGGGTGACCTGGTCTTAACCAATTACATCAGCGCAGACTGGCTTTCAGATAAGGTCACGTTCTGAGGTTCTGGGGTTTAGGACTTGACATATCTTTTGGGGGACACACGGTGGTCACAGTGCCATCTGAGGGGCCTCTGTGAAATGGTTTCCCCACCAGCCCTGCCTCCAGCGCACCTGTGCCGGGCCCGGCTGCTTTCCTGCTGTGCGGCCTGGGCTTAAGCGAAGGGAGTGTCACTCGGGCACACGCTCACCGGGGCCACGGTGCCTGCCTCTCTGCTTCATGAGCATCACTGGCGGTCCTCGAAATGGTCACACCCTTCTGCCTGCTGCATCCCCACCCCCAATCTGCTGGCCCCACCAGAGCCCCTATCTCCCTGAGACACCCCCTCGGTGTCCTGTGCCCTGTAACCACGCTGCTGTGCTCTGTCTGCCCCCCTCGAGGGGCAAATGCTCCCCGACCCTTTGAAGCCAGCAGCCCAGGACTGTGACCACATGCTGTCCAGAGCCGCCCTGCAGCTGTGCTGTACAGGCATCGACCTCGGCCCTGACCTTGGTGGGCCCCCCCACCACCCGGCTGTCCCAGCCCTCCACCTGGGCTCCTCTGGGTCAGGCTGATGGCTCCCAACGCCCAGCACAGAGGTTACTGAACTGCCTCCCTGCCTGTGTGACCTCGGGCCCAGGACGGATCACTGAGAAGCAGCAGCCCCACCTGCTCTCTTCTGCCCGTTCCTGTCCCCTCCTGTCCCCCGCCCCCTCCTGTCCCCTCCTGTCCCCTCCTGTCCCCCTGCCCCTTCCTGTTCCCTTTTCTGTCCCCCTGCCCCCTCCTGTCCCCTCCTGTCCCCTGCCCCCTCCTGTCCCCCCGCCCCTTCCTGCCCCCTCCTGTCCCCCCCCTTCCTGTTCCCTTTTCTGTCCCCCTGTCCCTTCCCGTCCCCTCCTGTCCCCCTGCCCCTTCCTGTCCCCTCCTGTCCCCCTGTCCCCTTCTGTCCCTCTGCCCCTTCCTGTCCCCTCCTGTCCTCCCCTACCCCGCCCCACTTAACCCTGAACAATCTTCTCACTGTCTGCAGACATTTGCTGAGTTGACCTGGATTGAACAATTGTGAACTGGGCTCATGTGTCTCCACAGAGTGTCCTGCTGGGACGTGACCTGCTGGGGTGTGGCCTCACTGGACACTCACCTCCATGGGGCGCTTCCTAGATTTTAAATTGTCATCTTAAGTAGAGACTCATCTCCACAGCTGGGCGGTATGAGCAATCCAGAAATAAGCCCATCAGCACAGTGGCATTCATTCAAGAGAAGAATTAATTTTTCAGGACACCAAATGGTTGGTCATAGAAACTTTGGCTTACGTGGTGTGAACCCGAGGGACCGTCACATGAAGGGCCTGATGGAGGCGGGGTTTCAGCTGCTGCCAGCAGTGGTGGGCAAAGGTCCAGGTGACCTTGGGGCTCTCCTGGAGCAAGAGAGAGGGCAGACCGGCTGTGCCGTGGTTCTGGAAGGCAATGTGCCCTCAGAGGATGGGGTCTCCGAGCCCAGGCCGCCCGGCGTGCCCCCCAGCCCTGGGGGCTCCCCTCCCTCTCCTGGCCCAGCCCCTCCTTGGCCCGGCGGCCTTGGCGGTTCAGATGTCTTGGAGCAGCCTCCTCTCTGAGCCCCTGGGCCCTCTTGCCCGGGGTCGGGGGACCTCCTGCTACCCTCCTCTGTCAGCATCTAGACAGGGAGGTGGACCCGTCCAGGCCCAAGGCTTTCATTGCCCTCAGTGTCCAGATGATTCCCGTTCACACATCTGCCTCCAGATCCAAACATCCAGTTGCCCGCCTGACACTTGCGCCCGGAGTGTCTCTCAAAAGTTCTTCTTCCCACCTTTTCAGAGGTCTGTGGTCTTCCGAGGGCTAGTGAGCCCCTGGCCGCCCCCCAGCCCTGAGTGACTCCTCGAGGGCCTGGGAGCATCTCTTTGAAAGGGAGCGCGCAGCGCCGGATGCCTGACGCCTGCGGGGCGGCGGGCTGCCCTCGGCTGCCCCCGACTCCAAACTGCAAAGCCTGCCGGGTCAGGGTGTGTCCCCTCGGCCCCCAGACGGGCTCCTGTCCTCACAGCCTCTCTCGTGGGCCCCTTGGGATGCGTGTCTCCTTCTGACGTCATGCTCGTTCAGGGGTCGAGTTGATTTCGTCCCCTTCTCCGTTTCCCGGGTTGGCAGGAGAGTGTTTTTACTTACTTTCCCGTCGTGTTGTCACAGGTGCCCGGCCGACCCGCTGGGCTCGGGTCACAGCCATTTCTACACGCGAGCCGAACTTTTCTCGGGATTCCGAGGTACCTCCTGCTGTTTACTCAGGACTGGGTCAGCAGTGAGCGACAGAGGCCCAGGGACAGGCGCTGCACCCAAGCCCCGGGGGCGGGCGGAGGGAGGAGTCCAGGCCCTGCTCCTGGAGTCTTGGGGCATCTTAAAGAAAGTGCTGGAAATCTGCCACGTGACCCTTCACCTGGTCCCGCTGGCCTGAGCCGAGCTGCCAGGAACGCTGGGATGCAGTCTTCGTTCTAAAAGGAGCTAGAACGCGAGGTTTAATTCTTTGGGACAAAGGGGAAACCGCGCCGCTGAGAACAGCCACCTTCTGACCCAGCTGGGCCGAGGTCTGCCTCCCAGTGCCCCGCGTTCCCTGAGGACCGGAGGCCCCCGGTGGGGACCGTCCCTGGAGCACCGCCCGCGGCCCCGAGCTCGTGGTGGGCCCCTCGCAGCAGGTGCGCCTGCAGCTCTTTGGCTCTGAAGGTATCTCAGTGTCGTCCGGTCAGATTTTGTTCCTCAGACGCCACTGGCTTGGCCCGTGAGTCTGCTAACACCAGGAATACTGGCCAAGTGATGGGGGTGCTTGGGAAGGTGAGGCGGTTACAGCTGTGGTGAGAGTGTGCGGCTGCGGACAGAAAGGGTTCCTGGGTGGTGGGGGCCCGGGGGCGCCCGGCGCAGCGGGAGCTCAAGGACAGGGCGGCCCCGCGTGTCCTCGCCTGTCAGGTTAGGTCGCCGTGACGCCCGTCACCTGATGCCGACAGAACGGCAGCCCTGTTACAGTTCCCTGATCTGGACCCAGAGCCACCTGGCCCCACGGGTAAAGCGGCAGTGAGAGCGTGATGATCTCGCTTCTCGTGAGCAACACAGTTGTCATGATTTTCCAACTTTGAAACTACTTTTACTCCGAAGGAAAAAAGGTGCAGTCAAGACAAGAAGCGTCTCCCTGCTGTCAGCCGTCACTCTGACTACCCCTCTCCTCTGCTCCGCGGTGTGAGCTTTTCTGCTGTCACCTCGGCGATGCGCACGTGCCCTGTGCTTCTGGAACAGCTCTGCAGATGCGACAGTGTCTAAGTGACGGAGCAGGTGGCCGTGCAGCCTCCCCACCCCTCACTCTTTCTGGAAAACACCAGGCTGTGTCAAAAGCTAACTTCAGCGACCCTCAGCAGGTGCACACAAAATGTACTCGAACCTGGGGGCGTGCCCTCGCCCACCTGGGGTCCCTGCGGAAGGCTCTGGGGGCCTGCCAGAGTCCTGGTGGGGCGGCCCTGCGACCCCAGCAGAGAAACTTAATCTCTCTGCATCTTGGAGCCGTTGGAAGCCGACTGCCTGCGTCCCCCCCACCCCAGCCCAAGCATCCCTGGGAGCAGAGGCAGGCCCCTCCTCCCAGGAGAGGGACAGCACTGGCGACTGGACGGCGCTTGAACTGGAGAATGAACCGGAGACAGAATGAAGGGGAGAACGCAGAAAGGAATGAGCCCCGGACGCGGCACTCGGGGACGTCTGTGTGGCCGGGCTCTCCTTCCCGGCCCGCACTGGGGCTGGCGCCACGCAGGGTCCCAGGAGCCACTCTGCGCCCTCCACGGGGGTCAGGGACTTCAGCCTGACCCCCCTGCGGGCCAGCAAGACTATGGGCCTCAAACCGGCCGCCCTGGGACCCTCCCAGGCCCAGCTCTGCTCTGCAGCCTGGGTTGGCAGGCGGCCTTCAGAGACTCCTTTCTGGCCCATCAGCCCCGTCACAGAAGCCCCGCCTCTTGGTGGCTTCTCGGGCCCAGGCTTGTGGTCAGGGTCCCTCCGACTGGAGTGAGGTCCCTGAGCCTCTGGCTCTCTCGCACAAAGACCTCCAGCCTCCAGACGTCCACGGGCGTGCTCACCACTCATTTAGTCCATCAGTGTTCTAGGGGACCTACTCTGCACCTCAGACTGTGGAAGGCCCCGGGAATTCCAGGGTGGACAAGGGACGGGGTTGCCGGCTAGAGGAGCAGCCAACACTGAGGAGGGCTTGGGGACAGTGATGCCAAAGGAGGGACCCAAGGTGTCCACGAGGAAACCGCTCACTCCAACCAGGAGAAGCCCAGGTGAGTTTATTTAGCAAAGGCACTGATCCCCAGGGTGCCGGGTGCAGGAAGACAGACTTGGGGGTGGCTGCACAGCTGCCAGGCCTCTAGCCCAGGGGACACGGCGAGCAAGAGGGAACAGGCTTCTGTCCAGGCCAGCGAGGCCGACCCGAGGTGGCCCGACACAGGCACCAGCACCTGGGCGCCCACTGCTCCTCCGTCACACTGACCCCACTCCACACCAGCCTGCCCCACACAGACTGAGGGTTCACCTCCCTCCTCCCTGCCCTCGTCCTCTCTTCTCGAAACTGTTGAACACATTTCCCTCAGAATTATAAACGCAGTATGTGTTCATTGCAGAAGATCTAGAAGATGCAAAAATGGCAAGGGAGGCAATTAAAATCATCGGCAAGCTCACCACTACCTAGCGATGGTGAACGCTGCGGCACCACCCCGTCTCCGCCCATCCCCACGGACGTGTCCCGTGTTAATCTGCAGAGGGCAGATGCAGAGCTCGGTGGGCTGGCCTTCCGATCCGCGACCCTGCTAATGGACTAAGTCCTCGCTGCCACCGCGGCCTGCCGCCTCTCAGACGACGTGTTCATTGCAAAGGCAAACCTGAGCCTTTGCGATCGAGACAGCCTGTCCATCGCCCTCCAGCACCTCTCACCGTGGGGACAAACTGGCCCTCGGCAGGGGCAGGACCTGCCACAGCATTTAACCTGAATGTAATCGTGAGGAAAGAATCAGATGAATCCCAAGTGTGGCGCATCCGGCAAGCTGGCCTGTCTCGGCTCTTGTCAAAACTCACTGGCAAGAAAAATAAGAGATGTGGGTGGGGGCTCGGGGGACTATTCTAGGACAAAAGTGACAGAAGAGGGGTGGTGGCAGAGCTCAGTGGTAGGGCATGTGCTTATGTGCATGAGGTCCTGAGTTTAATCCCCAGTACCTCCAAAAAAAAGACAGAAGAGACACGAGCAAAGCAACGCATGAACCGTGGCCGAAGCCTGGGCGTAACGACCAGGTGAAAGTCATTTTGGAGGCAACTGGGGATGTTCAGAACTGGATTCTGCTGGGGAGGAAAATCCTCTCCTTCTTCCCTTCGAGGTTCGTTGGCTGGTCCAATAATTAAGCTGACATAAGACAGATCAACAGGAGAAGAGCCAACTTCAGACACAAACACACGAGACTCCAAGGCAGGCAGGCAGGGGGGCATCTGCACCGTCCCGAGCTCCGGGGCGGGGGCAGGAGCCCGGCTTCAGAGCGGAGGAAGCTGGTCCACAGGAGGGTGAGAAGAGCAGCTGGTCAGGAACAGGTGTTCGCCAGGCCGCGCGGGTAAGTCTTTGTGATGTACAAGCCGTCTCTGGCGGCAGCGCTCTTCCTGTCCGCATTCCTTCCGGCAGTTAAGGCAGAGGAAAGGCAGGTCCTGCTGGGTCTTAGCTGCCTTCAGCTCAAACGACCGAGTGCCAAGCGGTGCCCCCTCAGTTACCTGGCAGACTGTATTCGCGAATACATGTTTGTTTTCTTACAAGTGATGGTAGTTTTGAGGGTCTGTAGGAACCTTTCCTCATTAGGCAACAGATGCTAAAATATTCAGGAGTAAAACGTCACGTTGTCTGTAACCTGCTTTCAAATGGTTCAGCAAAAGCTAAAAAAGGAAGAGACCAAGCTACCGGGAAACGGCAGCAATTGGTGAACGGAGGGGAAGGGTCACTGTGTTCATTTGACTGGTTTTTCACTTTTCCTGTAGGTCTGAAAAATTAAATAAGGACTCGGGACGGCAGGGAATGGTCTGTGTTGAAGAGACAGTCTCTCAGAGTACAGGGGCTGCCCCGGTTTGCTTGCCTGAACCGTGGGGACCCAGGAGCCCTGGCTCTGTTTGGGGGCTCCGTTTGCAGGGCCGCTGAATGTGGGAAGTGGTCCTCTGGCTACAGATTCCATTTCAACCCTGGAAAGGCCTTCCCCAGACTCACCTGGGCTTCGAAACAGTAGGGAGAGTGAGGGGAAACATGCTAGCTTCCCGGACCTCAGAGCACAGCCATCCCGCAGGGGCTTTGCTGGAGAGGTGGAGCGCTGGGGAAGCCTTCAAGAGCGACAGGCGTGTGTGCCAGTTGCCGCTACAGAATCTGCACATCCTCACTCTGCTTCCACTCTCGGGGTTCAAACATGACTGCGACAGGCGGCAGTTTTCTGAGGCCAGCAGATTTCACTTTCCTTCTTCTGCTCAGCTGGGTGGGCTCCGTAAAAGCAGCTGGTCTGAGTCTAAGGTGGAGGAGCGAAGCTGATGTCACCCCGCTGGGGAGTAAGTGACCTTCCGGTGGAGGAGGCCCGGCCCAGAGACCCAGGCCATTCTTTCCAGTTCCCAGACCCAGAAACTGCCCAGGGAAGCCAGTGTCCCTGAGCCCAGTTTCCTCGTCTGGGAAACCCGAGTGAGCGTGTGCCGGGTGAGCAGCGCCGTGGCAGAGCTGGTCTTATGTCTGGGGGAGGAAAGAGGAAGGAACCGACCAGGGACTCCGTACACTCTCAGTGCTTTTTATTAAAATCCCAGCTGCCTAAGGTTGCATGCACTTGTTGACTGAGATTTCCTTCAGCAGGTATCTGAGACATTTCCAAAGAGCAGACACGACTGGTGGAGTGGCCTGATCAGGGGCTCGTCCTTGCGGTGATGGTCCTGAGCCCAGCCGGCGCAGCACCCCCCCCCCCTGCCCGTGACTAACCCTAAACCAGGCTCCGCGAGCAGCAGAGGCGGCCTTCCCGAAGCTGTCGGAGAAAGTGCAGCGGGTGCACATCCCACCAGGGCCGAGGCCGCCTGTCACCGGCTCTGCATTTCTTGGCACATGTGGGAAATACTACATGCTCGGTAAGTGTTGGTTAGATAAAGAAACGGATACGTGGCTGGAAGGGAAGGGATCCCCACTCGCTGTGCCACGGGCTGTGGGAGCCTCTACCAGCCCTGTCGCCCCACAAGCTCTGAGCCAGCCAGCAGCCAGTTCCCCTCCAGAAAAACCCTCGTGGCTTGAGTCTCCTCTCAGACACTCCCACTGTATTAGTTTACACTCTGAACGCTTCCAGGATGGGGGTCTCACTGCCCTGCAGGAGCCCGCCCCACTTGGGAAGATCTGAGTTTCAGGCACACCATCTCCTGCCCGAGTCCTGCCCCCTCTGCCCCGGGGCCGGCCAGGGTCCCGCGGGCTGTCCACAGTGGCAGCTCCGGAGTGAGGGCTGAAGTCCAGTGAGAGGGACAAAGGGTGGGGCCGAGCCTAGGACAAAGCCTTGTGATGGCCTGCGGTCAGCCAGAAAGAGCCCACATAGGATTTCCCCCTCCTATTTCTTTCTTGTGGTAAAATACACAAAACATAAAATTCACTGTGTTAACCATTTCTAAGTGTCCTGTTTACTGGTGTTAAACACACTCACCACCATCATCTCCACAAAGCATCTTGTAAGACTGAAACTCCGTCCCCATGAAACCCCAGCTCCTCTCCCCTCCCCCAGTCTCTGGCACCCGCTGTCCTACTGTCTACAAACTTGTCCACCTTAGGGACCTCATGTAAGTGGAATCACAGTGCTTGTCCCCTCGTGACCGGCTCGTTTCCCTGGGCACATGTCCTCAAGCTCCATCCGTGTTGCAGGAGGGGTCAGAATTTCCTTCCTCTTTAAGGCTGACTGATGTTCCACTGTAGGGAGGGACCACGTTTGTCACCCATCACCCGTCGAGGGACACCTGTTGGCTTCCACCTCTGGGCCAGTGTGAATGGCGCTGCAGGAACACGGGGCACAGGCGTCTCCTTGAGACCTGCTTTCTGTTCTTTAGCGAGAGCACCCAGAAGCTAGAATTGCTGGGTCAGGCGGAAGTTCTGGTTTTAATTTTGTGAGGAACGGGAATACCATTTCCGTGCTGACTGCCCCATTTTGCAGTCCCCCAGCACTTGCTACTTCCTGCTTTTGCGACAGCCACCGTCCCAGTGGGTGTAAGGGGTGCGCAGGAATCAGGGCTTTGGTCCCAGGGCTGGGCTCGTCTGCCTCCGACTGGTCTTTCTGCTTTCTTAACTGTGCTCTTTGAAGAACAAACGTTCTTCCTTTTAGTGAGCCTGGTTGATTAATTTTTTTCTTTTATGTCGAATGCTCTGCATGTGTGGACAATCTCTGCCTGTGAGAGTCTCAGAGATGGTCCCCTGTTTTCTCCTAAAAGTTTCATGGATTTAGACTTACATTTTGGTGTCTTTGAGCTAATTTCTGTGTGCGGCGTGAGGCAGCTTTTGGTTGCTTTAAGTGATTATCCAGGTGTTCCGATACTTCGTGGAAGTCTCTCGTCTGCTTGCCGATTTCCTGGGGCACCTCTGCAGAACATAAACACAAGTCACGGCACTCGCAAATTCACAGAATCCAAGTGTGCTGAAAGCGGGACTGCTCTGTCCTGGCCCTGTGTAGCTGCTGACTCTAGATAAATTCATTTGTGAACTGCAGGCACAGAGGTACCTCATTTGTACATAAGGCGTAACCTACCTGTGAAGTGCGCCCTTCAGGGCTGGAGGAAGGGGATTGGATTCCCGCAGTGGATCGGGGAGCCACGTGCAGTAATCCAGCAGCTTCCAAATACTGACCGTCCCACAGTTCTGAGCATGGTGGGGACGAGCCTGGCCGCCCTGCGGCTCCCGCTGCGTCTCCCGCTGCATCTCCCCTCAGGGCCACCTCTTCAGGCTTTGTTGAAGGCCCTCAAGGCTCCGCTCTGGAGCTCTGGGATCCGGAACTGACGGAGGGGCATTTGCGGAGCACCGGCTGAGGGTGTCCCCGCAGCTGCGAACGCTGTGCGGGTCAAGCAAAAGGAACTCAGTAACAAACCATTTCTGGATATTTTCATCACTTAAAAAAAACTGCCGCATGGTCTGTGAGGTGACTACCGTGGTGTTGGTCAGGCAGGCGGGGAGCAAAGAAGAGCTGTGGTGCCAACAAGAACCTACGGGGATGCGTCGGCAGTGAGGGGCCTTTGCCTCTCGGTGTGCACAGCCGCTCCACACCGATGCCGAGTGAGTGGATGATGCCTCAGGGCTGGACCAGAGCCGCTGAGAGCGGCCTGGGCCACGTTCAAGGTCAGCGGACAGAACACACTCTCACCTGATCAGGAGGTGTGAAACCCCGACAGCGGGCCTTCTGGGGGTGTGACACGTGCAGACCCGTCACACGGTGCTCACCAGGGGCTCCTCCTGTCGGGCGTCTGTTCGTGCTCTTGGTGGATCCACTTTCCTTGGGCAAGAGTCAAACAACCAGGTGGACAAATTCCTCTTCTCATCCTCTGCTTCCCGTGTCCCGGCCCCAACCCTTTTGAAAAATATCAAAGACAAGGAGAAGTTAAAGCTATAGGATGGGAGGGAGGGCAGAGCTCAGGGGCAGAGCGCATGCCTGACAAGCACGAGGCCCTGGGTTCAATCCCCGGTACCTCCATTGAAAAGAAAAAGAATAAATAAATATTTATACTTTTCACTTAGATCCAACAATTCTTAACATTTTGCCACAGTCCTTTTGTCTCTCTCCACACGCACACACACACGTATTGTGTCTGCAGCTGGCTTCAGATGATTTCGCACACTTGCACACGTGCAGCTGGGTGCGGAGTGTGTCATTCGCAGTCAGCTGCAAACGTCACTTCACTCGGCCTCCAGTGGCTGGTGCCTGACAGCAGGGATGGTCTCCTGCTCTCATTTCCTGCCCAGAATCATAGCCACGGCCACCCAGTGTTGTCGTAAGGTATCTGGGAGACTACTTAAGATGCTGGGTTCTTTTTAATCCTCTTTTTAAGAAAAAAAAAAACACCAAAAACTTCAAACGGTGTTTAAGTATAGACTGAGGTCCCCAGTCGCCCCAGCCCCGTTCTGCCCTCCCCGGGAGGTTGCCCTGGAAGCCGTGCGCACCAGCAGGCTCTGCTCCACGCCCTGTTCTGAGCTGAGCCTGTGGGATGGGGGCTCTCTCCCTGTTGTGTGCAGACCTACCTCTGAAAAAGTTTCAACAGGGAATACACTCACATAGCCTCAAACTCTAAACAGAGGAAGCGTTCAGGGAAAAGTCTCACGTTACCCCAGGCCCACCCTCCGCGTCTCCAGGGTGTGATCCCTGAGTTTCTAAGTAACACAAATGGCCCTTACTCTTCCTCTTTCACACAAAAGGCAGAACACACACACACACACACGCTGTTCCACAGTTTTTCTCCCGATTAGCAACGTGTCTTTTCTGCTGTTCACGGAGGTGGTGCCGGGGATTGAACCCAGGACCTCACACACTGAGCAGGCACTACCGCTGGGCTGTGCCTCCCCCAGCAACTCGTCCTGACATTAACAGTGATTCCTGCGAATGTATGTGTAGGTGGGACTGAATAATTCTGTAGTACAGTGAAAGTTTTGTTTAATGTGCTAGATCAATCAGGAATAGGCTGCCGTTTCTAATACAAATTGTGGGCAGTTTGTTTTGAAAGCAGGCCATCTAAAAGATAAACCATTTATCTACGTAGGACTCTTCGAAGGTGATGAAATCTTGGGTGCCCTTGAGGTTTTTGACTGATGCACGCTCCTCCTCCGGGGCTTTGAAGGCAGTGTTTTGATTAGAGAGACACTCACCTGCGTACGTGAAACAGCCCATTTCTCATTCAACATCTTGTGCTGCGGTGCGCCCTCTCATCTGGGAATCTCAAAGGACTAGTTACTTCCAACCCATCTACACGGGGCAGTGGCCAGCATCTTCCTGTTTCACAGATGGGGAAACTGAGGCCCGGGGCCTGGTTAAAGGCGTGGCACCGTCATCATCGATGTTTTATTGGGCATCCCGGGGACGTGAGGCACCGAGTCTTGCATCATCGCGGTCCCTACTTAGAAGCAGCCAGGGTTCCTTACCGTCCCCGATGCCAGTGCTCTGTCCTCCCCGACTCACCCAAGGAACCAAACTGTCCTGAGGCCTGGCAGAGTGACAGCTCTGAGAGCTAAGAGTTCCTCCCTAGTCCTCTGTGCGCTGGCTGGGCCGCGTGCTGGCAGAGTTCCACATCTGACCTCTCCGTCTCCACCTCCTTCTTCTTACCATCTATTTTGAAGGAAGGTGTAAATTTCCTTTTTTCAAGGTGAGTTCTTCTACCTTTACGCTGGGCCTGAAACCTCCAGACTCCCTGAGACTGAACTTCGACCATCGCTGTCTCTCCAACGCCTTCAGTTCCGTTTCTGCCCACAGGCCCTGCGGCTAGCAATACGCACGCAGGTGCGTCGTCGAGTTGACAGGCAGAAAGGAGCAACAGAACCAGACAAACGCCAGGCCTTCTTCAACCTTCCTGCTCTGGGTGGCGTCTTTCCTCCCTTCTCTGCTGGGGGTACGTCTTTCTACCTGCTGCCTGGGATCCCCACAATGCCCCCCCTGTAGTCCAGTCTCCTGCAACGACGCCAGCAAGGGCCACCAACACTCAACCACGACGTTGCTCAGCTCTCGTTCTGGCTCTCGCAGGATGACATTACCCAAGCCTTTCTCAGAAATTCCTTCTTCTTGGAGGGCAGCAGGCACCATTTCCTGGGTCCCAGCTTCTTCTTCTCTTCCCACAGCCACGAGCCTCTTAAACTGTGACTTGGCGCTTCCACAGGTCTTCGAAGCCCCCGGTGACCGGTGACAACGTCTGCCGGGTGCTTTTCTTACAGCCACGCTGTCCCCCTTCTCCGCGGGGCCAACATCCTAACTCTCCCCTCCACCGAAAGTGGCTGTCCCTCCTGATCACCCCATCCGGGAGGGTCACCTCTCCCGGTTAACACCTTCATGCTGCGCAGTTAAGTTTTATTGTTCCTTTCCCTTCACCCCGTCGTCCGCACAAGTGCTCTAGATTTTTCTTTTATAACCCTGAACGTTTCCAAGGCCTTCACAGTCACTGTTTTCTTTAGTTGTCCAATAAAATACTTTGGGTCTCCTGCCAAAATGACTGCAAGCTGCCCAGAACCTGGCCCCTCGCTGGGCTCCTCTTCTAGGGCCCCCAGAGAGGCACCGGTCCAGCTGTCACTGTCGCCTCCTGCGCACACACCTGCCCTTCCTTCACTCTTCAAGGCTCCCGTTCACACACAAAGGTAACAGCAGGCCAGAAAGATTAACAGACATTCCTGAAGACTTGAGATGTCACAAAAGGACTGGAAAAGCTCGGAGACCACCCTTTATGCTGGGACGTCAGCTGTCACTGCTTCTCTGGGAATGAGGCTCTTAAACCCCAGGCTGCACCCTTTCTCCAAGGCTACCTTTACTGGCCCTCCTCCCCGTTCAAGCCTCCACTCACCACCCCCCGCCCTGCTCCCTGCCCGTCCTCCCTTCCTGTCCCCCTTCTTCAGTTAAAATTGTCAGCCCTTCTGCGGAGATGCCCTTCCCCACTGAGAGGTCTCTCACCTCACTGCAGTCTTTCTGCCCGCATTTCTTTCCTCTAGACCTTGTTGGTATCCCTACCTTTGCATAACCAAAAGATTTCTCCTCCTGAAATCAGAATCCTGCTGCTGTTCCTAGAACGTGGAACAGCTTTAGTTTTAAAAATAGTACCCTTTATTTATTTATTTACTTATTTTTGGCCTTGGCTACCCTTGGAAATGTCTCCTGTCTGGAATTCTCTCCACCCTCCGTGCCTCTTCTGGGAAGCCTGTCTTGACAACCACCTGCCCCTTTCGGATCCTGGCTCGGGGGCCCCTCCCCTGGGCCTGGGGCCTGGGCACAGGGCACGGGAACTACTGCTGTGTAGAGGCGCCTTCCACATGGGGCTGTAAGATCCTAATGGGAAGAGGCCTGCCTTCTTTGACCTGTGCCCAGGTCATGCTGCCGTACGGTGGTGAGACAGGAAGGGGGCAGGGCACAGCCATGCAAGGAATGCCACAGCAATTAACATCAAAATGGTGAAAGGTTCAACCCCCAGGAGGCCTTGAGGCTCAGGATGATGAGAGATTTAACTTCTAGCAGAGCTTGAGCTTCATTATACGCTCATTGTAATGTATTAACATGGTGAATAACACGCCCACAGGCACCATGGCAGTCCCGAGGCTGGCCACAAAAGGTCAAAGAGTGTGAAATGGCCAACTTCCTGGGAATCCCAGCCCCTTCCACAGGCTACTTAAGACGGGTCCTTCCACTTATTAGCATATGAAGCCACCAAGCCCATAAAAACCAGCAACACGGCGCCTCGCGGCCGCCCCTCCCTCTCCCTCTTCGGAAACAGCCGTACTCTGTCTATGGAGTGTGCACCTACTTTTAATCTGAGCACCCGACCCCCATACCTCGTGGCCTTTCTCTTGCCTTTCAATGTCTCTCTCTGAATAAACGTACCTTCACTCAACTGTGGCTCGTTCTTGAATTCCTTCCTGCGCGAAACCAAGGACCCACGCTTGGTGGGCACGTCCCAGGGGCTCAGACGAGACCTGGGACACAGCCCTCCTCACACCCCACATCTGTTTTCCTGCATCAGTAGGTGTTCAATTTATGCTCATGAGACCGATTAAGTGGATAAATAAAAGCATGCTCATCGGACACTTTACTCCAGCCTCTTACCGTCTCACACCGCAAACAGAAAAGTTCAAACAATAGTGAAAATGCAAAAGAGCGAGAATGATGTGAAATCTCATTACTTAGATATAAACAACTGCAATAATTTAGTGTTTTCCAGTTTCCCATGTGTGTTTTAAAGCAGAATATGCCTCTTTGGCATAAGGATTATTTTGCGCAAACTTTCTTTTTTTTGAGAAACTGCAGAAGCAGGAGAAACTCTGAAAAGAGAATAGAAATTTACCCTTTTGTAGGGGAAACTTACATTTAAAAGGGAACTCTCCATTTGTAAACGAGTCTCTCTCGGTACCAGGAAGAGGAGGCTGATTCTAAATCACAAGAGTCTCTTGTCCGTGGAGAAGACAGCAGACGGGAATCTGCATGACAACCTTGCCCCTGGTCGCTGTGCTTTTCCTGATTCATCTCCCTTAACTGGCTTCCCTTCCCCCAACTTTCTTTGTCTTTGTGTGAAGACGCTATGCCGGGCGGTGCTTGGGCCAGCCTGTGCAGTTTGCTTCATTTTCCTGGTATATCTCCTACATTCCTGAAGTATACATTATTAGTAAACTTCTTTGTGTTTCTCCTTTATCTTTGATCATAGGGAGTCTCAGCCGAGAACTCAAAAGCATAGAGGGGAAATTATATGTATACACACACAAACACATACACACACACGAATACAACTTTACAAAAATGGGATATTACCTCAGTAGCGTACTGGATACATGGGATGTTAGTAAGTGTAACTACGCTATCACTTGTCTGGCCTGCAAAGTATTCCTGGTAAGGAGGAACCGGTCATCTGCAAAGCTGTGATCAATAACCTTGTATGTATCTACTTTTTCTTTCTCTTTTCTTGAATTTACCACCTCAGGGCAAATTTTTGCAAATGTTACCCTCGTATTGAAGGTAAATTTCACAGAATAGTAAAAACTGCCTGTGTCACTCAAGACCTTCACCTGAGGTCCCTGGACCCTGGGGTGGGGGTGGCAGGGTGTGTGTGAACATGTGTCTACGACTTCCCTCCTGCCATTTGCACTTTGCTGGGGAGAAGTCCCTGCCTTTCGTCAGTTTCTTGACGAGGCCAAGACACGGGAAAGTTGTTACTTACTGAGTGTTAGTGTGCGCCAAGCCCACACAGCTAACCTTCACGTCAAGCCTGCTATCCCCATCTTGCAGTTGAGGAAACGGTCACAGAGTCTCCCCGCTCTTCTGTCCGTCCGGCAAACCCGACCTGTCGCGGCTTGGCTTCCCTCGCCCAGCAGGTTCCAGGCCCCAGTACCTTCCATGTCTCTGCCACCTCTGCTCGCTGTCCCCAGGCCCACCGGGTGCCCTTGTACCTTGTCCTGACTTCTCTCCAAAGGCCTTCACACCAGTTCAAACCCCTGCTGTTGCATTTTGAAGTGACCTTCCAGTGAAGCAGATTCCAGCAGCACCGCCCCATCGGGGTAACACTGACTTTGGAATAAGCCTTTAATCTTCTCTTGAGAGATCTTCCCTGTTGTCTCACAGAGTTGCTTAAACATTGCCACTTCTTTAATTTCCAAGGTATTTTTTCCTGTTCTCCCAGAAAAACACCCGGTTGCCTTGTTTTGCACTGGTTGATTTTTCTCACGTACAGTTCAGCGCGTTGACAGATGCTTTAATAAATATTTTATCTATTTATGTTTTGGAGCGAGGTGGGGAAAGTTATTTGTGGCCAGCCTACCACTTACTATTTAAAATTCATGTCTTCGTGCTGTCTGCGTTTCAAGATTAGCCCACACTTGCTGCAGGGACCTATTTCCATGGGAGGCGTCGCAGGACAGCACTGTCAACACCGAGGGAAGCGACTCCGGGCCGCGGGCGGGTGCGGTGACAGCGGCCGCTGCCCTGCCCTCCTCGGACGCGGATTTATATAACCTGCCAAGAAAGGCACAGACGACTGACTCAAACGCTCTTCCTTTGGCCAACTGGTCACCTGCCACGAGCTCCAGGTGAGACGACGAGGGTTTAAGAGACAGACGGACCCGGGGGACGCAGGGAACACGGGGACCGCGGGCCCCCGGCTTTCCCGGCGCCCCAGACCGCGGCCCGGACCAGCGGGCGGGAACCGGGCTCCGGGGCCGGGGACGCAGGGACGCGAGGACAGGGGCGGGGACGCGGGGACCGGCCGCTCGCCGGCCGCACAGGCGCGCCTGCGCCAACTCCACTCACGCCACCGTCCGACTCCCGCGGTGGGGCCTCCACTACGCACGCGCGCCGGCCGCCGCGCCCTGGGCCCCGCAGAACCTTCGGGAAGGCGGGGGCGGGCGGGGCGGAGCGCATGCGCGGCGTCGGGGCCGGGCGGAAGTGCCGTCGCCGCGCCGCCGCCGCGTGACGCACTTCCTGTTTGTTGTTGGAGAAAGGAGAGAAAGGAAAGCGCGAGGACCGTCGCCGCCGCCTCCAACCAGCGCCGCCGAGCCGAAGCCGAGGACCCCCGGCCGCCACCCCGCCGCGCCTTCCGCCGCCGGCTCCTGAGTCCTTGGTGAGGGCCGCCGGCAACCGGGGGGCGGGCCCGGCCGCCGACGCGACCCGGCCCTGGCCACGGCGTGTGGGGGCCTGGCCGCGGCGGGCCGGGGGTCGGGGACGCGGGGGGCAGGAGCCCGGGGGCCGGGGCCGGGTGTGGGGCCGCCGGCCGGGATGCGGGGGAAGGGGCCCCCGGGTCGGGGGCCGCGTTTGGGGTCGGCTTCCCGCCCGCCTTACCGGTCCCTTCTCAGGTCCCCTTCCCCCGCGTCCTTGGGGCCCGGAGCAGGCGGTTGGGGGTGGGCCCGTGCGAGCGGCGGGCGCGGGGCCGAGGTGGCTCCGTGTCTCGCTCGGCTGCGGCCGGAGCCGGGAGCCGGGGGCCGGGGGCTTACAGCGGGGGAGGCTTGTTTTTAACTCTTTAAGGTCCCACGTACGTGACCCTGAAAGCAGGAGGAGGTAGGTTTATAGGAAGAGAGAAGCTCGCGGGAGGTCGCGCTGCCAAGTACGGAGACCGGGAAGCGGGCGAGGGCAGGCCGGGCCGCGTATCCGGGACTCCCCGCTGGCTTTCCCAAAGTTTGTTAATTTTCGAAATGAGATGCCTAGCTTTCAGTCTGCTGGAAGAGCCGGTTTGTTTGGCTTAGCTTCAAGGTGTACGGCAGTTTATATAACTCAAGTTTATATCAACTTTTGCACAAGTTAGGAGAGAACTAACGCAAGAAGTGGAAATTGCGAACCTCGTATTGTCGCAGAAAGTTTTCAGAGATGTGTGGCTTGCTAGTCAGACATGAAAGCTTCGTTGCTAACTCCCGTGAGTCACGGAAAGGCCCTTGCGGAAAAATCCCACCGCCTCCCCGGGGAAGAGTAGGCTGACGGCGCCCTTTGTATTCTCAACGTTTTTTATTTTAGGTGTGGATTCGTAGTTGTATTTTATGGCTGAAATCTTTTGAGAGAATTAGTTGATTTATTGGAAGTTAGGGTGAATGACCAAAAAAGGAAAGAGAAACAAACTCTTAACCATTTGAACTTGTTTATTTGCTGATTGTTCTTCAGGTTTTACCCACACGTTGTAAGTAACTCTGTGCATCAGAATGTTTTCTCAGTATCTGGAAGGAGTCGTGTACTCCCTCTGCCCAGACCACCCCGTCCTCTGATTCTGTCTGGGAGGTTTAACCCAGGCTGTACTTGCTCCAAGGAAGAGACCCCAGCTCCCATGGGTTTAGGACTTTAGTGTTTGTGTGGTCCCTAATAAAAATGAGTGCCCTTTGTGCATACTATCTAGTGAGCTGTGGGATTTTTTGGGTTATGCAGCGTATGAATTTGGGGCATAAATTGGCTTGGTCCAGTGGTTTGTAGGTGCGAATGACTTGACAGGAAGTGGGAGGAGAACAAAAGGGGGTGAGGAGCCGCTTTCCCGAAATGTGTCTAACAGGCTCGGTGTGTTGTACAAGACAGGCGAGTTGGGAATTGAAGAGCTTTTAAGGAATTTGGCATGTGGTGAGTATAATAATTCGAAATAGCAGTATTTTAAAATTCGTTTTCTTGACTTGGAAGCGGTAGATCCGGGAGATTCTGGCTGCAGAACTGAGACTCACCTGGAGGCCTGGATAGAGAGTATTGTTTGAGTAATACTCTGAGTACTCAGTTAGGGATGGGGAATTGTAGTGTGATACCTGCAACCAAGTGGCATACAGTAGTTTTCCTCGCAAAACAAGCCCGTTAGTTTTCAGGTGTTAGGACCAAGGGTGGAAACGTTTACCCTCGTGTCAACTCTGTTTTGGACAGTTGCAAACAAGGAAGTTGTACTGGTCACCAATGCCGTTTTCAGCCTAGCAAACTCAGAAACCTGGATTGGGGTGGGGGGAGGGTCTATGTGCATTTTTTAGTTTCTAAGAGGGCAGAGTTATTTTTATCTGGGGTTTTCCGGATCGCAGTGTAATCCTCACCATGTCACCTTAGTGATTTTGGCGTTACTTCTCACAGGATTTTTAGAAAACTTTTTTTTTGTGGGAATAATCTTGAATTTAGGATGGTGTTCTGTGCTTAAACTCTGCTTTGCTTAAAATTTGTCCAGGACACCACCCAGCGGTGGAAGCCGGGTAACTGCGGCTTATCAGTGAATCAGGACGGGGTCGGTGGCAGGATTAAGAAGAGCTGTAGTTCTCGCTGGTGAATGGAATTTGAGAGAATTTCACACTTCAAAAAAGTGAAGTGAGAGAAGAAAAATGAGATTTGTGAAAATAAGAACACTGCTAAAAATGATAATGTAGGAATAGAAAGGCAGTTTTAAAGCCTGTGAAGAGAATGGTTACTGGATGTGTCAGCTAGAAAAATCTTGATGTTTTTATTATATATGATAATAAGGTTTTTTTTTCGAAGTTTGTATTTTTAGTGGGACATACAAAAACCCAGTTGACTGTTTTTAGTTTTTTTTGTTTTGTTTTGTTTTAGTATTTTTTATTGAGGTATAGTCAGTTTATAATGTGTAGATTTCTGGTATACGGCATAGTCATGTAGGAATATACGTTTATTCGTTTTCATATTCTTTCACCATAAGATACTACAAGATTCTGAATATAGGTCCCTGTGCTATACAGTATAAACTTGTTTTGCTTTTGTTTTGATTCTACTTAAGAAAGAAGTAAATTTTGGAGGCCGCTCTGGAGCGGGAGTGAGCGCCTCCCTGCTTGAACAAAGAATAAAACTTTGCTTCTGAACCGAAAAAAGAAAAGTAAATTTAAAAAACAGTCTGTTTTTAAGGTGGGGGAAATGCTTTCTGAAAAAACAGTGAAAGCAGACACATCTGTGAGGGTTGCAGAGCGTGTCACAGCAGAGAGGATCTAAGTTACATCTTTCACGTCATTTCAAAAGCTCTACCTTATTTAGGCATAGCTCAGGTTTCTCTTAAAATTGTTACCCTTTCTAAAATTTGTAAGGATTTTTTGATCATTCTAAATAAAAAGCAGCAACCATTGCAGATGGCTGTGAGGCAGTAGAACTATTTGTATGTCAGAATACTCCAAGTAGTTTAGGATTCTTAAACTCAGTTACAAGGGTCAGTTGTCTTTGGAAGGGCGACTTCCTCAGGCAGCAGGTGATTTTGTGCCCTTTAAAATTCTCGTCCTGCCTTTGTCAGCAAGGCGCTGAGAGTTTGCTGGATGTGTGAGGTGGCACACCCGGGCCTCCTGTGCACTCCCTCAGGCAGGCTTGGAATTTGAACGTCTGTGTTCCTTCACGGCCAGAGCATTGTCTTGCACCTGAGTGCTCAGAAAATACTGGTTGAATTGGATCCCTTTTCCTGGTTTGTCTGTTCCCCCATTACCCTTCCGAAGTTACTAATGGAATCCAGAGTTCAGGAAAGTTGGGGGAAAAGTGCATCTACAAATTCAGTTTACAAGTACCTGGGCTGAGTACCTGCCAGGTGTTATAACCGAGGCTGAGTACCTGCCATGGATTATAGTTTATTTTAATGGAACGAGGTTAGTCATGCCTGTAGGTGTCTAATAGGTGATGATTGCTAGTTGAAAGAATGGTCTTGGATCTTGAATTATAGAGGAAATAACTTCTTTGTTTCAGTAATACTTCAGGGCATATCGGGTAAGAACAAAATATGTAAGCAGATGATCTGTAATAAGGAATATTGATTGATTTCTGTCTTCCTCTTACCTATGTGTGTGCTAGGAATCCTTCAGATAATGACATGATACGTAGGATACTTGTCCAGATTTACTATTTACTTATTTATTTATATTTATATTTTTTTATTGAGTTATAGTCATTTTACAATGTTGTGTCAAATTTCAGTGTAGAGCACAATTTTTCAGTTATACACGAACATACATATATTCATTGTCACATTTTTTTTTCGCTGTGAGCTACCACAAGATCTACCATTTCCTTTTATATTTGCCTGCTTTCATTCCATTAGGTAGGTAATGCACAAAATCAGTTTCATGTCATGACATGAATTTAACCTTTAGAGAGACTATTCCCTTTAAAATTTCTCCTTTTCCAAGTTAGTAGATGTAATGAGTTTATTTGCTGGTTTTTAAGCTAAAGGTAAGGAATGTGTTCAGTGGACAAACTGCATTGTGTAAAACAGCGTATAATGGGTAGTAGCAGTCTATGGGTGAAAAGTAATGAAAGGCTTTCTGGAAGGAGGAAGGTAATTTTCCTCCCTTCAGCTCCAGTTTCAACATCCAGTCTCTTGGACTGGAAAGGAACAAAGGAGCAACTTTTATAGCAAGCAGAGCAGGGTTTCTTAGGGTTAGATGGAGAGAGATTTGAGAAAGGTCTTGTGGGTGGAAAAACGATCACTTAAGCCCAGTTACACACCTTCTATGTGTGGATGGCCAAGATTTGGGACAGAGCTAGCAGAAGGCCTCGGAATGCAGGGGTCTGTGCCACGCAGCGAGCTTGAGTAACCTGACTCAGGGATGATCTTGTGGAGGCGAGGAGGGTGATATATTTGTAACAGTCATGTGGGGCGCGTACACTTTTTTTAAGTGTTGTTAAGAAGATGGGCCATATGTAATGACTTGGAAATTCTTTAGAAATCATTAAAACCAAAATTGTATAATTCAAAGGGATCGGCTAAGCTATTCAAAAAAAAACTTGGCCTTTTAGAACTAACTCACCACAGAGCACCTCAAATAGCCAAAACTTGGATGTATTTTTCAGAGTCTGAGGTGTCAGGAGGTGCAGTTTTCTGGGTGAGAATGCATGGAAGGAGGAGGGACATGCGCCTTATATGTAGGCGATTGAGGTCTTGGGAGATGACTCTGGCCCTGCTGTTTCCTTGGGATGGACCTCATCTTTGCCTGTCCCACAGGGATCGCTTCTGTCTTCTGCTTTCTTTTTTTGTAGGGGGAGTGGGTTAAGTTAAATTTGTACTGTTTTAATGGTGTCTGTGAATCTTTTAAGTTTAACTTACATTTTTGTTTTGGAGTGTTATCTTTGTAGCTAGATCTTTTGTCTGCTGCATCCTGGGCTGCATGCAGGTGATTCAAGGGGGCTGTATTGTATTTACTACCCATGAATTCAGAAGAACTTGGAGTGGTGAGATAGGTCAAGGAAAGTAAAGCGAATGAAGTGAATTTTTGAAGGTAACAAAGGGGTGTAGGAACCTGTCAAGTGTGTTTCTAGTACTTTTCCAGTGATGCACAGGTGTAGATGTTCATGATGCACTTTTTCCTCCTTTTAATAGAAGGAAAATCTTAGATTTTTACCCAGACTTTACTTTCAAGAACTGTCTAGTAATAAAGTAAAACTTACAAATGCACTTAATAATAGTTTAATTCACCTGTACCGTAATTGTAACAGATGCTAGCTGATTTAGCTTTGGCAGCCAGAACTTGGTTTTGGGTGTTGCTTAAAGTGTGCACACCAGTAGCGAAATGGGTGTTTGAACTCCCACCCAGAAGGAGCATCTTGGGTCCTGTGTGTGTATACCCTCTGCTCTTTCTTGTACTTGTAAGATCTGGAGGAAGTGAGAGTCTTGGATGGGCAGGATTGGATTCGTAGGGGTGGAAATGGGAGCTGGTTGCTGGTCTAGAGAATAGGGAGCAGGGACGGCCTTTTGGAGGCAGAGGGGATCTGTATTGTGAGGACTCCAGCAGCACTAGCCCTCAGGTGAACGAAGCTCCAGATCACAGGGCTTGTTTCTGTGCTGGAGGGACTGCAGAAATGTGAGTTCAGACAAGCAGGAATTCATCTTTCCAGAGAGAAGCTAGTTGGTCGCCTGGGTGCATGCAGCTGCCTGGTGGGAGGCCGGGGTCAGAGTGTGTAACACGGGCGTGTACTGTGTGTGCAGTACCTTTTTCGCATTTTGCTGCTGTGCCTGGGTTCTCATGGCTCATCTTGGTAAGTGGACTGCAGTGTCAGGCTCACATTCTGGGTGGATGTTTGTGTCAGTCACCTGAGGTATTGTGTGAAATGCAGGTTCGCAGGCTGCCATGCTGCTGGGTGAGATGGCGTCTTTTGGAATGGAGCCAGGAATCCTCATCTAGGCGCATACCTTTTTCCCCTTCTCCATGCACACTGCGTGCCCGTCTCTCTGGTGTCTGTACGTGCTCCTTTCTCCGCAACCCTTACTTTGCTTCACTTCTCAACACCATTCAGTGTCCCGTGTTGGTAGAAGTACTATTTTTTTACGCTTGAGGGGGTGGGGAATTAGGTTTATTTACTTTTTTTTTTTAAATGGAGGTACCGGGGATTGAACCCAGGACCTCATGCATGCTAAGCTCGCGCTCTACCACTGAGCTAGACCGTCCCCATTTGAGCTAGACCGCCCCCAAGAAGCACTGTTGACGTGCGGCTTTCTTCCAGCTTAGCAGTGGACAACACCCTTGGACATCCCCATGTTGAAGGAGTTATTAGGAGACGTGGTCGAGACTTGACTTCCAGTGATCCCAGTAAGCCTTTGTCAGATGTGGTTAGAAAAGTTAAGAGGCCCACAATTAAGTGGAGAAATGGGCAAAGGATGTAGACTCAGGGAGCACTTACAGAGAGCTCTGAGCTGGGAGAGACGCTCAGCTCCATGAGTGCAGAGCAGTCAGATAGGCTTCACCTAACTGATTGGAAAAATGGAACAGGTTAGTAATTGTTTCTGAGGGCTGAGGCTCAGGCCCAACGTGAGGCCGAGAACACTGGCTAGGATGGCAGTTGGTAACCTCTGTGGAAGACAGTTACGCAGTCTTTTTTTTTTTCAGCTGCATAAATTTTTTGATGCAGAAATTTCTACATCTTGCCTAGAGAGATGGTTCCTGTCACACAGAGCATTGATGAAGACGGCAGCTGTCACTGGAGCACCTAGGGGTGATCTTGACTCCTAGCTCCCCGCTGTGGTGTTTGACCCAGACCCGTACTTGGCCTTGGGTTAGGCTGCAGTAGTGTCTGCCTACTGCTTAGACCAGTGCTTGACACGGAAGCATTCAAATACCACACGTGTTCACCATGCCCTCCGCCCTGCAGGGTGTTTTTCATTTTAAAATGGGAAATTGTGGACGGTAAATATTTTTTCCAAAGCGGCCCTGCCAGTTCTCAGCCACTCAGGGGAAGGCCTCGTGTCGACTTGCCAGCTGACTGTTCCACTGTTGGTATCTCCACTGTCAGTTTTTTTGTCGTGGTACATAGATTTTTGATTTTGATAATGTATCCTGGATTTAAAAAAATTTTTTACTGATGTGTGATTGACATGGAAGTTGGAGGTGTACAGCGTGTTAGTTCTACACATCTGCATGTTGCGGTGTGATTACTACAGTAGTGCAGCTGGACGTTCATCATGTCCCGTGATCATCCTTGTATTTTCTGATTTCACATGGATTCATTATTTGCCAATTTCCACTTTGCATGCTCTACCAAAAGTTAAGAAAAAGCTAGTAATTTAAATGGCCCCAGTTCCACTCACAGTTTCACTGAAGAAGGGTGAGCAGGTCCTGCCTGTGTGAAGGGCCAAGAGGTGCAGCTTCTGGGAGCAATTCTGGTAGGGAGGTGTGGGGGTGGTGTATAGACCATTGATGTTTAAAGTGATTGTTATTGTTTGTTGATACTTTGGTCTTCCACACTGTTTCTGCCTTTTGTGATTTAAATGGAACATTTTGCATACTTTCATTTTCTCTTCTTTCTTAATGTATGTTTTTAAAACTTAAAATGGTTGCCCTAGAGTTTGCAGTACACAGTCATGAGTGCTGCGTGGCTCTGGAGGTAGTTGGGCACTGGCCCACCACACTTTCCTAAGTCTCCCTTCCCCGCCCTTGTGTCGGCCTCTTTGACTGTACCTACCTGCACATGGGCTCAGGTGTGCACAGAAGCCTGCACAGCCGAGCACATCGCTGCTCCTGTTTGAATACACTCTTATCTCTTAGATCAACTAAACCTAAGAAAAGTAAGTGTCTATCTTACATCTACTTGTTTCTTGTCTAATGCTCTTTATGTAGATCTGTGTTTCTGATCTGTATCGTCTTCCTTCTCTCTGAAGAACTTTTAATATTTCTAACAGGACAGACGTGATGCCAACACATTCCTCTTTTTCTTTGCCAGAGCACATCTCTATTCACTTCTGAAGGATAACTTTGCAGCTACAGGGTTCTAGGTTGGTGCCCCGCCGCCCCCTTCTCAGCACTTGAGACCTTCCATTCTGCTTCTTTTTCTTTTTTTCTTTTCCCCCCCACTCCGCTCTGCTAGCGTAGGGGAGGGGTTTTTCTTGTCTGGCTTCTTCCAGGATGTTTTGGTCTTGGATTTTTCTGAAGTTTGCATATAATAAGCGTAGGCTTGGTTTTTTTTTTTTTAATTTATCCTGTGTGGTGGTCTCTGGTCTTCCTGGATGTGTGGTTTGGTGTCTGATGTGAATTTGAGGGAAATTCTGTCATTGCTTCAGGACTGATTCGTGCTTGAAAACATTGCTCCTGTTCCCTTCTCCTGGTGGCCTCCTTATGTGTGTCCCACAGTTCTTGGGTGTTCTATTTTTGTTTTAGTCTCTTTGTTTTTCAGTTTTTGAGGTTTTTATTGTCCTATCAGATTCCTCAGTTATGTTCCTTTCCCCCTCCCCTTGACTGAAGCACCAGGACGTTTTTTTCCTCCAGTATTCACTCCGGGGAATTGGTAGCACTCCTAGAGGTGAAACTCAAGACACAGTCCCAGCTGTGGGACTGGGCGCTGAGACGCCGTGGGTGGTCCCGGGAAGGAAGGGGCTTGGCGGGGCCCCTCCCACTGCTCTGGGCGCTGCTTCCTTTGTAGCGCTCGCTGCAGAACACGTTGGATGAGATTTTCACTTTTTGCTTTTTTTTTTTCCTGTGAAATTGAAAATCCTCTTTGTATTTCTTTTGGTTAGTGAAAACAGGTACTAATGTGGTTCTTTCTTAAAAGTGACGTGTTAAGGGAACTTTGGACTCTGGAAAAGCAAGGGATACCTGTATTTGTAAACCAGTCTAGGGGTAAAAGACTGCAGGGGCTGGGCATCGGGGGAGATTCTGCACGGAACCCCCACCTGCCAGGGGGAAGGGGGCACTGTCAGGGCCTTCTGGTGGTCTCTCCTCCTGACTGTGTCCCTCGAGATGAGCTGATGATGGTGTGAAGCCATCATAATTGGTAAGTACAAACAATGTTCTTCATTTCCTCGTTTGTAACTGTACTTCTGGCTTTAACGTACACGGTAGTAGGGCAGGTGCAGGCAGACCTCATTGTAGTGCTTTGCTTTAATTGCACTTCTCAGATTCTGCCTTGTTTTTTAAAACAAACTGAAGGTTTGTGTCAACCCTGCCTCTGTCCAGTCTGTTGGCCCCGTTTTCCCAACAGCATTTGCTCACATTGTGTCACTGTCACACTTCGGTAATTTTTGAGGTATTTTGAATTACTTTGTTATGGTGATCGGTGATCTTCGATGTTATTGTTGTAATTGTTTTGCGGCTCACGAACCACGCCCATCTAAGAAAGCGAGCTTGATTAATAAATGTTGTGTGTTCTGACTGTGCCACTGAGGGGGCTGTCTCTCCCTGCCACGTCCGACCTCCCGATATTCCCTGAGACACAGCAATATTGAATTAGACCAGTTAATTACTCCTTAGTGGGCTCTGCTCAAGTGAAAGGAAGAGTTGCATATCTCTCACTTTAAATCAGAAGCCAGAAAGGGAGGCCTGTCAGGAGCTGCGATAGGTGGGGAGCTAGGCCTCTAGTGCCAGACAGCCAAGTTGTGAACGCAGAGAAGTTCTCGAGGGAATTAAAAGTGCGCCTCCAGTGAGCCCACCAGTGGTAAGAAAGTGAAATAGGCTTACTGCTGTTAGGGAGAAAGCTTCAGTGTCTGGAGAGAAGATCAGACTAGCCACAGCATTCCCTTAACCAAGCCCTCACCCAGCGCACGGTGCTAGTGACCCCGCTCAGTTCTGTGAAAGCTGGGAGAGGTGAGACAGCCCACAACAGTTTGGAGCCAGCAGAGGTTGGTCCGTGAGGTTTGAGGAGAGAATCGTCTTCATAAAATAAAAGTGCAGGTGAAGCAGGAGGTGCAGGCCGGCAAGCTCCTCCAGAAGGTCCAGCTGGGCTGATGCGGGCCCGCACTGAGCTGCGGCTTTGTGGTGAGGCGACGCTACACTGAGGGCGGTGCCGGCTAGGACGGCAGAGAGAAGTCAGCGCCTGGCTGCAAAGAACAGGCTGCTTCTGGAATGCAGCTGGTGACTTCTGTTGAAGCCAGTGCTCATTTACCATTTCAGAAACCCCAGGGCCCTTAAGAATGATGCTAAATCTACTCTGCTGGCGCTCTGTAAACGGAACAAAGCCTGAGTGGCAGCACACCCGTTTACAGCGTGGTTACTGAATATTTTAAGCCTGCTTTTGAGACCTACTCAGAGATAAAGATTGTGTTCAGAATATTACTCTCTTAGACAACGCACCTGGTGACCCAAGAGCTCTTGTGGAGACGGACAGTGAGAGTCATGTTGTTTTCATGCCTGTAACAGCGTCCACTCTGCAGCCCACGGATCAGGGAGTACTTTGAATTTGCATGTGTTAAACAAATGCATTCATAAGGCTGTAGCTGCTGTAGACTGATTCCTCTGATGGATCTGGGAAAAGTCAGCTGCAAACCCTCTGAAAGGGATTCACCATCATAAATTCATCAAAGAACAGTTACTGTTCTTGGCAAGAGATCAAAACATCAACATTAATAGGAATTCAGAAAAAGTTGACTCTAACCCTCATGGATGATTTTGGGGGGTTCAAGACTTCAGTGCAGGAAGGACGTGGTGGAAACATCAGGAGAACTGGGATTAGACGTGGGGCCTGAAGCTGGGGCTGAACTGCTGCAGCCTCATGATAAACGTGCACGGAAAAGGGTGAGCAGAGCAGGTGGTTTCCTGAGACGGAATCCTCTCCTGGTGAAGGCGCTGTGACGGTGTCCCGATGACAACAAAGCGTTTAGAGTGTGACAGAACCTTAGCTGACAGGGCAGAGTCTGAGAGGATTGAGTCCAGTTTTGAAAGAGGTTCCCCTGTGGGTAAAACATCACACAGCACTGCCTGCTACAGGGAATCTTCTGTGAAAGGAAGTCAGCCAATGAAGCAAACTTCATCACCTTATTTTAAGAAATTGCCACAGCCGTGCAACCACCACCCTGAGCAGTTGTCAGCCATCAGCATCGAGGGAAGACCCTCCACCAGCGGAAAGATGCTAAAGCTTAGATGATGGTTATTTTACCTTTTTGTTTTTTCAAACAATAAATTGTTTTTAAATTAAGGTATGCATATTGTTTTGTTAGACATAGTGCTATTGCATACCTAACAGATTGCAGTGTAAAATATCTTTATGCACTGGGAAGCCCCTAAAAGTGTGTGACCCACTTCACTGGCTTCACCGTGATGGTCTGGAACTGCACACACGACATCTCTGAGGCATCTGGACATAATTTATAAATATGCGTGCATGTACACTTTTCCACTGAGGTGGTACTCAGATGAGTGGATACTGCTGGACTTGGATGTGACATGCTTTCTCAAAGTCCTAACATGAAGGGGGTTAGATTTATTGGAGGAGGCAGTTATTTTGGGTTAATAGTTACTAGGGTAGACAGTGGCTTTACTGAAGAGGGCGAGTTAAATCTTTTTCACTTGATTAGGCCTATTTTGTTGGAAACTGCATAGATTAACAAATTAGTTGTCCTAAGAAGCTTTTTTCCCTTAATTCAGAATAAAAGCACTGATTTCCTATAGCTTTCTTAACACACAGTAGGTGGTGTCCGTGGGAAGTTACAGGAAAGATGATGAGTGCAGTCTAAGAGCACCGCTCCGCTCCTAACCCGGAGTCCGAGGTGACTTCTGTTAGGATGCTTCCCACTGGCCCCGACTGAGGACTGTGCCCTCTACCTGTGCTTTCCAGGACGGACGCCAGTAGCCACTCTGGCTGCTGATCCTTGGAAGTGCGGCTCCTGTGCCAGAGGGAATGCGTTCTCAAATAGTATTTGGTTTTAACGACTTGAAGTTTAAGTGGCTGATCTGGCTGGCGGATTCGTTTTTGGGCAGTGCGGTGTGAGGCGGTGCTTGCTGACTGCGTTCCCACCTGCTGAAGTCCTGGTGGGCACGTTGCTCTGCCTGTTCTTCCCGCAGGGCCCTGCGCTGCCCCCAGCGCTGAGGGGCGTGCACTGGCTTCCGGGTGTGGGCAGTGGGCTGGGGCAGTGAGCAGGGAGCTTGTTGCCCTTGACCCAAGGAAGGCGGGCGCCGGGGGAGCTCAGTCCCTCTGAGGGCCTGTATTTTCCTGGCATTCCCTGTCCTCCTCTGATCCCCGAACGAGGGAGATGAGAGGAAAGGCAGGTCAGGAGACCAGCTCCTGGCGTGGACCCCAGTGCCGACCGTCGTGGGAAGGCCGTGGGAAGTGTCTTAGTGCCATGGACGGCATCCTTCTGAAAATAAAGGCATATATATTCGGTGCTTTAGAAAGATGGTGTTAGAAAGATTGAAGCTAAACGAAGGTTTGTGTCAATGGGAAATAGTCTCTGTGTGAAATAGTATTTGTATGCTAGCCTGTTACCTGTTGGTTAAGCGGTTTACTTAAAATTGTTTTGGAGCTGGGTAGTGTTTCTAGGTTTTGACGGTCCTTTTTTCATCTCATCTAATGTATATTAAATATTGGGCATTTAATGTATACATTTTTTTTCTTTTTTGTATTAGTGTATAAGTTTATCAGTTTTTTAAAATAATGCTGTTAATATTTAGAAATACTGACTTCTGTAGGGAAATTGCTGATACAAATGTGTAAGTGGCTTTTTGTGTAAAACTCTGGGGCTAATCAGAAGTAATGTGAACGCAATTAACCTTTCTTGGATTTTGTCAAATTTTAAATTGTTTCTTTTGTGCCGGATTACTCCGAAGCAGCGGGAAGTGAATTGACCTGTGGCTCCTGCTGCGGGTGGCAGCTGCAGTAGCAGTACTCAGGCCAGCTTTTCAGATCTCAGGTCTGAGGTCTTCAGCACCTTACTTGGATCTCCATTTCTAGACCTTGGGGTATTCTCATGTTACTGTCTGTGTGGAGCACATTTTTATCTGAATTTGTCTTCAGAGTTGGTAACTTGGCTGGCACTTGTTAAACACTGAAGAGATGGTGTTGATGTGAAGAGTGTGCTCATGTGAAGCCCTCGGCCCTGGGCTCGCTTGTCCTGGTGAGCTGAGTTGGCAGTGCAGTTTGGCCCCGGTGGTGGGAGCTCTGCAGGCAGACTGTGGGCTTTGAGTTTACTGGAACTTTGGGCAGTGGCCTGAATTCCTCTGGCTGCCCCGGTCCCCACAGCTGTGCTTGTGACGAGGGTTTGTGCTTAATCAGAAGGCCCAGTGCGGGAGCCCCCGGCTCAGCTCCTTCTTACCTGGTAGAGCCGTCATTAGTACTAAACTGAGCGGGATGATGTAATTACGCGGATTGAAAAGCTTTTTAAAATTGTTGTGTTTTCAATGGAAATAGAAGGAAGTCTTTTGACATTTTTCATACAACAGTTGTGGCTGTGCATGGAACCTTTTCAGTGACATTTCATTGCTTTAGAGAGTGACCCTCAACAGCTGTCAGAGCATCTCCTCGCTCTTCTACTCTATCCTCCGTCTCTGCTGTCGTGGCTCTGATTCGGACATGCATCTCTCCAGAATGTTTTGTTAACGGATCTCCCCCAACCCCATCATCTCTCTCTTCCTTTGGAACTCTGCTTACTTTGCACCATACGTGACCTTTTCAAATCCGCCCCCGTTTACTTTACACTGATGTTTAAGAGCCCTTAGAGTTGAAAAGTCCTAAATTTGGAGCATGTTCTGAAATTCTTCTGTTTTTTTGTCTTGAGCCCTTGCTAGTAAACCTCATACTGAAATCTCTTGACACACTGACTTCTTGAGTTTCACGTGAGCTGTGTGCTTGTATCATGTTTACTGCGCATAAGCTGTGCTTTTGTCTGAGGTTTTCCCTCTGCTCAGGGGACTGCTTCCTGTCCTTCAGTTCTTCAGTGAATGGAGTGTTCCTTTAAGCCTTCTTTGCTACGCTGTCTCCACAACCTCTCCACAGCACACCGTACACATTTCATTGTATGTGCGCATCTGTCTCCTACAGTTGGGTGACTTGGCCCCAGAAGTAGCATATGATTGTTACAAATGTTAAATTTATTTAGTGAAATGCACTCAAAACCGCATCATTGTTTTTTCCTGGGACTGAATGTGTTGGTGATGTAATTGATACCCAGAAGGTTTTGATGTGTTAGGACAGTGGGCCAGGATACCCAGGGTGGACTTTGTGGGGCAGGCCGTGCCCCCCACCTGTCTGAGGAGCCACTGGTGCACCAAGGGAGTGACAGGGAGGACAGCGACCAGAGGCTTCTGGGCTTCCCTGGGAGTCAGGAGGGAAGTGGGGAACAGTCTTCTGTTGTGACAGCGGGAGTGTGTCCTCGATGCAGTGTTGGACTCTGGGTGCCCAGGGATTGCAGTTTTGGGGCTTGCTCATGGCGAGGCCAGGGCGGTGGTTTGGGGAGTAATTGAAAGAGACGTGAGGATGTGCCGGCCTGGAGAGTAAATAGGAAGTAAAGCTCTTGAATGTGTGAAGACAGCTGCACGGAGGGGACATTGAGCTGCGCTGTGGGCCCTGAGCGGAGACCAGGCGTGGCCGTTCTGTGGGGCCTGCTGCCGAGCTTCGCGAGGGGAGCCCAGGGCCACCAGACTGCGGGCTGCTCCCGGGAGTGGGTTCAGCAGCGACCGTGGGGACAGGTTAGTGCTTACGCGGTGGCGGTGCTTTCTGCGGCAAGGCTTATGTGATTTCTGTCAAGGCCCTTTTTGTTTAACGAGGGTGCGGACGCTGCCAGTCACGTCAGTGCTCTGAGAGCCGCAGAGTCGGGGTTTCAGGATGAGAGTTTTCCAGTGCTCACATTTCTCCTGCATTTGTCTGCTGGAATTCTGTAAAAAGAGTGTTGGCTCAACAGCTGTCAGGGTACAGGGGCAGTATGCACAGGAGAGACAGTGCGGTGATGTAAAATAAACGCTCGGTGGTGGTGGTGGTGGTGGTGGTGGTGGTGCTGGTCCATGTGCGCGCCATGCCCGTCGGTCCCTCCAGTTACGAGATGAGCGAGTGCTGGGAGCAGTGTGCGTCCTGGGAAGTGCGACTGATGCCGCTGTGTGTTCACACGTGAAAGTGGAGGGTAGCTCCTGGGTCCCCATCGCAAGGAGAGGCCCTCTGTCTTGTTCTGTGTCTGTGATGTGATAGGCACTAAGCTCACCGGGGATTGCTGCATGCTGTGTGTACCCTTAACCGAGCGCGCTCTGTGGCGGGTTGTTTTCAGTAAAACGGGCAAGAAAAAGGTGCATGGCCACCCAGAGTGCCCGCTGGTCTGTGGGGCTTCATCAGGGGTGTTCCGATACCCTTTTGACATGGCTGTACTCCTCTTTTTGACTTAAAAAATAAGTGAAAGTAACTTTATTTTGAAACCATTTTGTATTTACAGAACAGTTGTAAAGAGTCTGCCGGCCTGCTTCTTACCCAGCTGTCATTAGTATAATGCATGTAACTAAATTGTGTTTCTCAAAACTAAGTAAGTAGTATCGGTACGTTCCTGTTAACTACAGACTTCATTCACATCTCACCAGTTTTCCCCTGGCATTCTTTTCCTGCTCCAGACACCAGTCCAGGAGCCCACGTGGCACGTAGCTGTCAGGTACTCCTGCCCCTCCACCCTGGCACAGCTGCATGGTCTTCCCTCGGTTTCCAGGCCTAGGCCTGTACCTCTTGCTAGCATCTCTGCTTGCTTGGCGTGTGCCCTCGGCGCATCTTGTGCCTTCCCTGCCTTGGACCTCGAAGCAGCCAGGGCAGCGATCCCCAGTGGAGCTGATGGCGTCCTTGAGAGCCGCTCTGGTCTGGCGCCGGGTTGGGTGTTGTGTCTGTTGTGATGTGTTCCCTTGGCTGTGAGAGGAGAGGCTGGCGGTGTCTCAGGGTGGGGTGTCTGGTGCGGATAACGAGAGAAGAGTGCGGGACTGAGCTGTTCTGCAGAGAAATGAGGCAGAGCTCTGGGTTGGTTAGTTGAGTGTATGTGGGTGTACCAGTGTCGATCACTGCTGGGGACAGTTTCCCACCTAGCAGTTTGGGCACGGGGTAGAATTTACTAGGGAGAAACCAGGTGTGGGAGTGGGGCGGGCGGCAGCTGCATTGGGTCATGTTCTATTTGGGATGTTTGTCAGGCATCCAGATGGCCACGTCAGGTAGCCATCTGTCACTTGTGTCTCAAGCGCCAAAGTGGGACCTAAAATTAGGGAATCACTGCTGCATCAACGGTATTTGAATAATGAGAGCGACAGAAGCACAGAGGCACAGGGGGAGAGAAGGGCTTCGAGGCCCGTTGCTCTCCTCCTTGATGCTCACGGCTGACCGAGGGGAGCAGGCAAACCGCGGGCCATGTGACTGGAAAGCCCTCGTGCGTTTAGGGTCTGGGGAGTCAGACACATGAGCCCTGAGTGCATGGATACTACTGGGGGAGGCTTTTCCCCTCTTGACCTTAAGGCCGAGTAAGCTTCTGGTGCAGGGGTGGGAGCTGGACAGGACTGATTGAGGGAGTAGGGAGGTGGTGTGTGTCCAGAGTTCTACAGAAGGGGCCTTGGATGGTGAGGTTTGGGGCTCTTCCTTGGACAATTGGCTCATTTGAACTTTCTTCGTGGGGTAGTCTCCATTTTAGGAGGAGAGAGAAACAGCCAACACTTGAGTGCTGCTCGTATCCCGGGCGCTGTTAATTGATGGTGCTCTTGCGCGCCCTCAGTCCCAGAGACCCTTCTGGGGGATAGATCAGCCTTCCAGGGGGTGTTCGAGGAGGTTAAGTAAGTCGTCTCGGCACTCCGCTTGGCAGGCAGGCCACTGGAGTCTAAGCCCACCTTCCTGTGCTGGCACTGCCTGCCCCGAGGATCTCCCTCCTCACCGTCGTCGTCATCCGCCCAGACGCTGGCACCTTACTGCGGACACGAGACAAAACGCGTGAGCTGCGAACTGGTAGCAGAGATGTCTGAGCAGTGCCATCGGACACACTGGACGACCTCTGGTCACGCGTGGCTCAGGCAGTGGTTCAGCTGTTAGGAAAGGGGAGATCCTCCCCTGGTTCCGTGGGTGGCGGTGAGCTGGTGTCCCCAGTAATCCCCGCGCGTCGCGTCCCTGCAGACCCACGCGGCAGTCCTGGGGCTGCAGAGTGAAAGGGGTTGGTCTTGGGTAGGTGGTTACAGCCCTTGGAAGTCCCAGTGAAGGGATGCTGCTTTTTGAGCGGCTCATGGTCAAGAGTTTAGTTCCAGAAGATCCGAGGTTGCTGTGTTCCTGCCGGCCAGCTCTTCTGTGCCTAGTGATTTCCAGACTGAACTTGCTGCTCTCACCAGCCAACCACTGTGCTTCGCATTTTCTAATTATCAACAGAGAAACCTTCTGTAACTGGGTGCTCGCTCCTATAACTGGTTGTGTGCAGAACAGATTCTCCGGGACTTTATGTTGAACATACCTGAACACAGTTGAGAAAAGCTGTGCATTGAGCAACCGTGTACCCAGAGTATGTTCTCCAGTTAGCGTTTTGGTTATCTGTTGCGTATCTGTCACAGCTGATAGGATTTTAACGTGAAGTGGGAGGAATTACAAGAAAACAGTAACCATATTTTATCCCTAATTTGTAATTTTAAAAAATTGAGATTCTGTTTGACAAAGATACGTATTTTTACATTCATATACTTGTATGTTGTAAAGATGGCACATCTTGTAGCCTGTTCTGAGTTCTTAACCTTCTGCCATCTAGAACTTTTATTAATGTATTTGAGGTTCTGAATTTCACTGTGGTCAGTTGATGAAATTGATACGTAGTTCTTGTACATCTAAATATATCCTAATACCTTTATGATTTCTTCGACCCAAGGGCATTCTCAAAAAAGAAGAAAGTGTTGTTTTCGCAGCTATTTCTTTGTGGTTTGTCATAATTGATTTTTCTCTTAATTCCATAGTTTTTGTAAGCCTTCTAAGCGTGAGTGTTAAGCATGCCAGACCACATGGCCTTGGTATTTTCTCATGTCCGCTGTGGGGCCCTATTTCAACGTCCATTACATCAAGCTTGTTAAATGTGCTCAAATCTTACCAGTTAACTTTTTCTCTGCTTCATGATACGATTGTGGGTGTGTTTTTTAAAAAGTATTTTTTTAAATAAAAACAGCGTAATATACAATTTCAGATACATAATGTATAAAAAGAAAACATATATAAAAAGTGCTTCTAAATCTAATGTGCCGTGTTTCTGCATAACAGCACCTTATTTTTAAGTGAACAGTTCAGTGGCATCATATTCACACTGTTGTGTGTTTATCACCACCGTCGTCTCCAGAACATTTCTGCCCTCCCGCTTTGAAACTATGTTCGTAAAGCAGTGACTCCCCACCCCCCGTCCCCCCCAGCCGCTGGCGTCCTGCACGCTTCCTTTTATGTTGTAATGCTGTTGCTGGTCGGGCTGTTTTGAGGCCACGCTAGTTTTTGAATTCTGTGCTTTATCCTCGTGAAGTTACTGTTCCTGAAGATGCTCTTCCTCCAGTGCATGCCTCCTGAGAGTCATGCTGCTGTGCACACACTTAGTGTTCGCCTCGTGCATCTTTCCTGCCCATGAGTTTGTCTCAAGACAGTGTACAGCTGACCCTTGAACAATGAGGTTAGGGGCGCTGACCCCCCCACAGTTGAAAATTACGACTTTTGACTCCTTGAAAACTTAACTTAGAGCCTACTGTTGACCAGAAGCCTTACTCATAACATGGTTGATGAACACGTATTTTATGTGTTTATTACATGGTATTCTTACCATAGAGAAAGGTAGAAAAAAATTAAAATTATAAAGAGAAATACATTTTTGTACTTAACTGATACCGTTTTTACACAGTTAAAAAATTTTTTTTTAGTTTATCTGTATTTTAATTTTTTTTTAGGCGGGGAAGGTAATTAGGTTATTTATTTATTTTGACGGAGGTACTGGGGATTGAACCCAGGACCTTGTGCATTGCTAAAAGCATGGGCTCTACCACTGAGCTGTACCCTCCCCCCCACAATATCTGTTTAGAATGTGAATTGTCTGTCAGTACCTACATCAGTATTGTCTTATGTGATACAAAACACTGTAGATGTTAACACAAGACAACAAAAATGAAAAGATACTGTGGAAAAGAAATTCACGTCTCTTTATGGGTGTGATGAGTCACGCACTGATAACGAAGCAGCAGTGAATGACTATTGAGGCAGCACAGTGTGATAGCTGTGAGGCTTCAGAGAGCCTGGCCTGCACACTAAGGAGCGAATCCTACAGCATTTTTATGGCTTACAGTATTACAATTACTTATAATACAGTATTGGAAACATTGTTACATAAAAAAACACTTTTCCTTGCGATGATAAGCTGACATGGGAGGGAGAGACATTCTGTATGGTGATGTAATAATTTGGAAGCAAAGTTTGAAAACAGTAAGAAGACTAAGATGTTACTAGTTTTATATTAAGTATCACTCACCTTATGCCTATGTGAGGATCGACTGGTATCTACATTATCTCTTTTGTGTTCATAATGTGCCTAATTTTTTTCAATATTTCTAGGCTGCACAGTTGTGAGTTTTTTCAAATTGTGGCAAGTATCTGAAAAAGTTACTAGCATGTCCGCTGAGAAAATCCGAGGGAGAGGGCACGGCTCAAGTGGTGGAGGGCGTGCTCTGCGTGCACCAGGCCCTGGGTGCAGTCCCGGCGCCGCCTCAGAAAAGAAACAAATCTAGTCACCCCCCCCCCCCCGCCCCACACACACGCAAAAGAAAGAAAGAAGGAGAAAATCTGCACTCAGGTGGACCCGGGAAGCTCAAAGCTGCGTTGCTCAAGGGTCAGTTGTAGTTTTAAAAAAAAATTTAATGAAATTAAGGTGCATGATGTACACCCTAAACTTGTACAATGTTCTATGTCAGTTGTGTCTTAAAAAAGCTGAGAAAACAAAACATTCAATTTTAGGATATCTTTATTTTGTTCTACTGAAGTATTTGAGTTAAATGAGTTAATGTTTCTAGGACACTTAGAATTATGCCTGCTTATATGTTTTGTTAAATTAAAAAATTTTGGAGTCCTGTGTTACGCTTTCCCACGAGGATCCCTGTGTGGCCCTCCCTCTCATCATGGAAGGTTACATTTTCTTTCTGAAATTTTATTTTTAAAAATGGAGATGTAATTGAGTTGAGACAGGTTGATTTGAATCATTGATGTACTGCAGTATGATTACTACGTGAGTTAGCTAACACCTCTGTCACATTATGTAATCACCTTTTATGCAGTGAGAACATTTAAGATCTAGTCTCTTAGCATCTCTGAATGTTATAAAATCCTGTTTTGTTGGCTGTAATCACGGTACTGGGCGTCCAGTTTCCATAACTTATTCGTTTTCCAGCTGCAGGTCTGTACACTTTGGACGACACCTCCCCGGTTCTCCCAGCCCACGGTGACCACCATGATACTGTTCCTGCTTTTGTAAGGTCCGCGTGGAACTGACGTCCTGCGCATTTGTCTTCCTCGTGTGCTGTCCTCAAGCTTGTTTTCGACCAGTGTTTATCCTTACACTTGAGCAGCAGGTTGTGCTTTCTGCTGTCCACATGGCACCCTGGGCTCTGGGTGCTCCCAGGTGGCGGCAGGGCTGAGGGTGAACTGAACTACTCAGCCTTAAAAAAGTAGGAAATCCTGCCTGCCACTTGTGACAAAGTGGAGGATGGTAAGCCAGGCAGAGACAAGCCCTGCATCTCAACGTCTGTACCGGACCTAAGAAACTGACACGAAGGAAGCAGATGTAGAAGAGTGACTGCCTGGGGCTGGGGGCTCCGGGAGATGTCATACAGAGGGTGCAGACCTTCAGTAAGAGACGAGTGAGTTCTGGAGACCTCACGTGCAGCGCAGTGAGTAGAGGGAATAGTGGAGTGTCACGTAACTTGAAGTTTGCTTAGAGGAGGTCTTAGGTGCTCCCAGCACTAAAAGGAAATGGTATCTGAGGTGATGGAAAAGCTAGTGAACTGGATTGTAGTAAGTTCATAGTGTATGTCGGCACGTTTTACACCTTAAATGTTAAGAATTCTGTCAAGTGTAATTTGATCAAGCTGGGGAAAAAAGGAGTTGGCCCTGGTTTTTAAATCATCTTTTTATTTCTTTTTTCCATTTTAAAACATTTTTTATTGAAGTAGTTGATTTACAGTGTTTCAGGTGTACGGCGTAGTGATGTAGTTACACACGTGCACCTTTTCATTATAGATGCTCATAGGCTGTGCGGCAGGACCATGTCCATCTGTGGTGTGCCAGCAGGTGCACCTACAGACCCCCCCCCCGCCCCGTAACCACAGTCTGCTTTGTAAATAAGCTCCTTTGTGTAAGTTTTTAATAATTCCACATACAGATGATATGTTTGTCTTTGACTGGCTTTACTTAGTGTGGCGATCTCCAGGTCCATCCACGTTGCTGCAAATGGCATTACTTCATTCTTTTTAATGGCTGAGTAGTATTCCTATGTGTGTGTATGTGTGTGTACCACAACTTCTTTATCCAGTCATCTGTCGATGGACATTTGGGTTGTTTCCATGTCTTGGCTATTGTAAATAGTGCTGCCATGAACAGTGGGGCACGTGTGTCTTTTTGAATTAGTTTTTGTCTTTTCTGGTTACATGCCCAGGAGTGGGATTGCTGCATCTTGTGGTAACTCTATTTTTAGTTTTTCACGGTATCTCCATACTCTTTTCTGTAACGGCTGCACCAAATTACATTCCCTCCATCATTTATCATTTGTAGACTTGACGATGATGATAGCCATTCTGACTGCTGTGAGGTGATACCTCACTGTAATTTTGATTTGCATTTCTCTGATAAGTAGCGATGTTGAGCATCTTTTCATGTGCCTTTTGGCTCTCTGTGTGTTTTGGAGAAATGTCTCTTTAGGTCTTCTGCCCATGTTTTGATGGGGTTTGTTTTTGATACTGAGCTGTATTGAGCTCTTTGTATATTTTGGGAATTAGCCCTTGTCTGTCCTATCATTTACAAATACTGTCTCCCATCCTGTTGGTTGTCTTTTTGTTTTGTTATAGTGTGTGGTCTTACATTTAGGTACTTACTCCATTTTGAGTTTATTTTTTTATATTGTGTTAGAGGATGTTCTGATTTCATTCTTCTACATGTAGCTGTCCAGTTTTCCCAGCACCACTTATTGAAGAGACTGTCTTCTCTCCATTGTCTGTTCTCACCTCCTTTTTGTAGATGAATTGAAGGTGAGGACATGGACTTATTTCTGGACTTTCTGTCCTGTTCCGTTGATCTCTGTTTTTGTGCCAGTGCCGTGCTGTTCTGATGACTAGCTTTGTAGTGTAGTCGGAAGTCAGGCAGCGTGATTCTTCTAGTGCCATTCTTTTTCAAGACTGTTTTGGCTGTTCGGGGTCTTGTGTTTCCATGCAGATGTTTTATTTTTTGGTTAGTGCTGTGGAAAATGCCTTTGGTACTTTGATAGGGACTGCGTCGAATCTGTAGATCACCTTGGGTACTGTGATCATCTTAACTGTTGATTCTTCCAGTCCAAGAAAATGGTGTATCTTTCCATCTGTGTTATCTTCACTTTCTTTCATCAGCATCTTACAGCTTGCAGAGTGCTGGTCTGTTGCCTTTTTTTAGGTAGGTTTATTCCTGGTTGTTTATTCTTTTTGATAACAGTGGTAATGGGATTATTTCCTTAATTTCTCTCTCTGGTATTGTTGCTAGTGTACAGAAATGCAGTGGATTTCTGTATCTGATTTTGCATTCTGCAGCTTTACCGAAATTCATCGATGAGTTCTAGTAGTTTTCTGGTGGTGTCTTTAGGATTTTATATGGAGAATAATCATGTCATCTGCAGATGGTGACAGTTTTATGTCTTCCTTTCCAATTTGGATTCCATTTGTTTGTTTTTCTCTGATTGCCCTAGCTAGGACTTCCAAAACTGCATTGAACAGAAGTGGTGAGAGCGGGCATCCTTGGCTTGTTCTTGATTTTAGAGGAAATGCTTTCAGGTTTTCACCATGGAGTGTGATGTTAGCTGTGAGTGGATCATAAGCAGTCTTCACTGTGTTGAGGTATGTTTCCTCTGTGCTGGCTTTCTGGAGGTTTTTTTTTTTTTTTAAAAATCTTAAATGGATGTTGAATTTCATTAAAAGCTTTTCTGCGTCTATTGAGATGATCGTACGGTTTTTATTCTTCAGTTTGTTAGTGTGGTGCATCACCTTGATTGACTTGTGAAAAATCCTTGCGTCCCTGGGATGAATCCTGCTTAGTGGTGTATGAGCCTTTTACTGTGTTGTTGGATTTGGTTTGTGAGTTGGCCCTGTTTTATGTTTGATTAGTTCTGGAGACGAGTGACCAGTTTCAACACCACCTCTCATTCCTCTTGATCTTGGCCTCTTGCTTATCTTTAGATTTATGTTTTATTTATTTTTAAAACTTTTGGAGGGGGAGGGCAATTCGGTTTATTTATTTGTTTTTAGAGGAAGTACTAGGGATTGAACTCAGGACCTTGTGCATTGCTAAGCGCGTGCTCTAGTGCTTGAGCCATCCCCTCCCCTAGGTTTATGTTTTATCTTATTCTATTTCAGTGTCTCTCCTTCACTGGATGATTTTCTCAGCTCTAACTTCCACATCACTCTCTGTTTAATCCACTTGTAAATCACAGCGGCTGTGTTAATGTTACTACCGTTATTGCAGTTATTTCCAGAGCAGTGGATGGTCCCCCACCCCCAATGTGGTTTCCACTTTTATTGTGATTATTTTCTGAACACTTTATGATGTGTTCCCTTTTGGGTTGTTCTCATTTCACATTCCTGGAGGGCTTCTAGCTCTTACCCATCTGATGCTTTTCTCGTGTTTCTGAGCTCATCTCAGCAGAGATTGTCTTCCTCTGGCATCTCTGTGACATGGGTTGTAGACACTTACTTGTCCAGTGCAGCTGTGTGTGCTTCCCTGTCCTGGGGTGGCATGTGGTGGAGAGCTCGGAGCACTGTGGGCTGATGGCGGTCCTGAGAGTCCATTCTGCGCACCTGAGGCTGAAGACGTGGGTTCTCAGGGTGCTCCCCGCCCCTTCATTGCAGTTCAGTAGAGAAGAGTTCTTCTCTGTCCCCCTTTCTCTCAGCTGCAGCCTTTTGAGGAGCCTCCACCGTTGTGTGGCTCTTCCTCGCCGCCGCCAGCTTCCTGTGCCTCAGGAGCAGTTCTGCCCTCCCGCCTCCAGCGCCGCTCCGGCTGCAGTTAGTTCTCAGGTGGTTTCTGAGCTGCCGCTTCCTTGGGAGCTCAGCTGTCTTTTCAGACATGGTCTTTGGAATTTTTTTGAGATGGTAGGAGGGGTTTTTATTTTTGACTATCCTGTGACATTTTTGAGTGAATTTGGCCTGGGGTCCTTGGACTGGTACCAAGTTGGCTTTCTCTGTGTGTGCTTCTTCCTGACCCTTCTGTGCAGAGTTCTGTGTTTGATGAGAGTCACAACATGACTTCAAGCGGAGTCATGTTGTAACAGGTACCCCCTCCCAACCAGTGGTTGCTCCCCAGGATTGGAAAGTAGAAATATACAACTGTGCATCTTGTCCTGAGACAAGGAATACTTCCCAGTTGTGACAGTACACAACTTTAACGTTGTTCTACCTCAGCAAAATGGCCTCAGGGAGGTTATGATCTCATGTATTTGTTTACAGTCACTACCTTTCTTTTCAAATTTGAGTTTTTGGAAGGGCTGCAGGAAAGCTAGCTTCGGTTTTGAGCAAAGAACTTACTTTATTGGGCAAAGCTATTCTGTGCTGCTGTGTGAAATAGGCCTTTCATGTTAGTTTTTGGTCATTGGTTTAATGAAGTGATTTAGCCAGTCAAGTAGAGGTGTACATCCGTTAGATGTCCCGTGTTAAGAGGGAGCACATGTGGGGCCTGAGGCCAAACCTGTTGGACTGTACCCTCCGGCCCCTGGAAGCGGCTGCAGGGGAAACGGGTCTCCGCTGCTGAGTTTCCCGTGAAGGCTCCGTCTCGGGGCATCTTTTCCTTCTACTGGCAGCAGGGCACCATAAGTTTGTCTGTCAGAGGGACGGGCGTTTGAGGCCAGAGGGAGGACGGTGCAGGAATAGCCCTGAGTCAGAGCCCTTTCCCTTTTCCCTCCAAAGGGCGCTTGGGAGGGCGTTGGCTGGTCCCTGGCGAGAGCCGCCTGACCTGGAAGGTGCCTGTGTGGCCCCCATGCTGGGTCCTCGGGGCAGGGACAGCGTGTTCATGCTGGTGGCCGCATAGGAGTGCACCAGGGAGGAGGGAACTCACGCTCCCCCGGGGCCTGAGTCTCTGCCTCGGGGTCATCTGTCAGTTTTATTTAGTTTAGGCTATTCTTAGCCTATTTCAGAGCACGCCCCCCCCCCCCCCCCCCGCAACGAGAAGGGTCACAGGGCACGAGCCTCAGAATGAGTTCCCAGAGGAGGCCCCAGCCAGCAGGCTGGTGCTTCGTGCCCAGCCGGGTGACATACTCTCCCTCCTGCTCTGTTCCCAGCCCCATGACCAGCCCAGCCTCGGCAGTCCTGTCACTGACCACGGTTTTCTGATTGCAGGACTCGTTCCAGCAGCCTGTTGAAACATGGTGGATTACTATGAAGTTCTAGGCGTGCAGAGACATGCCTCAGCTGAGGACATTAAAAAGGCGTAAGTAATCATGTTTCTGAAACAGTAAATCTGTGCAGTTGTACGTTGGTCGTTCGGGGGTGCAAGTTTACATTGAGTGTGGCAGTGGACGTGGTGTAAGTCTTTGAAGGCCATGGTTTAGTTACAGTTTTAGAAGCAGGCAGCGCAGTAGCTTCTGCCGTCTCAGCCCTAGGCCCACCGTACCACTCGCATTTAGGGAGAAGGGCACTCGAGCTCCTGTTACTTTGCCCTGGGACAGTGGATTCCATTTCCTCTGGAATTAGATGCAAACTAACTGAGGATGTGAAAGAACCCCAGAGAGCTTTGACGTTGGGCTTCGAAGTGCAGCTGCCCTGGCACTCACAGCACATGCTGCCAAAACCCCCTCGGTGCAGTCGTTGAAAAGCATCCCCGCTGCGTGACCCCATCTGGTCCACGTTAAAGCTTGAGGCCTGCACTGCTGTCTGTCCTGCCTTCACCTGTGTGACGAGGGCCTGCCCCACGTGAGCACACGAGGCAAGTCTTGGGTCACAGGCGGATCTCAAGGTAAATTGGGATCTGCTTAAGTCTTCTGGAATTAATGAATAGCAGAAAATGTCATTAGATTTTACAGGTTTTTAGCGTAGCTCCAAACTGATAAGGATGCCTGAAATAATGGGAACGAAGCTCCCGTTTGTGTTGTAGGAACCAGCTTTTTAATACATGATGAAGTCTGTGCTACTAGTCTTAGGTTTGTAGGTGGAAATTGAGGGGTTTTGAGCCAAGTGGTTTATTTTAAAATGCTGAACCCCAGTACAGCAGGTTGGCCGCGGAGTTGGGCGTACTTGAAGCTGCTTGCAGAGCACCCCGGGTCAAACCTGGGCCAGGACACTGGGTAGGAGCAGCTGCTCAGTCAGGGCCAGGTGATGAGGACGCACCGTAGAGCTGTGTCACCTGTGAACTTGCTCACACCTGGTCACAGGCACGATCAAGAACAGCTTGATACAGTTGGAAATTTTGTACTGTACTTGAATAAATGTAGTATGTGCACAGCACCATGACTCACTCAGGGAAAAGCAGGTCTTCATCGGGCTGGTCGGAGTCTCCGGGGGGACCTTGAAGTGTGCAGTCTGCTGCTGGTGAAAGGATCAAGATTTTTCTGTTAAGTGTGCAGTTGAGTAAATACTGCCTTGGACTACAGTTTAACCTATTTCTTTTTTTCTTTTTCTTTCTTTTTTAAACTGAGGTTCTGGGGTCTGAAGCCAGGACCCCGTGCATGCTGAGCACGCGCTCTGCCCCCGAGCCCCCCCCCCCCCGCCTCGTTACTTTTAATGAGCTGCTGGTGGCGTATTCTTCGGACAGCCCCTCTTGTTGACTCTTGCCCTTGTTTATGTGCCGGGACCACGGAACTTCTCCTTGAGGACAAGCCGTGTGTGGCTGGCACCTCCCTTCCCATTTCTCCTGCGAATCCTGCAGCCTTTTCTGTGTTTGAGTTGCAGGCCGAGCGCTTCCCCTCCACTTGAGTGCTAGCCTCCCCTCCGGCACTGAAGCAGTGGTGTGTTGGTCAGACTTGAGTCAGAGGTCCACGTCGAAGGGGGTGTGGTGCTCCTTAACTTAATGTGTTAGGCCTGGAGTCTGAAAAAATGTGTAGTTTTCCACAAGGCATAGACACTTTAAACTTACCCTGGACTCCCGTTTTTTCATTTTCGCGTGAGCACCCTAGTGCAGAGCAGTTGTTCTTTCTCTCTCTAGTCTTTCACGTGGCTTGTCTCTTTTTTTAATGGAGGATTTGTAGCACTTCAGGGGTCTTGGTCTGCTACTACACGGATGGGCCACAGTGATGGGAGAATAAAGGACTGGCTTAGCATTACGATCCCAGCTCTAATCAGATTTTAATGAGTTGTGCTGAGGTTTTTCTTTTTATTAAAATGACAAAAGTGAACTCGAACCACAGCAGCCTTACATTAGTAAGTGTTGAAAGGTCAGTGTGGTTCTTATTCTAAGGGTCACACCCGCTCCCCTCCTTGTGTCCCCCCTCTGCAATGTGGACTGCTTATGCCTGGTTAACTAGAAAAGAGGTTGCTTTGTTTCATTTTGTTTTTTGGTGTTTGGGAAGCATGTGCTTGTGAAAGTTAACTGGAACCTTGGAGCAGACCGACCTTGGTCGTGACCTGTTTGAGTGGATCCTGAATTGAGATGTTGAGTTGTGAAGATACCAGGAGCACTTGCCTGTGCTGTGGCTGCTGGCTGGCCTTGCCCACTGACAGACACGCGGACGCAGTCATGCTGGGTCTTCGTCTGCAGGGCCCTCCGGACTCCATCAGCCTGTCACCATGAGTGCACACTGTGCATAACACTTTGGTCCTCAGACATTTTTAAAATGTTTTTCCTGTCTCTAGAGGTTGATTTGTATTATGCTGCCTGGATTTTAGAACTTGTTGATTTCATTCTGGGAGAAAAGGAGATGTTACAATAGAAACTAATATTAATCTCACTAGTTTGCAGCTCTGAAGCTCTTATTGTGCTTAATTATGTTTCTAAGTCCGTTGAATTTCTGGACATTGGATGTGAACAGTACCATTTTGCTCTTTTTAAGATATCGGAAACTGGCCCTGAAATGGCATCCAGATAAAAATCCTGAGAATAAAGAAGAAGCGGAGAGAAAATTCAAGCAAGTGGCTGAGGCGTATGAGGTGTTATCAGACGGTGAGCAGCCTCGCGTTGGGGGTGGACCCTCCCCAGGGCTCGCAGAGGGGGAGGACACATATGGCTGAGTGAGGCTGGGGTCACTGAGAACAAAGCTGCTCCTCTTGTGACAATTTGACATTGCTGTTCCCGGCAGCCCCTCTGTTACTGTGGAGCACCCTGGCCTCTGGCGAGTTCTCCTAGCATGGCCATTTCCTGACCCCCTGGTCAGAGGATGGGGAAGTCCTTCCGGGTTAGTGGTGGTGAGGCCACCCGTGTTGTTGGTGTCGTGATCTCTCCCCCACAGTTCCTTACTGAAGCCCACTCTGCGTTTACTGCTTGAAAGGATTTCCTTAGTTTCAGGAAGTACAGCTTTGTGCATGCCCCTGAGATTCAGACTTCACAACATGTGGGTAGGTTTTCCCACCCCAGGTCGAGAGCTTAGGTGTTGAAAGTAGGGACTGAAAGTCAGATCTTGTGGCTTAGTTTCATGGATCATGCAGAGGTAGCTGTTCGCCAGTTAGAACCGCTGGGTTCTCGGTAGAAAAGCCTCGTGTGAGGGTCCTGGGATTAGGGTCAGACTGCAGAACTTTGTATGAAAACTGCTGACATCACTCTGCCTGGAAGCAGTGCTGGGTGGCCTGGTGTGAGTCACAGCAGAAGCATGTCATTGACCGCAGAGAGTGGACACTTGGGCCAAGTGTAGCTACATATGGTCAGGGTCACTATGAAAGACATTTTTTTATTTTAGAAAAAGCTCTGTGTAACCTTCACCACGTGATAACGGTTAACACGTGCCCATGCTTGTTTTAGCTGCTGGCAGCCCTCCCCCTCTGTGTGAAAGGAAGGCCCCGATGTCTTACTTCACAAGTAACTCGTCATCGTCATTGCCGTTTGTTTGTCTGCTGACCCGTTACTCCCACATTTGTGGGACCAGGGGCGTTAGAAAAATTTGAGGACTAAAGTCAAACTTGATTTTTGGCAGAAAGAGAACCTTTAAACTCCCATAGGAATGCTTTTGTTCGTTTTTACTTTTATTTTTTATTTATTTATTTTTTTTTCGAGAGACTGTATTTTTCGTGGTCTCTTAACATCGCCTTCAGCGTCAGGAGTTAACTGTCACAGGTGCACAGTTGTTTTTAAGAGACTGATGATCAAAGGGTGTCTGAATGGTTAGCTTCTCCACCTGTTTCCTCTGTCACCCCTGTTATTTCACACACGATTCTGTAGAACCTGAGATTTTAGGGGAATACAGATGGTCTATCAAAATAACCTATGTGTCTGTAAGGGCTACATCTTAATCCTTTTTCTTCTAGAACATGAAAGATAAGATGACCAGGCACAGCAGAGCATCATAAGGCTTTGGCTGGCCTGTTGCTTTCCTGGGGGATCAGGCTGTAGGGTGTGGACTGGCTCTTATTCTGGCTTTGCGGACCTCTGCTTTCTACCCTCACCAAGTGCTGCAGATCTCACCCCCAGTCAGACCTGACAGTGAGAAGGGGCACTTGGAGGGTGGAATGGTTTTGCAGCTTCGTAGTGTGGCTTTCGTGTGGTCTGCGTGGGCTCTGTGGGCAGTACGAGGGAATAAATATTTTAGACTTTGTACTGAGTTGTTTTTAAGGAGGTAAGTACTTAGATTTTCCCTCTTCCCCCTTTGCATTTAAAGTAAGGGCGGCCTAGCTCCTTAAACTAATGGTGAAAATTTGAGAACTGCATCGGTTCTTTGATTTATAACTTTGGAAATGCTTTATTAAATTTTGAAGGTAAAGAGCTTAGTCTTTACTGACTTTTCTTTTTAAATTTATAGCTAAAAAACGGGACATCTACGACAGATATGGCAAAGAAGGATTAAACGGTGGCGGTGGAGGTACGTGTGTGCATGCGGTCCTTCTCTTGGCCTTTTGCCGAGAGGTGGTCTGATGACCCGAGTCTCACAAGGGCTTCAGTTTGTTACTCCCCTGGACAGTTGTGTTTCAGTAAATAGTATACTTGCAGCCTGGAGAGTGGACTGAATTGGGGAGAGGAAGGAGAAATTGATAGCATTGGAAAAGTCTAATAAAAATTTTTATTAGGCTAGAGAGTATATTTAATGTTCTATGAAGTAATCTAAAACCTTACTGTGAGTTTGTACCCATAGGTCAGTACCTGATATTTTGTCAAAATATGTTTAGGTTTTGAAAAACAGATTCTTTTGGAAAATTACCAGAGGAACTGCCTCTGGTGGTGAGGCCTGGATGTGTGTGTTTTTGATGAAAAGTTCCCGCAGTGACCACTGTCCTGTCGGCTCCACGGTGGGCATTGGGCGTGAACGCTGCAGCCAGCCGCACACACGTCGTGTGAGTGAATGTTTATGTGCTTGGTTTCCAGGACGTTTCACAACGGAAATGCAAGTAGTGTAATCACAGATGTAGAGGTGGTGGGCCCTGTGTGCAGGCATCTCAGGAGCGCTGAAGTCCAGCGGTTTCGCCAACTCCAGGCACAGGTCCTTTTGATCGAGGCAGGGCCTGAGGGAGCCTCGGGGTTATGAAATACTTCCTTTTTTAGGTCACGATTTATACAGTGTTCTGTAGACAAGTAATTGCCTGCTAAGCTTGGGAGTCCAAAAACTGAAAGCTGTGCTGTGCTTCTGCAGGTGGAAGTCACTTTGACAGTCCGTTTGAGTTTGGCTTCACATTCCGAAACCCAGAGGAAGTCTTCAGGGAATTTTTTGGTGGAAGGGACCCATTTTCATTCGACTTCTTCGGTAAGTTCCTCGTCTGGGCCGTCGCTGACGTGGCTGTCTGGCTCACGTGAAGACTGACGTCCTGTTTCTGTTTACCCACGGTTGGGACTTGTTCTTAAACTGTGTCTGAGCAGTGCAGGGGTTTAACCAGACCTCGTTTTCTTCTCCCTTTGGGAAAATGCTTTAAATTTAAGCCTTGCACATGAGCATAATAAAGGCTGTAATGTATCCATTTGCTGTTTTTGATTCTAATTAACTTCTTTTGCCACTGTGATTAGGCAGTGATAAGGTTGTGGACACGAAGGGCCCAGAAGTGCTGTTTCTGACTGAACAGTGAATTCTGTGTGAATTTGCCCTGTCACACCCTGAGTAGACACTGTGCATCATAGCAGATGACTTTGAGAAATTTGATCTGTGTGCGTGCTTTTTTTTTTTTAATTGAAGTATACTATGTGTCAGTTTCTGGTGCACAGGATAATGTTTCAGTCGTGCAATACAGACTGTGTCCATATTCCTCTTGCGCGTGCTTTTCTGATTGTGCTGTGTTGTGACTGTCAAGGTCACACTTTCCGGGAAGAAGGGGCGTCTCTGGGATGAGGCGTCGCCGGTTCCCATCTTGGAGGGACAGTCATGCTCACGGAGACCCTGCCGCTCTAGCTGCTGCCTCGTCGTAGGAGAGGGTCTCTCAGCAGCGGCACGTCTGGCCCCCGTGCCCGACTCGGGTTGTCCTGTGAGTCCTGGACGTGGGCAGTGTTGCGAGCCCACGGTGGTGTCTGCTGGAGCTGCTCCTCCGCTGCAGGGACTGTCCGGTGTGCTGGGTGACTTGGGAGGTTGGGCTCACTGCGCTGCTGTGGCCACTGTTGTCTTTCGGCTCATTGAGGGGAAACACATCCTGTGTTTGCCCCTTGGTTCCCGGGAGGCTGGTTGAGAAGACTGAACAGCATCTGTGGCCCCTCCGGAGGGAGACACGAAGCACAGCTCTGTGCACAGTCCCACAGGGAGACGGTGGGCCTTGCCCATCGCGGGCGCGAGGAGGGATCCTCACCGCCGTGTCTGGTAGGTGTTGGGCCTTTTAAATGGTGCACCCCTCGGTTTATTTCAGACGGGGGTTCGGAGACCGTCCTTCGTTTTTTCTGTGGTGTGATGTGACTTTTTAAGAAGGGAGCTTATGGAGGGAGTGGTGTGTGTGTGTTAATGTATGTACTTTTTCACTGACATGTGACAACAGGAGCTGATTGTGGGAGGAGACCATGAAAGGGTTTGGAAGACTTTCTGCTGTAATTACACGGCTACCGCAGACAGGCGCGTGTTGGGAAGGATCCCTGTGAATACAGACAGTAGCACATGTCCTTTATCAGTTGTCCTTCATGGACGTAAGAAATCTTACTGTAGGAAAAGCAGAGGATTCTAATTCTCTTTCCTGTCTTAAAATTACCTTTGTGTTTCATCACAGTCTGAGGCACACCCTAGAGCGTTGGTCTGGGGAGCAGGCAGTGTTGGGTGAGGCCTGTGTTTGGTAGCCCGCATCTCCTGGGCCCCATCTCTGTTCTCTGGACCTCCAGCTGCAGGTGGAGGCTCATGAGGCGGGGGCCCTGCCGAGGCCGGGCCTCTCTCATGTTGCTTGAGCACTTAGTTTCCTTTCAAAAGAAAGAACAGTGAGGGCGAATCCTTTAGTACCTGAATGGTGGCCAGATTTCGTTTTCCTGGGAACAGATCAGACAGGCCAGGCTTTCTCATTACAAGTGGCTTTCCTTGAGCAGCTCTTTCTAGAGTAAGGGTGGGTGAGTGAGTAACCATTACCCCACTGTCAGCTGTTAAACGTGCTGGCTCAACGTCTCCTAGACGGAGCACTGTGAACACGAAGCACTGGCGGGCACGTGCATTTCACAGAGAAGCGCGAGAGGTTGCCGCTGTGGCCCGCTCGCAGAAGTGCCTTCTGTTGGACTCAGAGCCGAGTTTAGGAGGTGCCCAGCCTTCCCGTAACTCAGGGCTCTCCAGCCTCTGCCTTCCATCCTGGGGCGCTTGAGGTTTTAACAGCAGACATTTCCCTGTGGTGCCCACAGGCGGTGTGGCAGTGATTCCGTCTTCATCCGTTCTAGGTGTTCTAGGTGCCTTCCATTTTCAGGCTCTCAGGATTTACACACAGGAGGAGAAGCTGGCCCACGGCTACTGCGTGTCTGAGTTCACGGTGCAGTGCGCTGGCGGTACGTCCAGGGCAGATCCGTGGGCATAGGGCTGGGGGTTCTGCTTTGGTGGTGATTGGGTTCGTGTTTATCAGCTTCCAGATCCTGCTCCCTCAGCACTGTTGCCATGTCCATTCATAGTAGTGCGTGGTCTTTTCATCTTCACTTTTGACACGACCCACTTTTCCCCCTCTCCTGTTTGGTTTACCAAAAAACCAAGAAAAATAGCTCGAAATCTGTTAAAAGACATTTTGAGCTTGATTGTGCATTTGTCAGAATATAAAATGCCATGTCTGACTTCAGACTCCCCAAATAAAAGGGAAGGAAATGAGAAGAGCCAGCAAGCTGGTGGGGAGAGTGAAGGTATGAGGGGCGTTGGACAGGCTGCAAGCAATTCTGTGCCTGGGGACCAAGCTCTGAGAAACGTCACATTGTGAAGAGAGGATGTGGACCTGGGGTCCTGCTGGTGGGAGCCCTCCTCCGGGGGTGGGGAGGTAGTGGAGGCTGATTCTGAACTTGCCCTGAGCACTGGCTCTGAGACGGAGGGGTGCGGGCCAGACTTTCAAGGCTAGCCGACTTTGTTTAAATTCTTCCCCAAATATGGAGCACACAAAAACTAGCCCTTGTGAGAATGTAAATTGGAGAAGCAAATGAGTAGGGATTACCGTAATTCGAATCAGGGTGATCTCGTTATTAGTGAAGGACTCCGCTGCTCTGTAACGTGTTCTAAGGCAGGAGAGCAGCGAGTCAGGGCAGGAAGTGCTGCTGGGAAGACATGCTTATTGGCTTGTGCCTTCACGTTCGAAAGCCCAAACCACGCTCTGCAGCCGGAAACTGCTTCCAGAGAGCGTGCTCACTTCAGCGCCCCCCCCCCCCCCCGGCAGTGGTCTCGGTGGCGGACAGTCACTGCGCTCAGCAGAGGGAGTGCTGGGCGTGCAGACGAGGCAGGTGGGGTGTGGAGGGGCGGCCTCTGCTCTGCCCTCTGCAAGCAGGGGGTAGTGAGTCAGTCGCTTTGCTCACCCAGGGTCCGAGGAGGTGGCCAGCGAGGAGTGGGAGCCTGAAGAGGAGGCGGTGGAAGACAGCTGGAGTGAGGACAGTGAGGTTCTGGACGTGGTGTCCAGCGAGGAGCTCGATCTCTTTAGCGAAGACGAGCCCAGTGAGGGCGGGGGCTGGGGCCTGGGCAGGCCCCCCAGGGAGGACCTGGAGTCCCTGTCCAGTGAGGGTGGGGCGAGTCTGGGGGACCTGGAGGAGATCATCGAGGAGTGTGAGGGGCCGCTGAGCGAAGACAGTGGGCCTGAGCTCGAGGCCCTGCTCGTGTACCCGCGAGTGTCCCGAGAGGAGGCTGGCCTGCCTGCTCAGTGTACCTGGAATAAAAAGTTCTGCTGCTAGTGCCTTGATGTCGTCCGTGGCCAATTCCAGCAGCTGTTTTGGGGATGACTGAAGAAACAGCAGAGGAGGGCCCCAGGAGCATCCAGCCAGCTGTCCTACAGGCCACCCTGAACTTTGAAGACCCTGGAAACAGTGTCTTTGCCTGTGTCAGTGTCCTGGGGCTACCCGGGAAGCTCCCCATACTGAGTGGTGGAGACGCCAGTGCTGGAGGATGGAGGTGTGAGATGAGGGTGTGGGCAGGGCTGCGTCCCTCTTCCAGGCCTCTCCCCGGCCTTTGGTGGCCTCGGATGGTCCTTGGCCTGCAGGTGTCATCGTTCTGTGTCTTCGCCTCATGCCCTCTTTCCACGTCTTGCCTCTGCCCACATTTCCTGTTGATCAGGACACATGGGGGTGTGGGGTCAGGGTCCACCCGAATGAGCTCATCCTGACCCTGTGGTCTGCAGAACCCCCGTTTCCCACATAGGGTTGCGTTCGCTGGCCCTGGGGTGGTGAATTTCACTCCGTTTGGTGGGGGCCCAAATTCATCCTCCAATGTATGGAGCTGTCTATACAGTTTAGAAGCAGCAGATTTTGAAGGGGAAAGAAGGGGACACCTCTGAAGTCAGATGCACTGGGAGTAGAAGTCAGGTACGGTGCAGTGCGGTGCTGTGCAGAGCGAGCTCACAGCTTTCCTGCGGGGCTGACACGGTGCGGGGCCGGGGTACCCGCCTTACTCTGGCTCAGACTGACTTGCTCGCGGCTCATTTGAGAGAAGCAAGGAGTAAGACTTCAGATCTACATGAAAACGTGTCAGGTGTCCAGCTAAGGTAGTTGAAAGCACTTTTCACGCAGCTGTGAAACAACTGCAGGCCCCCGTTCAGTGCCAGGTCCTGGAGCAGGCAGCTCCGACGCCCCGCTCCTCTGCCTGGTGGGTGGTGCCCCGGTGTGGTGGGCGTGGGGGCAGGAAGGATGCTCTCTGCGCCTGGAGAGCTTCCTGTTGGAATGTGGAGCTGGTATTTGAAAACAGTTCATTTTCACATAAGACTTTTTCATCTGTTGGCAAACGTGGGGGGATGTTCTGGCGATATTCAGCTTTTCTGTGTACTTTGTGTTCTGCTGATCACCCCTGCTCCCAGTAAGGGAGAGGAATGGGTTTCTTGACAAGGTCTTTCTGGTGAGAGCTGGAGTGCGCCTCCCCGCGGGTGTGCCCCCTGCAGTGAGGTCTGCAGATGTCTTCAGCCGCACCGTGCTGGCAGCAGAGCCCTCCCTGTGCTGTGGTTTGGAGGCTTGTGACGCAGTTTGCAGGGCCACGTGGGTCAGGGTTTCCTGAGTGCCTTGCAGGGTCTGCTCGTGATCTCTTTCTCGTGGAATTGTGGTCCCTGTGGCTGAGGGCGGTTGGAGATGTTCTGCGACCGCAGGTGGCGGGTGAGGCAGAGTCATGTTCTGGCCGGCCTCCTCCCACTTGGGGAATTAAAACAGGCACAGCGCAGGGTGTGCGGGAGTCATAGGGCGGAGGCAAGGGAGAAAGTATCTCTGGCTGGTTGGTGTTGGGCAGAGGGAGCCTACCAGGCAAGACACGCTGTTACCTGTAGGGTCCTTCTCTGAGGGGGCGAGGTTCTCGAGGAACCTGGGCCCTTGGTGTCTGAGATGGATGATTTGGATGCAGTGTCTGTATTTTGGTTCTTGACTTGGATGGGTTTTTGCAGCCCTTAGAAAATATTGTCCCAAACAGACCTGTGATGTGATTGGAAGTTACATTTTGTAAGAAGACAATTGTGTGGAAAGTTGAACGTGTGGTGATGTGTTCGGCGGGTATTTACTACGTGCTTACTGTGTGCTGCCAGGCGCCGCAGTGGAGCATGTACTCCCGACCCCGTGCTCCCCAGGGGCCCGTTCAGCCTAACACCATCATGGCTGTGTTTTTAGTTTGCTCCCATTTTTGTTTATTTCAGATCCTTTCAAATAAAATGTAAGAAATAATGCTTTAAAAATCTGGTTCGTCCTGAAGAAGTGTTGGGTAGCTGGGAGATCGCCTCCCTGAGGTCTGTTTGCCCCCGGCCTTCGAATCTCACGTGTTCTCTCTTCCCTAAGGGTCGCTCTGGTCGTGCCTGTGGTGCGCTGTGAGGGTCGCTCTGGGTACGCCTGTGGTGCACTGTGAGGACTTTTCCTTTGTTCGACAAGTCCGTGATGTGTTTAGAGCTTGTGTCTTGTCCAGTTTTCCCGGGTGCCTGGGCAGTCGGTGTGGGAGGCCCTGAGGAGGGGGCTGGCTGGCACCTTGGGTCATTGGTTCTGGCCTCTCATTGCTTGGGTTTCGTGTTCACTGGAACGTCTTCCTTCAGGACGAGGGCAGGACTGGCCATCACCTTGGCGTTGAGCCTTGCTCGGTGCCCTTCAGACGGGCGTAGAGCATTGGACTTGAGCTGATGTCTGTTTGTTGCTGTGTGGTTAGTCTGTCAGATACTGAATTTCGGTAAAATTCAAGGAAATGGATGGCTTTAAACATTTGTTTGACTTGGTTTTTCCTCAAGTCTTTTAACACGTGTGCATGTGAACGTTTGTCACGTTTTGCGCTCGGTTTTTTCCCACAGCGTTCAGTTCAGTGTACTTTTTTGCCGTAAATGTGACATTGTCACTTGGATTGTCGGTCAGTTGAGTGCTTTGTGGATGTCACCTTCTTGGACTTGGTGTAATATCTCAGAGGAGCAGGCGGGTATAAAGTTGAGGGCGAGTTTGATACAGGACACCCAGGGCGCTGAAAGGACAGGTCAGGGCTCATTTGCAGGCCGATGCCTGTTTCCTGTGACGTTGGTGGCCCAGGACGCACCGTCTTGTTACGGGGTACAGACCTGACGAAAGAACTTGTGAAATGACCAGTTTCTAGAAACCTGTGAGTTCTGTGCTAGGTTCTCCAGAGAGACAGAGCCAACAGGAAGTTAGGAAATCTATCTAAGGAAGTTCAGTGTTTAAGTAATTGGTCACTTGACTGGAGACGGACAGCTTCCACATTTGCAGAGCTGATGTCCCAGTTTGAGCCCAGAGGCCGAGGCAGCTGCGCTGCAGGTTGGAAGCCGACAGGACAGGCAGGAGAATCCGCAGGTGTTCAGGGGAGGGTCAGCCTTCTGCTCTGTTCAGCCCCGCAGCCGATTGGGCGGGTCCCTCCCACACTGGGGAGGCCAGCCTGCTCTGCTCAGTCCACTCACTCACCCAGAAGCACTTTGAGACACACTGATGGCAGGGCACCGTGCTGCCCTTGAGGATGACACAATCTGTCCATCCTTACTACTCAGCTGCCTTCTCTGAAGTGGCTTCTGAAGAAGGTGGTTTGTAATTGGGGAAGTCTTAATCAGCTCGGCGTAAACAAACTAAAACCATTTATTCGGTACTGGTGTCAGCGGACACCTCAAAAGCCTCACGAGCAACCTTGGAAGGTTTCGCTGCTGTGTACGAAGCTTAAGAAACAGTAACTAACGTGATAGCTGTGATAAAAGGCGCATTGTGGAAGGCTGCAGTGCGCCGACGTAGATGAAGTCTCTCAGTGCACGGAAGAGCGCCGGGCTCAGGAACGCGGGGTGGGGAGCAAGAGCCTGGAGCTGGCCGTGTGAATGCTTTCTAATGGTCACTTGGGAGTGAGAGAGAAAATTACTTCACTGTGAGTTTCAACTGAGTTTGTAAAGTTTCTCTTAACGGGGAAGGGGGGGTCATGATGCAGGGGTGTTGGGTCTGAGTTCGGCGCTGCCGTGACAGTAAGGGATGAGGTGCCTTAGAGAACGCTTGGATTTTATTTGAACAGGATGATGCTTTGTAGAAATTCCCAAAATGTGTTGGGTAAAATTAGCACAATCTGGGGGCTAATTTGTGAGCAGGAGCAGCTGTCGCCTGCCGCTGGCTAGGACTCCTGAACCGCCCCAGGGCTGCTGGGATTGCGCTGTCCTTCCGCTAGCGCTTGGTTCTTTTGGGTCCCTCAGCAAGCTGGCGGTGACCGGTTTTTCTGAATGTTTCTTCTCCAGGCCCATTTCCCTGCGCTCTGAGTGCCTCTCTTGTTTCTGAGAGGCCTTGTTTCTGCCTCCTCTTCCCCCGCCACCATCCCGTGCTTTCCTGGGGCCGCCCTGGCCTCACCTCCCCCTGCGTCGTCACCAGGTCTCGGGGAACAGGTGCCCTGTCCTGGGGCTCGTCCTCCCAGACCGCTGCCCGAGTTCCGCTGCGGGTGGCACGTTGCTCCGGCCATGTTGTCTGGAAACATAAGCGCACCGTGGATCTCAGTTTCTACTTGGTTTCATGCTCCCTGTGTGCTGTTCTGTTTACTTTAATTGTTCCGCTTCTCAAATGTATTAATTCCCTGCTGTGGTCACTCCTGCCTTGTCTTAAGGATATGCCGTACGAGTTGATAGTTTCTGTGTCCTAGGTTGCTTTTCTCTTTCCCTTCGTGCATTGCTGTCCATCCATCAGGGGTCCTTGTTTTTATTTCTGAAAGGACTCCCATATCCTCAAAAAAATACAGCACTGATAAATATAAAAAACAGACCCTCAGCTAATGTTTTACGAAGTTTATATAGTTCATGTTTTCAGTAAGTGTTCATTGATCCCCCTCCCCAATCCCTAAAGTGTCGAGGCTAATTTTGTTTTTATTTCCAGGGGCATCGTGGCAGCTTTGGTAGCTGTATAATGCCTGTTGTGTTGGTTTTCTATCAAAGAACAATGTAATGTCTGCCGATTGACCTTTAGCCAAATCTGACTTTAGCTAACGTTTTCTAAAAGTTTTTGGAGACATCAAGCTTACAGAAAAGTGAAAGGGATTCTTGAACACCCACGTGGTACAGCATGACAGCCGTTAAATTTTGCCTCACTTGCTGCAACATTCTCTGTGTCACAAGTAAATATGTAAGGGGAATCCTTTTTTTTTTTATTCCTGAATTATTTTGGAGCAGCCCAGACTCCGTGCAGTACAACGACTTAGCTGTGAAACCATCCTGACCTCTTAAGTGGCATCTGCTGGGACAGTGTCTGCCAGAACGTTCAGGGAAAATCCGTATCAAAGCAGCTCTCTGTCCGAGTCTGTGTATTAGTGGTGCGGAGTTTTACACATGTATGTACCTTGTGTTTTTTTTTTTGATTTAAATCAGTCCGCATTGTGGTCTAGCTTTAGTTGCATTGAACAGGTACGTGAAACGCCGGTTGGATGGACGTCAGCTGCTGTCCCGCGAGCTGCGTTGCTGGACCTCGGGGGTCGGCCGTCGTTCCTGATGGGACCGTGATACGAGGCGCTAACCCGCTTCCCCGTGTTGCAGCTCTCCCGTGAGAAAACAGACTTGGATAAAGGCTTCACAGAGCACTTCTGTTTGTTTTCAGAAGACCCATTTGAGGACCTCTTTGGGAATCAGAGGGGCACCCGTAGGAGCCGGAACCGAGGCACAGGGTCGTTGTTCTCCGCTTTCAGTGGATTTCCTGCCTTTGGAGGGGGATTTCCTTCTTTTGATACAGGTACGAATCCCTCGGGCTCAGTCTCCAGTGTCTGAGCAGACATAGCGCAGCGTTCTCGTATTTAGGGCAGTTTGAAGCGTGTGGACGCTTTTTGCTAGGACAGCTCTGTGGATGTGCACAGAGCTGTGCTTAGTGACCTGGCTCTTACCCCTTTTCTTCCCAAGAAGTTACACTGCAGAACCCGCTTCTGCTCTTAACTGTTGAAGCCAACATGTAATGAATCCTGTGGCTTTGGGCAAATGTGAAATTGCCTACTAGACAGTCTCACTATATCTTTTTGTATCTAACCTCCTCACTGAAAAATCAAAAAACCAACTCTCGTATCCTGGACGAGTCCAGGTTGGCGGGGTCAGAAGGTGGGGCTTCATAAGGTCCGTGTGTGGCCAGAGCCACACCGATTCCCTGGGAGGTGCAGTCACTTGTGGCTGTCGGCGAAGGCGGCTGGTGCTGAGTTGGGTGCCAGGTGCACCGGCAGGTGGAGCCCCGGGTCTCCCCTGCAGGGTGGGGCTCGTAGCTCGTCCTCCACGCCCTCCAGTTCCTCTTCACGGGAGCCGCTTGCCGTCTGTTCTGGTCTTGAATGGCAGTGCTTACTGGCCGGCTGCCCCACGTGTCACGGCTCCCGGTGCTTGTCCCTTCAGGACGGCGCTGAGGAAGTGACCTGTGGTCAGAGTTGACAAAGGGCAGTTGTAGGGGTAACTTTCTTAAGAGATTCTTTCGTCAGGCGCCAGGTAATATGCTGAAGTTGGAGAACAAGAGAAAGCTGGTTAAAAGTATCAGTGCAGTAGTGCTTCAGTTAAGAGACGTGCGGCTGGCGTGAGGGCTGTGGGGCTGCAGTCCTTACCTTTAACGAGCCCTGTGTAGGGTCACGCCAAGGAGTTACCGGGTGGCTGCTTTCATGGGCACGTTTGGGAGCGGGACAGGGAGTGAGCTCGTAACAAGCAGACCGGCCTCAGGTTGCGTCAGTGTGACACGTGGAAGTCAGGACTTTGTAGTGTGTGTAGCGGACACGCTGTGTTGGGCATTAGTCCGTGAGCTCTGGATCTGTGCTCTTCCGGGGCATTTGCAGCCCCCTTCATAAAGTGGCCTTAGCTTTGTAATAATGGACTCTCATCCCCTGCGGGCACATTGCAGTGGGGGGTCACAAACGAGTTGGGCTTGCCAGACTGTGGCAGAAGTCCGCTGCGCTCCTGAGACGTGCGCACCAGGCTGTCCCCATCCGCAGGGTGAGGTGCCGGTGAGGCCGCAGGGCCCTGTGCAGAGGAGGGGCGGCTGGCTCTCCTCCTGCTCCCCCGATGCAGAGGAGAGCACGTCTTTCCTCCCGCGCCGTGGCTCTGATGAAAAGCTGAAGAGCGGCCAGTTTTGTGCTAAGTCAGCACCAGGCGTGTTGGTTCTGATGTCCTTTCTTTCCTGTTTTCCTTCAGGATTCACGTCCTTCGGCTCGCTAGGCCACGGAGGCATCACGTCTTTCTCTTCCACGGCGTTTGGCGGTGGTGGAATGGGCAACTACAAATCTGTGTCAACGTCTACCAAGATGGTCAACGGCAGGAAAATCACCACCAAGAGGTACGTGGCGGTGGCTCTCATCGGCAGGCGGCGTGCTTCCCTGGTGGCGCGCTTTGCTCGCACGCTGCAGCGTGGGGGGCGCAGGTGGTACGGGGAGCCTGGCACCACGGGATTCTTGGTCTTCGGTTTCGAGCTCTTCCTTCTAAGCTTTGGCTGAGTGCTGACTGTTAGACGTCGCCTTTGTTTGGAGCCATCGTCAGCGTGTAGTGGGTGCTGGCAGCCCTGGCGGCGTGCTGAGAGGGAGGCCGTTCGCAGTGAAACTGGCCGTTGTGAGACAGTGTCTGTCCCCGGCTCGGTGCTCCGCGGTGCGGTGTTAGAGACGAGCTCCGTCTGTCGGAATAAACCCCGCGAAGACACACTGGTCGCGAGTTAGCTTGTCTCCAGCTGTGTTTTTCGGCCACAGAGGAGGGATTTCATGTGTCTCTGTGGCAGTTTCTTAAAACATGCGTTTGTGTTCATGTACATACTTAACAAAAAGGTTTTAAAATGCTGTTTATCCCCCAGGATTGTCGAGAACGGTCAGGAAAGAGTGGAAGTTGAAGAGAACGGCCAATTAAAGTCCTTGACGATAAATGGTAAGGAGCAGCTGCTGCGCTTGGAGAACAAGTAGCTCCCGGCCCGCATGGCACAGGAACGTTCCGTGTGGCGGGCGCCCCGAGGACTGGCAGGTTTCAGACGAACTCGCCTTTCCGTGTAACTGTACCTGATCTAACGTATTTATACGCAGCTCGTCGGAGCCCTGTTTGTCATAGACTTTTGAGTTTATTGTTGGGACCACATGATAGGACCATTTTTTGTCTTTAAGATTGTTGTAAATCTCTGTGTGCACTTTGCCTTTTTATTAAACGTGACTCAAGGCGGCCGTGACTCTTTCGTACACTGACACCAGCACGGGCCTGCTTCCCATTTGCTTGCAGCGTGAGCCAAGTAGTGTCAGCCTGCTGTGAAGCTAACATTGCCAGGACGAACCTTCCACAAAAGTAATTCCAGTTTTCTTCAGTGTTTTCAGTAGCGAAAGACACTAACGCGTTAATGGTAACACATTTCTGGTTCAGTATAAATTGAGGATGTTTTCTAGTTGTGCATGATTGCTGGCAACTTAGTAAGTTTTGAAAATTGTTTAGATATGTAACGTTAAGCTTAGGTTTAAAAAAGTAAAGCTGGTAAACTGGGTCTTTGTTATTTGCTTAAAAAAAGAAAATAAATGCAACTGTGTTTGGCGCATCCTTTCCTGAGCGAGGCGCGGCCTCCTGTGTCCGTGTGACTTTGTGTCTGGGCTTCCAGTGTCGCCTCCTGACGGTTGCGTCTGCCCGCTGAGGCGGACGCTGAAATTGTTACGTGTATTCTTCGGTACGTTTGGAGTCGTATGAAGATCTGTATGACGATTCTCGGCTTTATGTTGAGTGACTACCGGCAGTGTATGTCCCGGGGGATAACGTTTCTGCGGGGAGAGGGGAGGCGGCTGTTCCACTCTCTGCTCTGCAGAGTGCGCTCTAGTCTCCTGGGTGGTTTTTGACGCCAGCTCATTTAAAGAAGATACGAATGGTAAGATTGTGGAACGACACAGGTGTGGGCAAAAGTGAAGGTGTTTTGGTTTTCAATCTGTATACTCTGTCGTGGTGACCACTGGTGACGAGAGTTCCTGGCAGAGGAAGACGAGTGCGTTCACAGAGCCACGCTCGCCTGTGTTTCGGACGAGCGGTTGCTGAGGGTTATTCCTGTCAGTGCAGGCTTGGCTGAAGGCAGACGGTACCGCACAGTCTTTAAAGAATCTAATGTAGTCCTGAAAACAAGTAAAAGGTGTTTTTTAAATCTCAAAACCTCAAATAATGTATTTTTTAAAAAGTCATTGCAAAATAAAAGTACCCGAAGATAAATAAGGGGAACAGTGGAAAAGGTGCGTCAGTGCGCCATCTTAGTTCACAGACCCTTTGGATAAGGGGGATGTGCAGATACGTCACGTGTTGGAAACCACACTGTAGAATACAGTTTCACGAACTCAAAAGTTGAGCACCAGAGAGCCTCCGTCCGTTCCTGCTGTTAGGGTGGGTGGTTCTGTGTTGCTGAGAGACATGGGAGTAACTGGCCCTCCCCAGACGCAGCGCGCATACTTGTCAAGATGGTTGGAACAAACCACTGGATAGAGCCAGCTTGAGGGTCCCCAGGGAGACCAGGGAAAGGAACGGAGTCGTGTCCAGCCCACCGAGGTTGGTTTCCGAGGAACCGTTTGATCGGAACCTTGGTTTCACATGCCTCAGCGTCCTCGGATGGCAGAGTTTGCAACCACTGCAGCCCCAGCTGTGAACGGTTACCTTGACCTTGACGTTGCAGGTAAAGGTGACTCATGTGAAGTGTTGTTGAGGGACCCCCGCAGTTAGCGGTCTGTCATTTCCACTTGGGACAGTTGCCGCTCTGCACTCTGCCAGTGGGACGGTTGATCTAGCAGTGGGAGGACTTGCTGCTGTCAGGTCTCGCTCCTCCAGTATTTGAAAACGGTCAAGTTCATTCCTGGGGGCTGAGCCCAGCGTCCTGGGAGGTGGCTTGGAACAGTTAGGCCAGTGTTTCCAGCACTGGGAGCACCACTCACAGAAGGAGCAGCTTGGAAGAATAGCAGGTAATTTACGTGACAGGTTCTGGCCATTTGTTGGTCCCTATGCTTCCTGATTTTAAAGAGAAAAAAAACCAAACCAACTTCCTGTGGTCCTGAATGCCTCTGCAGCAGGAAAGCCGAGTGCCCGCTGCCCCCAGCTGCCGGTGGCGGTGTGCTCGGTCCAGGCGGGGACTGGCGGGTGCTCCGTGTCCTCTGGGGGACCCGCGCGGCCGTTGGAGGCGCGGGTCTTCGTGCAGCTCCCCGGGCAGCATCGTGCGGGGCGGCCGTGTGCTGCGGCTGTCTGGGCTCTGCTCCTCTCGTCCCGTGGCTCCTCCCTGGGCGGGTTTGACGTAGTTCAGTAAGTGCTGCTGCCTCGTGTCCTGTCTGACACAGGCGAGTCCCCAAGCTCTCGGCTGTGGCTGTGGGAACCCAGCAGCTGAGTCTGGTACAGACGGCACCGGAGTGCCTGCGTGGGGGCCCCCCACACCCTGTGTCCTCCCGAGGGCGGGCTGTGGACGTTGCCGCGGTGGCCTCAGTTCCCTGACATACCCCGGGTTAGGCCCGGTGGGTCTGGTCTGCCGACGTCTCTGGGGCGCTCTGGGCAGCGCCTCCCCCGCCAGGGCTCGTTCTGCCCGCCGCCTGCTGAGCCCCCGTGTCGGCTTGGTCGCCCTCGGGCTGCGTGAGCCTCCTCAGGGGCCCGCTCTGCTTGCCCTGCCTTTCAGCTCGATGTAATCCCACGAAAACATCTTCAGAGAATACAGCAGTAATGTTGAGCTGGATTTGTCTGTGCTGCTGCACCTCAGGGCGCAGCCTCCGGCAGGGTCACGCACGCACTGTTGGTCCAGGAGGGATGGTCGTGCGATCCGACGGCCCTTTTTTTTTTTTAAATGCAGGTACAAGATTCTGTCTCCCTTTGAGGTATTTCCAAGGTGGCTGGTGCTTTGACGGTGGTTTCATGACGCGAGTCTAGAGACATCTGCTGAAGTGATCAGGGTCTCCCTCTGTCACGTCTCCCCCGTCCGTTCTCCCACTTGTGCTCTAGATACTTGCCCACGCCGGCTGCGTGGCAGGCCTTGCGTTCCCGTCTCGGCGCCTTTGTGTCTGCTAGTTCCTGTACTCCTGATAAATTGGGTTAACGAGGTGGAGACTTGGTGCTCAGTGTGACCAGCCGTTGACACACGATCGATCATATGAACGGCTCCTGTCCGCTCCCCCTCCCCCCACCCTGCTTTTTGGAAGGTCAGAGGAGGGAAAGTTACGGCGGCTCTTTCTCTGTCCATCAGAAATCTAGCAGTTAGGTGACTCCGGATTTCCAGAGACGAGGCCTGGCTGGGACCTGGGCGTCTTGGCTGCTGGAAGTGGCATTGGGCGTCACAGGCCTGCCACTTGCTCTGCTTCCTTGGCTTCGTGTCCTCTGTCCGTTGATCTTACCAAACTGCTTATAAACCATTAACTGAGTTTTTGGACCTGGGTCAGCTGTGCACTTCAGGGACGACTGAGACTTCCCCTTTCCCTCCTGCCCTGCAGTCCAGCCCCCCCGGAGCACAGATCCCGTGAGACAGGGGCTCTGCGTTCCCAGCATGTGGCACTGTGAGCGTCCCCGAGTGCCTGCTCAGTCAGCCCAGAGCGTGCTGCTGTCCTCAGCGCTCACCTCCCCGGTGCCCCTGGAGTGTGGGCCTGGGGCACCCTGTCTCCATGCCTGGTGAGCCGGCTGGGCCCACGCCAGCCTTTTCTATCCCAGGGGGATTGGCTTGATTCTTAAAAGGAGCTGCGTCACACCCTTCTCTCCCCTTCCCCTTCCTCTTGTGTGTCCTGCACGCGGGCAGGCCTGCCTCACCTGCAGCAGGTCCCAGGGAGACGTGCCGTGGGACCCCAGAGCTGGAAACGGGTACAGAAACCTGGTGGGATCCTGTCTCCTGCTGCTCTGCGAACGGGACTAGAGCTGCCTACTGGGTGGCCTGTGTGGGGCTGGGAGCTGGGGGGGCTGCCTACTGTGTGGTCAGTGTGGAGCTGACAGCTTGGAGCTGGGGTGGGGGGCGGCCCACCCACCCCGAGAGTGAGCTCAGCGTGGCCCGCTTTCTGAGACTTGCTCATCTTAGGCCTTTCCCCCCATTTCTTTTCATAGTTGAGATTTATTGGTGGTTTTGGGACTCAGACAAGGCGTTTCAGTCTGCACACAATGTTTAACATGTGTACCAAAAATCTAACAAGTCCCATCGCTGTGATTCTTTTCTAAATGGCTTTCCAGCTTAAAATTTGGAGGCAGAATTTCCTCAGGAGGGTGCTGGGTACCAGAATCTCCCAGTCCCACCGATACACAATTTAGTGTCACCCGCGCTGTGTGTAGGTGTGAACGCATGTGCGGACGTCAGCTGAGTGTCCAGGAGGCCTGGACTGCAGGTGTTCAGGGCACCAGTTCTGACGGGGAGAGCCAGGATCAAGGGGTGGTTTTCTCTAGGAAACAGTTGTAGCAAAAGCCAACAGGGGGACAGAAGTAAAGATCTCAGAGTGCGGGAAACGTAGGACTCCACCGCGGATATGAAAACCACCCCCAGCATCCACGCAGTGTTGGCTGGCGCTCCTGCAGAAGCCACTCTTCGGTCGTGCCCACGGGGCAGCTCCAGGGGTTTCACCTCTTCGGGAGCGTTTGTACTTACAATTGGAATGAGGTGGCCCTCCCTCCTGATTACAGACACTCCCGGAGCTCCTGAAAACCTAGCGCTCACCAGAGTTGACCGCGAGTCCCAGTGACTGCACACGAGGAGGAGGGGAACCAGCCCAGAGTGTGGCCGCCCCCCCTTCTGCAGGCGGGTCTCCTAACCCTGCCCTGCTGCCCGCCTCTCCTCGGGGCGGGGGGAGGAGGAGGAGGCACCTGCAGGCTCCCTGCTGGGCTGCCAGGTCCTGCCCGCCCTTAAAGTTGGGAGCACTGCTGGTAGCCAGGCCTGAGCCGAGGCTGGTGCCTCTACCTGAGATTCTGGGTGGAATCCAGCCAGGAAGGGAATGGGGTTGTCCATGCGCCACTCGTGTTACCCTCTTCTGGGGACTCTGATGAAAAGTCTGTGCACAGCTGACCCGTGATGACGTGTGAGAGGCGTGGTGGCCTCAGAAGGAACAGGAGAGGTTCCCGCGGACTCCCGCGCTTGCTGCTGGTCACCTGCTGTCCTGAGTCGTCACCTGGTGGGCGCGAGGCTGGAGCAGTGGTCAGGCCCGTGGTGCGTGCTCGCTGGCTGTGCACACCTGCACCCGCTGGGGCCCTGGCCTGAGAGCCTGGCGCAGCCTAGTAGAGGTTGGTATCTCCTTCCCTTGATTTCTGAGGTATTTGCATCGAGTCTGTGCTCTTGTCGGAGGAGTTCCATTAAATGAGGTGCCTAGAGGTGGCATGACTGGGTTGGGAAATGTGTATGTTTGAATCCAGTCGTCGTAAGTTGTTCTGCACCAAGAGCACGCTCCTGTCGACGGTGGGGCCCTCACATCTGCCTGTACTGACTGTTAGCAGTTTCTCCGCTCAGGCCCGGGGCGGCGCGCCTCTGGCGGGGAGAGGCTTGCCTCTCTGCAGAGCCTTGCCTCCCAGCGCCTCTGAGTCCAGGTTTACCGGCCCTTTGTCTGCTCTGCTGAGGGGTGGTCCTGTGCGGTCGCCACGTGCTCCTGTGACTCCCTGCGCCGCGGTCCCGGTTTCTTCAGTGGAAAGGTGTGTGTTGGTGGCCACAGGTTCACCGCCGTGGGCGTCCTGCAGGCGCACACTAGGCGTGCTTTCTTCGTGCCCTCGCTTGTGTTTGCTGCTCTAGTTTGCACCCAGCTTTCCCCCAGCTTCCTCTTGAGGGCTGCCGCCTGCCAGCTCTGCGGGGCCTGCAGCTGCCTCGGGCGCCTCTCCTTCTGTGCTTTGGTCTCACTTGATCCCCAGTCTCTGTCTGTCAGTCGTCGCCTTTGCCATCTCCCAGCTCTGCCGGGGGTTCTACCTCTTTGAGATGAGAAGCCCAGTCAGCTCAGGGCACCCCCCCCCCCCCGCGCCCCTGCTTGGTTGGAGTTGCTGGGTTAACTGGGAGAAAACTTGACGTGCGGTGACGGGACAGCTGCCGTGTGAGAACATCCTGCGTTCTGTACGGCTGTGAAGTGGTGCACGTCCTCAGGTGTGACCCGCTGAGGCCCGGCTGCGCTTGCACGGGGGGCGGGGACCTTTGCCCTTGGTGTGGATTCTGTGCACTAGCTCGTCTTAAACTCCGAGAGGCTCGGGCTGGAGTGTCTTCTGTGCCCTCCTTGACCTTTACTCTGGGCCCGTGTTCCTGTATCCACGTAGTTGCTGCCAGCCCCTCCCGCCAGAGCCTGGACGCCCTCCCCACTTGGTGTCCCCTTCCTGGAACCACTTCTCCGTCCACGTCTGCGTGGCCACCGCGTCCCGAGATCTGGTTACGAGGATTAAGTCACTCCCCTGTTTAAAGCCGCTCAGAGCTCCTGAGCTTACGAGGTATTTTTGGGTATGTCTTGTGCTGCACTTCGTCCTTTACAGCTGCTCTCTGCTGCGCCCTAATCACGGCTCGACCTCCCGCAGCCCCGCCCTTGCTGCCCCTGCCTGCGGCGTGCCTGCAGGGCCAGGGCGAGGCCAGGGCCGCTGCCGGGCTCTAGCCGGCTGGTGCTGCTTTTTGTTTTTTTAGATATTCAGTGCTTTATAAAATCAGCTGTGTTAGACAACGGCCCGGCTGTGGGCTGATGGAAGTGTCCCGGCACGTGCGAGGTGGGCTGAGCTGCGACGCCCGCAGGTCAGGCAGTGAAGTGCGCTGAACTGACGTCAAGTCCGCGTGTGGGGCTGCCTCAGGGCGTCTCCGTCCTGCACGTATGTATGTGCAGGTACTCGCATTCACGCTCTGCTCCGTTGTGGCTGCTGCCAGGAGTTGAGCGCGCAGCTCCCCGTGCTGGCCAGCGGTGCCGCGCTGTGCAGCGTGTGCACCCGTGCCCCCACCCCCGGAACCACGGGTTAGCGTCCCTCCTCCCTTCTCTTCGTTTCTGATTGAGGTACAGTCAGTTTACAGTGTTGCGTCCAGGGATGGATGCATTTTTGGATGTTTGAATAATCTAAAAATGTCAGGGTGGTATTCATGATTTGATTAAGTATGAGATTAACCGCCCCCACCAACCAAAAAAAAGCCCGAAACCAGCCATAAGCAAGGCCTCTTGGGTTGTACATATTTGGGTAAAGTGATTGTGCCTTTATATGTGGAAGTTTGTTTTTATTTGCATGTTATCAGCCGGATTCCTGTTCTGCATTCGAACTCCATTTGGGGAGAGAACTGAAGTGTTTGGTGTGGTGGCTGTGCACATGTGACAGCGGCCGGAACATTCCTTTCATAGTTGCTCCATGATTTCAGTGTGCTCTGGCGGGGATCCTGGCAGATCTCGGCTTTGTTTTTAAATTTCATTGAACTTGGTCCTAGAGGGCAGGGTGTCCTGGTGTGTTCAGCTTCCGAAATGAGAAGGGGGTCTGATCCGTTGTAAGCAGGGTAAACTTTAGTTAATTCGAATGCTTTAATCGTTAATTTGTGCACAGGAAAAGGCTAGTGGAAACTATACCAAAACAGTCAGTTCCGTTTGGGTTGTAGAATTAAGATGTGGCTCATCTGTGCTTCTCTAAGTAACGCGTCTGGCCTTTATGTAGCGCAGATTGCCGAACTCACAGTGTCTACAAACAGTTAGTGGTAAACTTCCACCGAAGAGGAGTGTGTTAGCGACTGACAGCAGCGTGGGGAGTTTGGAAGAGTCTGTGGAGAGAAGCCGGGACTGTGGGTGGGGCTGAGACAGGAGTGGCAACCCTCGCTTTCTGGGTCCACCCCGAGGCACCATGTGGGTCCATGAGGATGGGTGTCAGCGTAGTGTCGCTGGGTCTTAGTTGGTGGGGGTCTTCTGGAGCCGTGTGCAGGGCTGGGGCGCTCCCCGTGGTGGCCCAGGGTGGGGCGTGGCCCGCAGGGAGCCTTCTCTCCTCGTGAGGGGGCGGCAGCGTGTCCTTCCAGGTGCCGACTGCGGGCTCACCTTCTCTGACTCGAAGATGCTTCAGAGTGTTTTTGCCAGATGATGTTAACTTACAGCACGGGCGTTCTGAGTTCTCGTTTAGCCCGTGGTTGGGACGACCACGTGGGGGGACCAAGAAAGGAAGGAGACCGACCCCAGGTCTTTAGTCACGAAAGTGGGCCGGGCTCATCCTGACAGTAACAAGTAAGTGCTGTGGGGCTGAGACGTTTAAGGAAAAGTTGCTTTTGGCTGAGTGCCTCTTCTGGGGAGGGCACGGCTCTGTGTAGTTGCAGAGCGATGGTGTCTTCCGGTCAAGAGCACCTGGCCAGGGAGAGCCTCGGGGCTTTACTTCCTGGTGGTGCTCCCGCCACCAGCGGAGAGCTTCCCCTCTGCTTTGGGAAGCACGGTCTTAGACGAGAATTCTGTGATCGGGCTCAGGGCAGCCGTGTTTTCCTGCACAGCTGGGCTCACAGCCCGACTCACGGAGCTGGGCAGGTGGTGTGTGCCCCCCCTGCCATCTGACTTCCGGACCCTGGCTGCTCAGCGGGGCTCCCATCGCCCGCTCACCGTCTGCTGCGCCCTCAGGCCAGTGCGTCCCTGCCGTCTAGGTCAGTTCAGTTCTGCCGCCGAGGACGCCCTGCTGGAGGCCAGGGAGGACGGGGATCCCGGAGCAGAAGACCAGCTCAGGGGCTCCCCACCTGCACTCGCAGTCGGGGGACGGCATTCTCTGCCAGTGCCCATTCGGGGAGCAGCCAGGTGCCTCCGTGTCCAGTGTCACGTGGCCTTCTGACATTTGGGGTACAGGGGAGGCTGTGAGGATGAGGTCTGGAGGCACTGCGACAGGAAAGCCCCAAAACAGATGATGCGCTGCAGCGGAGTTCAGGCTGGAGCGGCCGTTCCCATGCGTTCTTGGGTCGCGCCCCCCAGACCCCCCTGCCTTGGAGAGGCCCCGCTCTGCGCACCGCTCTCGCTCGTCTCCAGGGTGCCTGGTACTTCTGGTCCAGGACCTGGCTGATGGGTGGCCACTCTGGGGTCCCACGGCCCCCAGGGATGTGGTGTCCGCAGTGCCAAGCTCGGATGTCCGGCAGCCTTGTCTGCCCCGAAGGCAGGACCGCCTCTGCTCTGGGCAGGACCTGTCCTGAGGAGGCCCGAGGGGCGTCTCGGGGCAGTGGTTCAGGACCCGGGCTGGGGTCCTCTCAAACCCCGGCCGGTCTGTGTCCAGGAGGAGTTAGGTCAGTGCTCCTGGGGCGTAGCCCGTTTGCACATGGTGGAGAGCAGGTCGGGGCTGCTGTTCTGAGGGGCCAGCTGGCCCTGGGGTCACTGGGACAGGACAGCCCTTCCCGGCCCGGGACTGCCCTCCTTCCCCTGCGCGTGTCTGCTGACCCACTCCCCATTTTCTTCTCGTTTGTCCTGCTCAGAAGCTGTGGGTGGCACCAGTCCAGTTCGTTCACGCTTTGTCCACAGTGCGGGTCACAGCGCTGGAGGCCACGGGCCCCACTGGCCGCCTGGTCAGAGCCAGGCCACTTGAGTTTGTCTGGGAGGAGGATCCCACCACTGGCTTTGACAAAAGCTGTCGCCCCAGTCAGCTCCCCTCCCGTGGGTGTGTGCCACGCACCGCTGTGTCCCTTCTGAGGATGGGGCGTCCTTTTGTGAATCTGTCAGCACCTGGTGGAATCCTGGGTTTAGTACAGTGGGTTCAGAATGAGTGCTGGAACAAGCGCACGTCGAGGGCTTCCTTCCAGAAGGTCCCCAGCAGAGATGCTCGGGTAAGGTTCTTAGTCACCACCTTTCTCTCTTTTCTTCAAACCCTTTCCCTGGTACTTGAGGCGCAGCCGGGCGTCATGGAGACTTTGTGGGGTCCAGACCCAGGACCTCTGGAGCTCGGGACGTTGTCTGGGGGCCTCCAGGGCTGACCACATGGGGCAGTCGGCATCCCGGCTGGGTGTCCCCAGACGGGGCTTTTCTGGGAGGCCAAGCCCGAGACCTGGCCATCACCTGCTGCCCCTCCCTCTGCCCCTGGGTGACCCCTGATGCAGAGAACGTGGGCCGGCTGAGAGGGGGGCTTGGCAGAGGCGGGGCGTGAAGCGGGTGGTGCTCAGGGCCTGTGTGGGAGAGAGGGGCTTGAGCTGGCTCTGCCCTGGGCAGTGGCGGGGAGGCACAGCTGCCCTGATGCTCAGGGAGGGGCTCCACACCCAGGAGAGAGCGGCCCGTCATGCCAGGCCGCTGTAGTCCTGCAGTTCCGTGCTCTCTGGTCAGTGGTCCGACCACCTCTGGACGCGGAGTGTGTCCCAGGGTCCCAGAGTGCCTGACCTTTGGGGAGACGACTGGGACCCTAAGCCTGGGTGGTGACTGTTTCCCATGCTCGAGTGCTTGTTCTCTGACAGCCAAGCTCAACACTTGAGTGACTATTTCATCTTCTGAACAGCAGACACAGGGTGTGCAGGCAGCCCTGAGATCAGGGGCAGGGCCCGGGGCGGGGCGGCTCCGGAAGGAGGAAGCTGGCAGCTGAGCCAGGCGATGGGCCGGTGTGCCTGGGGTGACAGCACGGCCGGGGGGACCTCCCCGCCCGCACTCTGGCTCCCGGAGACCATCCCGGAGAAGCGCAGGCGAGCGGCGGGACAGACCAGCCTCGCGCTCCGCCATGGGAGGTGAGTCTCGGCGGAGCCACGGCTGCACATGGGGGATGTGGAGGCGGGTCTCCCTGAACAGCTGACGGGCACCCGTGGGTTTGGGGTGACCTGAGGTGCGGACCTCGCTGCAGGTGAGGTGAGTGAAGCCGCTGAAAATGGCCCTCAGGCCCCTGCCTCCTCCAAGTCTAGGGCCATTGTGGTCACCCCCCTTCTCAGATCAAACGTGCCAGCGTGTCCTGTGCCCCAAAGGTGTCACCCTGAAATCATCTGAACCACCAGGGAGTGGACCACTGCTCGGCCTCAGGCCCCCGGGAGTCTCCACAGCCCCTCCCCGTACAGGGTCCAGGTCCTCTTCCATCCAAGGTGGGGAGAAGCTGAGCGTGGGCTGGGGTCATGCTGAGACGCCAGCGCCTCCCTGCTTTCTGCTTCAAGTGCAGGTTTGATGTCAGGTCTCCACGGCAGTGACCTCCTGGACCCAGCTCCATGGGTCCCACTCCCTTGAAAGGGCTCCATGTATCTGGGAATCAGACGGGGCCCACGTGTGGGTGTTAGACTTTGCAGCCCTGAGTGCCCCTGCCCCAGGAGCCGCCCTACACACCGCCCTCCTGCAGGCAAACAGGCGTGTTCATTCCAAAGCCTGTGGCCCCTTCCTCAGCAGTCACACTGGGGGCGAGGCTGGGCCCACGGAGCACACGCCCAGGTGGAGGGCTTGCTTGAGGCTGGAGTGACAGCCGGGCCCGGGGCCTGTTTCTTCAGCCTGGCCTTTGACTTTGAGGACCCGCAGTGGGGGCGGCCAGTGGTCCTCAGGAGGGCTACTGAGGACAGGGCATCTGACGTGGTGGCTGCCAAGGCCCTGGGCACGGAGCGCCAGGCCTCCCTCCCAGCCTTAGGGCCTCCGTGGGTCCACAGATAACGCGTCTCCCTTCTATTTGAGGGTTGGGGTTGTGACTGGTCTGTGGCCTGGAGGCCAGCTCTCCGCCAGCCCCAGAATGCTGTTCCCTGATGGGGGCACTTGGGTTGTATAAGGCGTGGCCCGTCCCGGAGCAGAAACTGAGTCTGCATCGCAGGCCCCACCCAGGTTATGGGCTCCCCGGGGTCTCAGGCGCGAACTGCTCTGTGGTGTGGGTGGTGGGACTCGGACAGCGCACCCGGCGGAGGGGGGACGCCGGGGCCCGAGCAGGTGTGGTGTGCAGGTGGGCCGTGCGTGCGGGTGTGTGGTGAGGTGGAGGGGCGGCCCCGCACCTCTTCCCCGCGCCCAGCCTGGCACTCGGGGCCGACGTGTGCAGCACAGGCAGCTGTGAGTGTAGGAGCCCCGTGAGTGCAGGTCTCTCGTAACAAACGCCTCATTTCAGGAGCACCTCCCCGACCAGGTCTGCCTAGTGGTCGGGGGAGGCAGGAGTGGAGGGGCCCCTGCACAGGGGGCAGAGGAAGAGCTCACGCAGGCGTCCAGCCTCGGTTCACACTCCACGAGGAGGTGACCCTTCCGGCTCATTTGCTTGGGCTCAGGCTTCGAGGCTCTGGCTGCCGTGGTGTTTGGGACCCCCCGCCCCCTGCACACATGGAGCCGAGTGTCCAGGGGCCCAGGAAGGGTGCCGCTGCGCCCACCCAGCAGACGGGTGGGCTTGCCATCTCGTTACTGGACTTCCAGCAGCGCCTTTCTCACGTTCCGCCACGTGACTGGCCATCAAAACGTCTCAAGAGAAAGGCGCTGACCCTCTCGGTGAACGTTACCGCTGTGTTGGAGTCCATCCCCAGCATCCCGCCTAACCTGCAGAACTCCTGGTTTCAAAAGCCCAGCAGAAGCACGGGCCTGCGAGCGGTGAGGTGGTCCTTGGCGGTGTTTCTGGTGTGGCAGGCGCCTGGTGCGGGCGGGCCGCAGGGCCCACGGCCGCTGCCCCCACCCCAGGCTCGTTTCAGCACCGCGTGCGGGTCCCGGAGCCAAAGCTGCCTACGGGGGAGGCCAACAGTCCGGAGCCCTTCCTGCCGGGGGCTCCTGGGCTGACTCTGACGATGCGACTGTGGCGGTTGGTCCAGCCTGACCGTGGTTCCGAGAGGACACCCTCTCTCTCTCAGACCCACTAACGTGTGCTGAGGGTTGGTGGGGAGCGGCTGCTCCCCGGAAGGCGAGTCCAGGCCCCAGCAGAGCGGTGGGGGGAGTGAGGCGATGCCCTCCTTTGCTGCTGCGGGGCCATGGTGGCGGTGGGGGTGGTGGCCCCATCTGTGTCCAGGTCGGGTAGGAGAACCTGACGTGCGTCTCTGTCCTGTGCTTTCAGGTGTGGCCGACGAGGACGCCTTCGAGGAGGAGTGTCGGCGACGAGGCCAGAGCGCGCTGCCCTTCCAGCCCGCCAGCACCAGCGCTCGCTCACTGAGGTCATACCGGCCCGCCTCTCTGCCCAAACACGCATCCCACTACGTTGGTGATGACGAGGACGAGCCAGGCCGTCCCTGGGCCACCGGCAGCTGGGAGCCCCCCTCTGTGTTCTCGGCAGGTGTGCACCGGGAGCCGCCCATCCCCGCCACCTCGGCCCCCACCACCTCGGCCCCAGCTCCGGCCCCAGCTCCGGCCCCGGCCCCAGCCCCAGCCCCGGCCCCAACCCCAACCCCAGCCCCGGCCCCGAGAGGACAGAAGTCGCTCCTGTGCTGCTGCGTCCTGACCTGAGGGCTGCGGCAGGGGGAGGCGCCTCCCCTCCCCAGACCCCCCATTAAAGCGGGTGCAGTCTCTCTTGGTGGGTGGAAGACGGCAGGTGCTGTGTTCACATGCGACGCTCCTTTCTGTAGCTTTCGGCTCACTACTGGGGATCTTTTCTTGTAGACTGGGGGCCCCACCACCGCCTTTGTGCTGCTCCCCGCCTTTGTGTTGAGTTGAAAGCTCGGCCTCACACCCGCCGAGGGGGCCTGCCGTCCACTGGACGGGTGCTGACCACGCTTTCACCAGGGGAGGCCCCCCGCTGGGTGCCCTGGGCGCTCACCGCTCCCCCGGTGCCCTGGGCGCTCGCTGCCCTGGGTCTCCGGGGCCCCAGCTCTGCCCCCTTCCTGCGTCTTGGCGCACAGTTTCTTAGAGAGCCCAGGTGGGTCTTCTAAGCGAATTCCCCATAGGAGTTTCTGGATTATCTCTGCCGGCGTGGTGGTGTGGCTGTGCACGTAGGCTTGACCCTGGCTGAGTTGAAAGGCCGCAGTGATTTAGTGTGAATTATCCGTCAGTTTGAAGCGTCTGTGTCCTGGTTCTCAGCGCTGGGAGTGTCCAGGGTGACCACGGCAGGTTGTGAGGTGTGCGTCCGTCCTTGGTCCCGCGTCAGGCCGGCGTCTCGGTGCGTGCTGGAGGCCGGTTCTGTGGGCCTGGGATGGGCGGTGCCTCTGGGCAAGGACCTCCCGGGATGAAGCCTGTCCCTCCTCCAGAACTTCCTGTGGGAGCTCCGTTGCACGAAGCCCCTTCCAGCCCTTCTCAGGTGCAGCAGAGGTGTGTGTCGGGCTCTGAGCAGGACCAAAGGAAGTGTGCCCTGCGTCCCCCTGAAGGCGCACATCCTGGGCTTCCAGCCGGGGCGCGGAGCCCCGCGGAAGGGTGCAGACCTGGCCACCGGCTGCCGGGGAGCCAGCCGGCAAAGGCAGATGGGCAGAAACGGCCTTTTCCTGTGTGATTAAATGAAGAGTAGAGGTGATTGGAAGGGCTGTGTGAGTTCAGCGGAAACTTGTTCTGCCTTGAATAGGTGTGCGGACGCTCCCCCGGCTTTGTGGTCAGCTCCCGGGGCTGGCCGCTCTGGGGGTGGCCTTGGTGAGGGCAGGGCTGTGCCTCAGTCTCCCCAAACAGGTGACCTTCCAGCAGTGACGTAACGGCTGCGTCCCTCCGGTTGGAAGGACGCTAGGTGGGAAGTCCCAGTCGCAGGAGCAGGGTCCGCCGGCCCCTGGAGCAGGACGAGGGAGTGGGGCTCGGGCTGGGCTGCCAGCTGAAGGCCCTGTTGCCATGGGTCCCGGGGTGGCGGCGCTGCCGGGGGACCCCGGGAGCAGGGGTTTGCAGGAAGAGCAGAAGGTGCTGCCGCTTTCTGAAATCGCGGGGTTTTGTCAGTTTTACCCCCAGGGCCCTACCAGGTTTTGTTTCTGAGTGGGGAGGCCCAGCTGACTTAGGAGCCGCTCGAATCCTCACACGGGCGAGGGACGGACTTGGCTCCTGCTGAACCCCTGCCTGTGGCGGGTGGTGGCGGAGCGCAGCCGGCGGGCTCTGAGGGCTGCCGAGTCAACCTCGTTTCTTGTTTCCTTTGAAATCAAGTCATGAGGCCTTCAAAGGAGTGTCTGGGTGAAGTCACCAAAGAGTTAAAGACGTGGGTTTTGCCTAAACATGGCGCATTGTGAGAAAGCACCGCCTGGTTCTGCTGGACGGTGGGCCGCGTGCCTGGCTCCCGCAGCCTGACAGCCTCTGCTCCGGGTGGTGGAGCCGTGGCCGCTGCACGGCGGTCCTGTCGGTTTGCAGGAAGGAAGCTGCGGTTTTGCTTGCTTGCTTCTCTTCCCAGAAGCACCTGTGATTTCTTTGGGCTGGAATCTCGGCTGCGTTTGTCTGGGAGGTTAGCGACGTGGCCCGGCCGCCCTGGTGGTGGCGCAGCAGCAGGTCTGTCCGGGTTTGCACTGACTCCCCCTGAGATTTGTGTGACGCGTGTGGCCGGGGGCCCGCCATGTCCCCAGACACTCCGTTCCCCCCCGACTTGAGGCCTCGGGTACCAGTGCAGGTCGTGCGCAGGGCTCACGCGCGTCACCCTGGGGTAGTTTCCACCACACGCTGACCTTCCAGAAGGTGGAGGTTTCCTGCTGACAGCCGGCTCTCAGGATAAGCGGCACTGCTCTTCGTAGCTCAGATCCGAGGACTGTCCTTGGTGACGGGAGGCACTGCCACCTGGAGGCTGCTCCCTGGACCGCAGCGGTCCCTGAAGCGGGGAGGGGCAGAGGAGAGGTGGTTTCCACACTGGTGCCTGCCTTCGGGTCTGTAGCCGGGCCGGTCGGTGTCCCCCGGGCGCCCCAGACGCACAGGACTGGCACCTGCCCGGTGGGACGTACCCTGGAATCCTGTCATTTATGCTGAATTCCTTTAGTTTGTCCGCGGTTATTTTTCTGTGTCTTAAAATTGAAGGTGTCTTGTTGCAGATGTGGCGTTTAAATAAGAAATTTGAGTGAGGAATTGACTCCCACCGCCTTGTGCTGTGACAGCAGGCGGTCTCCCCGGAGGCGCCGTGGCTGGGAGGACGGCTGAGCCCCAGCTCTGCCCTCTGCGTCCCCAGAGCTTCCAGGTCCCTTCTGGGTCAGGTGGTAGGATTTCATGACCAGAGACAGGTGTGGGGCCCAGGTGGGAGGAGGGAGCACGTCACCGGGCCTGCCAGTGCCTCCGTGGGGCCTGGCCTGGCCCAGGGGCAGCCCAGTCGCAGGGACAGGGACCTCGGGAGTCTGTGGATGCTGGTACGTTGGCAGGTGCTGCCCTCCTTCTTGTTGGCTTGTTGTGCATGTAGCTGAGCCCGGTGGGGGAAGAGAGGCCATCGTCCTCTCCCTCTCGTGAGCCAGACCCTTTGTCGGGGCCACTTCCCTAAGCCCATGGCCTTGACGGCTCCTGATGGGCGGATGGCCTCCGAGCTGCGAGGGAGGTGGGCAGGACACGCAGGCCTCACGGAGCCCTCGGGACACGTCAGCCGGGGCCGCGGCAAGCACGTGTGTGTGAGGTTTGAGTCGGTGGGAAGGCTGGCGGGCGGGGGCACCTGCAGCCCTGCGGTATCCAAGGCACGTGCGTCTCCCTTGACCCCATGGGTCACAGGCGTCGCGGGCCGTTATGGATTGGCTGGAGGCGCCCACCTGACCGCCACCAGGCCCAGCCCGCCGGGGACTGCCGTTCTGTGAGGACCGGAGGCCCCGGCATGGATGCGTGAGGGTCCTGCCCTCCGTGTGTGTCTGCTCCAGAGGGGCGCCATCAAGTTTAAAATCCTGGCAGTGCCTTCAGGCAATCTTTCCAGCAGGCTTGGGGCCCGTGTGTGTTAAGTGCAGTGGTCCAGGCCGGGTCCAGGCAGGCCACCCCGTGGATCTTTTGTGACCCAAGGTCAGCATTGCGCTTCCCTGCGTCCCAGCCCTCGTGTGGATGGCTGGCTCCGGGACAGAACCACTGGAGGGCGAGCGGGTCACGCTGGCTCCTTTGTCCGTGGGCTCCAGGCAGGCACATGACATGGGGGACGAAAGGCCTCAGCCACGTCGAGCCTGGAGCCCGCGGCCGGGCCGCGGGGGTGGCGGGCAGGGGCGGCTCTGCGGGGCTGTGGCGCTCTTTGGGTTGTGTTGAAGCTCTGCGTGAGTCCCCGTTTTCCCTGAGCTTGGGTGCGGACCAGGTGGAAGGGGGCGTGACCGGTGTGTCTTCTGACCTGGGGGGTGTTTGCCTCTCGGTGGGGAAGCAGCTGCTCCTGCCCAGTGTTTCACACGCCTGTTTCCTTAGGATTCAGAGAAGGTGGCAAGAGGAAGAAGCAGAAGCAGAAGGAGGAGTCGAAGAAGAAGAAGTCGACCAAAGGGCACCTCTAGACGGGCCGCTCCGTGGCCGTGCGCGCGCGTTAGGTAGTGGCACCTGCTTCTCCACGTCCCGAGACCACACCTGCTCACGGCGCGGGGGACGCGCTGGCAGAGGCGGGGAGGGGCCTACGGGTGGCGGTGGTGGGACGCGGAGCCACCCGGGCCGTCCCTGCCTCTCCTCCCCGGCTCTGCGCCGGGGGCGCCTCCCCGCTCCCCCGGCGCGCAGTGCCAAGACGCTTGTAGCTTTAGCTGTGTGCCCAGGACGGACGGCGTGTGCGTGTTCGTGGAGCGACCTCCTCTCCTGCTGGCCGCAGCGCTTGCCTCTAGACTCCAGTGCAGCGTAGGGAATGTAGAGGTGCCTCCTGAACATGGGCGGCCGTTCCTTGGTTTCAGGAGCCAGACCCTCACGGTGGCCCCTGGCCGGTCACGTCAGGCGTGTGGTCATCCTCGTGTTTGTGGTTTTAATTTTAATCCTCTCCAGGGGGTCCAGATGCAGCTGGAGTTATCCCACGTCTCTTGGACCCATAGCTGTTCTGGGCGTGTGCACGGGGTTCTACAGAGTTCGGTCTGGCCACACCACCCTGGCTCTCAGCTCCGGTCCTGCTGGAGGTTCGACAAACTCCCTGCACCTGGGTAGCTGTGCTCAGCCAGTGCCGGCTCCTCGGGGCCACTGCGCCCTGGACAGCTTCCCGCGGTTACTTCTCTGCGGGACGTGCCTCCTCCCCTCCCTCCCGCCAGGGCGACTGGACCCCGTGCTGCCCCCCTCCCCGCCCGCCTGCCACCTGCGGTCAGGCCCCCGGGGTCCCCCTCCCTTTGCTCTCAGACACTGGCAGCTTTTTTAAGTGGTGGCAGCTTTGACCCTGCAGTGTTGGAACTGGGCACCTGGGGCACGGCCCTCGCGGCAGCACCGCGGGCGTGGAAGCCAGGAACGAGCGTGCCCTGTGTTTGAAGGCCGGGTGGTGGCAGGAGGCGGTGCGGACTCGGGGGAAGAGTGGACAGGGTTTAATGCTTGGTGTGGAAAACGCAACCATGGAAGCATCGTGGGTTTTCAGTGCCCCCCGCGTCAATAAAGTGCAAGCGCATTGACTCACGCTCCCTTGCCGTCATTTGCAGACGCCAGGAGGCTGCAGTTACTAGTGGGCAGAGGAACGGCTTCTTCTCCGTCGTTTCAGTGAGAGACACAGTGACGTTTTGGGGGCTAAAGGCTGGAGCTGAGGTGCGTTCCTGGAGGGTGGAGACGTCGTCGTTCTAAAGCTGCCCTTCCCACTGCGCGTTCGTTGTGGGAGACCAGCAGCCTGACGGTCACCAGCGGGAAGCACGGGGGATGAGAGGCGTCCCTCAGGCCCCGTCCCGGATGTGCTGGACTCGGGCCCGGCGAGACAAGGCCACGTCCGCGGCCACAAGGGGAAGGTCCCTCAGGACTTAGAGCCCCCTGTCAGTTGCTCACACCCTAGAACTTCCCTGTGTGGGACCAGGGAGGGAGGTGACCCCATGTGGGAAAATGTCGCCATCCTCGAGGCTGGTCACCTGGGACAGGACAGTGTCAGGGATGCTGTTAGAGCCCCCAGGGTCGTCTGGGCCCCCACGCCTTCACATGCCCCCGCGGTGGGGCAGCTCCTGAGTGAGTGGGAGAGGCCCCTGGTCACAGGTGAGGAGAGGGGCAGAGGTAGCGGTGGGCGGTCTGTCCACCGGCCCTGCCTCCTGCTGGAGAGTCTGCTCCATGGACCACGTGTTGGGGCCGGGGGGTGGGGGGCTGGCCTGAGCGGGCCCGCAGCCCTGCGCAGGCTCTCGGGGGGTCTGGGTGACGCAGAGAGGAGGGGGCCTTCTGCGTTGCCTTGTGATCTTCCCCGGGGTCCTTCCTGGGGGTGCTGGGCAAGCACCGAGGGGGTGGAGGACGGGGTGGGGGCGGCAGGATCAGGGCCCAGCCTCCAGCCGCAGCTCCTTCCCCCAGGAGGCCCTTCGGGGACGAGCCTGCTGGGCTGCAGGGAGCCGCCCCTCAGTCCCTCATCCCTCCCCTGAGGCTGGTTAGGGGCTTCAGAACTCACTGAAGCAAATACTTTGAAACGTCCTTCTAGAGATGCTTGTACTTTCACAGGAAATCCTGCCGCGTGCCAGGTGAGTGCCGCCCCAGCCCCCAGGGGTGGGTAGCACGAGAACCAGGAAAGTGACGTGGCACCATCCACAGGGACACTGCCGGACTGTTGCTGGAGCCTTAAAAAAGTGGGACCGTGGCAGTGGAAACCACACCTGACTGATTTGTTTATTTTTTACCTTTGAAAGTTGTTTGGCAGTGGGGAGACCGCGGACTCACCAGGCCTGGAACCCAGTTTGCGTCTCCGCCCTCGCTGGTGGTCCTGGTCTCCCTGACGGCTTCAGGGGCGGTTTCTGCCCGAAGCTGGAGCCGAGACCTCCAAGGGCGCCCACGGCCCCTTCCCCACTTCCTCACCATCTGGTCCTGCCGCCCAGAGACTGTCCTCTTGGGGGTCATTTGGCCTCAGGTTGATCAGGTTGATGTGTGGGCTCGGGGGTCGTCACCCACCTGGGACGGCCCCTCCTGGTGCTCCTTGGTCCTCACGGGCGCCCCGTGACTGCTCTGCATTCTCCCCTGGAATTCGGCGAAGGCGAATTTTTCCAGGTCCTCTCTGGATCCCTGAAGTACAGATTGTACAGAGAAAGCCTGATAGATGGCGTCCGCCCTGGTTCCCGGTCCTCAGAACGACCAGTCTTCTCTCTGGCCGCCTCTGTGACACCAGGGTGACCAGTCACTTTCGTTACTCACCACCAACCCCCAGGCTAGAAGCCCTTTCCTGTGTTCTGTCTGTTGCAGCCCCAGCCCGGGGCCCCCGGGGGCTCACGTCCTGTCGGTCCATGGGAGACAATGTTGGTGATCGTAATGAGCACACATTTCACCAAGGGTCATTCCAGGACTCGGGTGGTTCTGGGTGCTGAGCTGGGCCTGGTGCGCACATGTGACACAGACGGAGACGTGGCATGGAGCCCTGGCCCGTGACAGCCTCCCTCAGGAGGGCACGTGGGCCCCAGAAGTGACCGCCACGGCGGGGGTGTCTGTGCCATGACGGGGGGGTCCGTTTGTTATCAAACCTTGAAGTCCTTTGGGAAGAACCCGCGGGCGGTACTAGGAGGGTAAGAAGGCAGCACAGCCCCCCCGAGTCCCCGTGCCCCCCAGTCCCTGAGGAAGCCAGGCGCGAGGAACCGCAGGTCTGACCTCAAAGGACCAGCAGAGGCCAGGTGGCCCCAGGACTCCTCCCTCCCCCGGTGCCCCTGTGCCCCTCAGCCCCTTCCCCGCCCACTGGCCTAGTGGAGGAGGGGCCGCTGGGCGTGGATAGGGCCACCGTCACCCGCCCTCACCCAGCACACACTCGGTGTGTCCAGTGTGAGCCAGGTGGGCTCGTGGGGGCACCACTGAGCGAGCGGCAGCCCTGGCCTCCAGACCAGACAGACGTGCCATCCACAGGCAAGGTGACCCCCCTGTCCTGCCTCGTCAGGCCCTGGCCCAGGGCTCGACATTGGTGTGGAAGGAGGGCACCTGCTGGTGGGGGACGGAGGTGGGCAGGGGGTCCAGGCGAGAGGAACCCGTGGGAGGGGGCCAGGCCGCTTCCAGGGCAACCAGGGCTTGGTGCTCTGCCCGCAGGGCGGGCCTGGCCTGGACTTGGGCAGCCTGAGGAGAGGCGGCTGAGCTGCCTTCCTGCCGCCCCCGTGCGGCTTGTACTCTGGTGGCCCTGGTGGATGGGCCGCGCTGGGTCTGCCCATCTGAGGACCACGTCCATCCTGGTCCACCCCGTGAGCGCCCCTCCCAGTGTCGGAGAACCAGGGTGAATGGGCACCAGGGCAGGTCCCTGGAGCTCAGGCCTGAGTTTGGACATGGAGCAGCAGGAGCCAAGGGGGGTCTTCCAGATGCTCACACGCTCCCAGGAGATGGTCGCTCCTTCAGGACCAGTGACGTCTGTCTGGCAGCCTCGAGGGTCACCCGTGGCCTGACTGACCACTGACTCCAGGCAGGTCCCCCTTGGCTCTGGGTGTCCCTCTGCTTGGCCCTCATCCCCAGGACCCAGCCTCTGGCAGCAGCCGGCCAGCAGCCTGTGCGAGGCCTCCCACCCTCGTCCCCTGCGGGTGTCACCCAGGAGGGGGTCAGGAGGAGAACCCGGGATTCAGAGCCATCTGGACGACCTCCGGGCGGAACAGGCGAGGGGAGAAGCAGCGCTGGGTGTAGGACCACCCAGGCCGCAGGCGCCCCCCTGCTCCTTGCCACTGCTGCGTCCGGCCCCCCAAGACCCCGTGCCCTCCGCAGGGAGAGGGTCCCGCCCCGAGCCTGGGAGGAGCTCGCAGAGGCCGTCCAGCCGAGGGCCTGCGGTCTGGCCCGGCGTCCTGTAGGGGGAGCCCGCGGGGCGCGGCCACCGCCCCGGGCGCATCCCTGTCCCGCGGGCCCTGCTCGCGCAGGCGCGGAGAGTGCAGTTTCGGTGCCGTGATCCGGCAGCTTCCCAACTCTTAAAACCCCGCGCCGGTATTTTCTGAAAACTCCGCGTATCCGCGCAGCTTGGAGGGGGTTTTTCTTTGTCCAAGGCCCCGTCTGTGTGGGAAGTTGCTCTTTTGTGGCGCAATATTTTCCGTGGCCACAGGAGGGCGCCTCCACAAAGGAAAACAGGACTGTGGGCAGGAGCCCCGCCCCGCCCCCGCCCCGCCCCCGCCCCGCCCCTCCCGCGCACGCGTGCACACACGCCCGCGAGTAAATCAGCCCCAGCTCCAAACGAGGCTGAAGCGAGTCGGAGGGGGGCGAACAGAGCAGTCCCGCAGTTCCGTTGGCAGAATAAAGGAACTCCCCCGGGGGTCCGGGGTTTCCTTGCGCAGCGTTTGCCGTGGAGCCTCGCGTCAGAAACGGCCCGTCAGGAGTCACCGGAACACAGCCTTGAAGGTGAAGCCAGGCTCTGCCGGACGTTCTGGGTGTTCTCCCCGCACGCCCGCACCCAGAGCAATTTCACATGTTTTGCTCAAGTAACATCTGACAGCTGGTAATCGGTAGTTTCCTGGGCTCATAGAGACAAGTGAAATCTGCTGTTGCCATTTCTAGCAATTTCTGGCCGAAGCAGTCCCATGACCTCCTGAACCCTGCCCTGGTCCCCCAGCAGGAGGTGACAGGAGGTGACAGGAGGAGACGCCTGCCCAGACCCGCGCGGCCTGGTCGTCCCGGCTGCCCGGGCCTCGTCCTGGGAGCAGGAGCCCGGTCGTCTCGGGAGCAAGGGGGAGGCCTTGCTTCTCCGAGCTTGACGAAACCCGTCTTGGAATTGTTTCTGACGCTCTTAGAGTGAACATGCGTCTGTCTCATTAATCCAGATTTTCACGATGAGTTGCTTCTCCAAGGTGCAGTTTGACATCCCGGTAAATGATGTAGATCTTCCTTTTCCCCTCGGTTCTTCTGCGTCTCCTCACCTGAGAGCACGTGTGTCTCACTCCTGACACTAACTTCAGAGAGGGCGACCTCTAGTGTCCCCCACTGTCCTTCACTCCCCACCAAATTGTTACTGAAGCCAAGGTTAGAAAAACTCAAGCTGACAGAATAAATAAAATAAAAGGGAAAGAAGGCAGTGGCCAAACCTGGAACCACCCCACTCCTGCCGACAGTGGAGGGAGAAGTCACGGCCCCTCACCCTCATTTCCTGTATACAACGTGCAGGAGGACTTCGAAATGCGCGACATGCTCCGACGTGCCGGCCGCAGCCCCTTCTTCAAAACAACACCCCAACTCCAGGCTCAGACGGGAACGCAGACCCGGGAAGACCCTGCGGTGTCCCCAGCCGGGCTCGGAGAAGACCCTCCCGGGTTAGGTCAGCTGCAGTTTGATGCAAGTCAGTTGGCTTATGTGACTCCCCGGTTAACATAAGCCTTCTACTTGAAGGGTTTATTGTGTGAATTGCAAATGCAGTATCTGAGAGTAGAGTGTGTCTTCAGGCGTCCTCCTGTGTGGTTGTCAGAACTTCGCTTCACCTGGGGGCTGGGAGGCATTCCGGACACCACGTCCCCAGCTGAGCCCCCAGTCAGACCGTTTATGGTCTAAAGGGTTGTAGAAGTCGCAGCGAGCCCTTCGTCCAGATTTCGGAGCCAGGAAGTACAGCAGGGGCCAGGAAGAAACTCGCCTCTCCGTTCCTCTGCACGCCCCTTCAGCAGTGGTGAGAGAAACCTTTCAGTTTTCCGCTGCACCGACAAGTACTGCGCAGCAGGTGCCTCGCACCTCGGGAGAACCTAGATACTAGTCAGATCTGCCGGCTAAATCCATTGTATTAGAGCTGGGCAGCCAACGTCATTTCGGATTAAGAGGCTGCCTGCAGATTTCTGGAATTTCGTTTTTGTGTACAGCCTCTACAGTTTACATGCCTTTGGCGCAACGCCCGTCGTCTGCTCAGAACAGCAGGGCCCACGCGGAGGTGCTGGTCGGACGTGAGTGTCCTCTCACCTTCGTCTGAGCTGCAGATTTGCCAGAGGTGACGTCGCAGGCTCCACAAACACCCCAGCGGTCCAGAGAGTCGGCATTAATTAGGGAATGTCCCAAATGTCACATTGTTAAGTGAAGCTGTAAAAAGTAAGCTGTGGTCTTCGGCAAGCAAGTACTTCGTAAAATAAGAGTGCCTGGATTGGAGAGGTACCCGCCTGCTTTTATCGCCACTTTTAGGGACGCAGATTAACAATGGAAAAGGTTTAAACTTGAGGTGAACAGCGACGTGTCACAGCTGCCACAAGGAACCACGGGGTTTGGTGTCTAAAACGTGGCCAAAGACCGAGGGAGCCGCCAGTTCACACACAGTGCTGAGGTGTGTGTGTGAGAGAGACGGACACCTGCCTCTTGTGCTTTGCATTTTAAAAGCCGTTCACAAAGACAGACAATGTGGAGAACACTGGAAGCAGAAGTCAACAAATACAGGAATCTTCTTTGAAATAAATGATCAAACCGCTGGGAGATGACCTGGGGCCCCGGCAGCAGGGACGCCGCCTGGACACCGGCCGCCTCTCCTTTGCAACACGCCATCTGTGGTGACTAATGAGGCAACAGTTACCAGCAGCCTCAGAAACTTCCCCAAACTGAGATCTTGTCTCCTTTCTAAATTTGGCTCTGATGACACAGGAACAGTTTCTGTTTCGAGGCACCGATGTTCCACGCACTGGACAAACTGACAAGCGGGTCTAGGGGAGCGTTCGCGATTTTTTCTTTATTTTCAGTTGTTTTTGTTGAAAACACTTCTTTTTCAGTCTGGAAGGAATTAGTGAGAAGGTACAAGCAGCCTGTGTCTGCAGAAGCCTCTGCTGGTCTCAAAGTCCGGAGCCACGACCGCCAACGTTTGCTGCAGGACGCACACGTCTGGGGGCCGAAGGGCTGGCACCTCTGCCCGGAAGTGCAGACACCCTCCATGTCGCCAGAGAGAGGAGCTGGGGGACAGTGTGCAGACTTTGACGTGGGAGCGATAAAGCCCTGGTGTGCAAACACGATTGTGATAAAATCTGTCTCGTTGGTCCAAGCTGACAGCGTCTGACTGAAATGAGAGCAAAGACCACTTGTGCACAAAGGCCTCACGTGCCTCAGTGTGAACCCATCACAGGAAACTGTGGCCCTGTCGTGGCCATCGTTGGACGGTCCGGGGCGCTTCTCTGCGACATGAAGTGGCAGGACACGCTGGCCCTCAGGCCCTGGGCGCCACGTGCTCTGTGCGTCGCAGCCTGAGTCCTCGTCTTGCGCACACTCACACACACACACAGTCACGCACGGAGCACACCCAGATGCATCGCCCCCCAGTAGTCGGCTTGGGTCGGCTGTGTTTTCCCGGTGACGCTGCAGGGAAGATGCTTTGGGATGACGTCGGGTTGGGGCCTCTGTTCTCTGGTGCGAGGGTGTTTGATCTTGGGAACAACCAGGTGCTCAATGGGCGCGCCTGGCGAGGATGGAGCCCGGGAGGGGACCGGGGCCGTGGGGGCTCGGCGAGAGAGGAGAGACTTAACCCCAGCAGATCAACCGCGAGGCTGGGTTTCCCTAGCTGTTCCCTAAAGATGGACCCACGAAAGTTCTGCTGGTGACAGGATGACACCGTCCTCCACGAGGGGCCACGCCAGCGTTCTGCTGAGCGTGCGGACAGCTGTCAAATGTTAACTTGATGTTTCACGGGCTCAGCTCCAGTGTTCTGCCACATGCGTGTGAGCGCACAGACACACACACACACACACACACACACACACACACGTGTGCGCGAGCTCCCACTGACGCTGACTTCTCCCGGGATGGGGCCTGGGGTCGGCTCTGCCCCCCAGGAAGCCCCCAGCACAGCGTCCTGCCTGGGGACCCGCCCAGCCTTTCTCTGCAATGTCCTGAATCCTCATTTGCCTCCACACACGGTCAGCGCCAAAGCGGGGCTGAGAAGAGCCCGGGAAGGGCCCTAGGAGTGCTGACTGCAGGGCTGGCCACCGGCTGGGACTGCGGGGCCTGGCGGGAGGAGCAGGCAAGGCGCCAGGGGCAAGTGTCCAGGGAACCCAGGGCCACTGGCTGGCCTTGGAGCACGTCCTGGCCCAGGGGCTTAAAACCCTTCTTACTGAAGAGTGACACACGTACTGAAGTTCACACGCCCAGGTACACAGCCTGCACCCAGGACGGGAGGCGGACAGTGCTGTGGGCGCCTCACCGTGCGTGTCCCCAATTCCTAAGTGGGGCCCTGACCCCCAGTGGGGGCCTGATGGCAGGGGATCAAGGTGAACTGGGTCGGAGGGTAGGGCCTGATCCTCCTGAGGAAAGAGAGACACCAGGTGTGCACAGAGGGACGACCGGGTGGGGACACGGGGAGGGGCCGTCTGCAGGCCCAGGAGAGAGGCCTTGGGAGGGCCAGGCCTGCTGGTCCCCAGTCTGGGGGACACTGGTCTGTCCTTCAAGCCGCCCGTGAGGCGGGGGTGGGGTGGGGGGGCCCATGTCTGAGCCCCAGGCTGGCGCTGTCGGAGAGGAACCGTGCAAGCTTTGGTCCGCCTGAGTTCTTCCTGCCGCTTATGCCCTGAGACCCCTGGGAGGAGGGGGCGGAAGGAGAGATCTGAGTATTTTTAAGTATTAGAAAGTTTCCTTTTAAAAGCTGGTTCAATAATTAACGTTCTCTAGATCCTGCTGTTTCTCAAGTAGAAATAGAGAACAACGAAAGAGTCGAAAATAAAGCAAAATCACCAACAATGCGATCCGTGCACCGAGCCCCCTCCAGGCAGCCATCAGAGGGGGTGCGTCCACATCGCGCCCCAGTGCTGGGTCCGGCTGGGCGTCCCGCGGGTGGCGGCACCAGTCCTGGACGTGCTCCACGCGGGCTGCGCCGTGTAGAGACCTGGCACAGGGTGAGGAGCTGGCGCAGAGCAGGTGCTTCCGTGAGTGTTTGGGTAGCGGGGGGCCTGCCACCGCGTACACACAGTGGACGGAATCCTGACGGCCACTCGGTCCAGCCTCGGAGCGTCCACAGAGGGCCAGCCTGTCCATTCTGGGCCCCAGGTTGAGCCACTGGTGCCCAGCCTTCCTGCTGGTGGGGCCTTGGTTTGTCCCTGTCTGCACGTCTCCGCCTTGGCGGGCCCTGACTGTCCAGATGAGCAGACGCTGGCCACGTGGCACATTGTCCCCGCCTGGAAATCCGCAAATCCGCTCTGGCACCGCCTGCCCCAGGTTTCCTGGTCACGCGACGCGGCGCTGGCTCCTGGAGGGTTGGGCCCGACTGCCAGGGAGACCCCTTCCCTGTAGCTTGTGTTCTGGTGGCAGAAATGAGATTGTCTTGGCCATTCTGGGTCCCTGGAAATTCCACGTGAATATTAAATCAGCTGCTCTTTTTCCACAAAGATGTCAGCTGGAGTTCTTTTTTCTAAGTTCTTATTTTTAGCTGAAGTGTAGTTGATTTGCAGTGTTGCGTTAGTTTCAGGTGCACAGCGAAGCGACTCAGTTATACACGTACATACATACACATGCACACACATACGTATATGGTTTTTTCAGATTCTTAGCTGGGATTCTGACGGAGGCCGCATTGACGCTGTAGAGCAGCTTGGGAACGTGGCCATTGTAACAGTATTTTGTCTTCGCATCCGTGGCCACGGGAGGTTTTCCATTTATTTAGACCTTCTTTCATTTCTTTCAACAATGTTTGGAAGTTTTCAGAGTGTAGGTTTTGCATTTTGTTGTTGTTGTTGAATTTATTCCTAAGTGTTTCATTCTTTTGACACTTTTATGAATGGAATCATATTCTTAATTTCGTTTTCAGGTTGCTCATGGCCGTTGTACAGAAATACAGATGATTTTCATGTGCTGATCTAGTGTCCTGTAACCTCGTTCATTCATTCTAACATGTTTTTAGTGGATCCTTCAGGGTTTTCTATGTTCAAATTACGTCATCAGCAAATTTTTACTTTTTCCTTTCCAGTTTGAATGTTTTTTTCTTTCTCTCTCTCTCTTTTTTTTTTTTTTAACTCATTTGGTTTTCATTGTTTTTTGTTGGGGGGGAGGTAATTAGGTTCACTTACTTATTTACTGGAGGTACTGGGGATGGAACCCAGGACCTCGTGCATGCTAAGCACGCGCTCTCCCCCTGAGCTCTACCTGCCCCCCCAGTTTGGATGCCCTTTTCTTGCTTTCTTGCCGCACTGCCCTGGCCAGACCCTGCAGCACGGCCTTCAGCGGTGGTCGTGTTCCACAGACTCCGTGTTCCAGCCTAAGCTCAGGTGGGGTGCCCGCGGCCCCTCCCCCTCAGGTGCTGGGCTTTCTCAAGTGGAGAGAGTTCCCTTCCGAACTTCCTAGTTTCCCTGAGTGTCTTTTATCATGAAAGGGTGTTACATTTTGTCAAATGCTTTTTCAGCAAGTGAGATGGTGACGTGACGTTTGCATTAATTGATTTTCAGATGTTAAGCCGATCCTGCCTTCCTGGGGTAAACCCCGAGTGGTCACGGTGTGCGTCTTTTTCTGTGTTGCTGGATGTAGCTTGCTAGTATTTTGTTGAGGACTTTTGTGGCCATATTCACACGAGACACTGGTTTGTGGTTTTCTTGTGAAATGTTTGTCCAGTTTTGGTATCAGGGTGATACTGGCTTCGTAAGATGCTGCATATGACATCACTTATATGTGGAATTGAAAACGTGACACCAACGATCTTATTTACAAAACAGAAACAGACTCACAGACACAGGAGACAAACATGGTTACTGGGGGGAAGGTGGGGAGGATAAGTTAGGAGCTTGAGATTAACAGATACACACACGACTACACATAAAATACACAACAAGCACCTACTGCACAGCACAGGGAGCTGCGTTCAGCATCCTGTAATAACCTACGATGAAAACGGATGTGTGTGTGTGTAACTGAATCCCTGTGCTGTGCTCAGAAACTCGCACGACACTGCCAGCCGACTAGACGTCAGTGAAAATTAAAGGCCTCTGCATCTTCATAAAATACACCCCCGAGCCGTGAGGCACTCGGGCGCTCGGGGGGGTCAGCGGGAAGCGAGCTAGTCCTGCCGTTTCTGGACTCTCAGTCTGCTGCCACCTCTCTTTGGCTTCAAGATTCCATTGGGAAACAACCCTTGCTGCCTTGCGAGGACTTTCAGGGCGGACTCAGACTGACGTGTTGGCAGTTTGACGGTTGGGATCGGCTGCGTCTCACCTCACGGTTGGTGCGATAATTAATTAATTAACACCCCCTCACCTGCCACCCCTTACGGACGCCCACCTCTGCAAAATCCAGGGTCCTCAGAGCTCTCTTCACCCCCCGGCCTTCGGAGACGTCTCCCAACCTGAAATCTCGTCCCTGCGAGACGCCCGTTTTCATGTTGTCACTGCCACTGCTGACGTGGCGCTGGCCCAGCCCGCGTGGCCACAAAGCCTCCGCACGTGCTACCTTGTTGGGCCTTCACAGAAACCTGAGGCCGCCTTCGCTGCTCAGTCTATAGACGAGAAACTGGAGGCAGCGGGTGACCTGCCCTGCGTCCCCCAGTAGGTGACGTGGTGGGGGGCACCTGCTGACCGTCCCACGATCTTCCACCTGCAGCTGCACTCCCTCTCCCCGCCTCCGCTCCCATCAGCGGCCCCGGCCTGTCCCCGGTGGGGCTGAGAGCCACCAGGGGAGAGCCAGGTCACTTTGCGGGGCAGAGGCAGCACACGGCTAGTCCGGCTTGCTGGGCAATTTGTTCTTTAATCAGAACCTTTGCAATCCGAGGCCCGGCCTTGATTTCGCCTCCCCCGCGGGCCGCTGGTACCGTGCCTCAGTCCTGATTTTGGTGCTTGATTTCCTTCCCACTCTGCTGAGTTCTGGGTCGGGGGCTTTGAGACTCACTCTTGCTTCCAGTGCGCTTGCGCCTGAGTGTGGTCTCCCCGGAGGGCGCGGGCCGGGGGCGCCGGCCTCTCAGAGGGGCCGCAGCGCCACTCCACGGCACCCTCCGGCCGCCCCCACGGTGCCTGGACCCCAGCCCCCTGCCGAGCCCGGGGCTAAGGGTCACTTTCTCAGCCGCCCTGCTCTGGCTGGGGCTCATACTGGAAAGTGCGACGTCCCGGGAGGCCGCCGGGCTGCCCTGGGAACCAGGTGGGAGGGTCTCTGGTCTCTTGTCCCCTGCCTCTGGGGGAGGGCTGCCCGGGTTGGGGTCCCTGGTCTGGATGCAGTGAGGGCTCCCTCCTGTGCTCCCGGGTCAGCTCTGGAGGGAGGGGATGCTCTGCTCTGTGTCCCCTCTGTGCCCCTGCAGGGAGACGGTCAGTGTCACTTCACCGCCTGTGAGCTGGGTCAGCGAGGGTCACCCCCTCCGAGGTTCCAGGCGATGCCTCCGTCCTGTGAAAGGCGGTCAGCGTCGTCGAGACCCCTCGCCCTCTCCTTCTGGGGGAGGGACCAGCGGGGGTCACCACCAAGCTCTTTCTCCAGCAGAGAGGGGCTCACCGGCCGCTTCTTCTCAGAAGATAGCCCCTGGGGGTGCTCAGGCCGTGCGGGTCTGACGGGCCTGCGCGCAGGTCAAGTGCAGTGGGGCCGGCCCTGCCTCCCGCCCTGGGCCGCGGGCACCCCTCCGCAGCCCACCCCCGCCCTCGCTGGCCGCCCGGAGCCCCAGTCCTCACAGTCCCAGCACCTGCCTGGAAGCTGCCGCAGGCCGTGGTCTCTGGAACGTCTGACAGACGAGTGTTTGCTCAGCCCCAGTCTTTGTTAACTGCACCCCCTGCCCCCAGACACAGACGATCATTCGAGAAAAGCTGGACAACAGCAGGAAGTCGGACCAAGGCCCTATTGTCATCGGTCACCGTCACTCAGTCGGCCGGCCTGGGGCGCCTTCCTTCCTGCACTTTGACTTGGTGGCAGATTTTGTGTAGGCACGTATTTAATAAAAAACAGCAGGTCAGGGGGAGGGTGTAGCTCGGGGTAGAGCGCATGGCTGGCGTGCACAAGGTCCTGGGTTCCGTCCCCAGTGCCGCCATCAGAACAGATAAATAAATAACCCTAACCACCCCCACCCCCGCCAGAAACAACAAACAGCAGATGAGCAGCAAGGTCCCACCGTGCAGCACGGGGAGCTGTGCTCGACCCCTCGGAGTGGCCTCTAGTGGAGAAGGAACGTCTGTGTATACGGACAGCTGGCCCACCACGCTGCCCTCCGGAAGCTAACACAGAAGCGTAAACCTGCTGTGCTTCGGTTTTAAAAACAAGTGAAAGCCTCGTGCATATAGTTTTTGTTTGTTTTTTGATAGACGATTTTTTTAGAGCAGTTACAGATTTACAGAAGAACTGAGCAGAAAATGCAGAGAGTTCGCAGAGCCCTCCCCACCCACACGTGCATCCTCCCCTGCCCTCAGCCTCCCTCGTCAGTGCGGCGCATTTGGTGCACGTTATCGTCAAGCAAGGTCCACAGTTTACACGAGGGCTCACTCTTGAGGTTGTACAGCCTGTGGGTTCTGACAAATGCGTGATGACATGTAGCCACCGCTGTGGTATCACAGAATAACCCCATTGCCCTAAAAGTCCCCTGTGCCCCATCTGCTCATCCCGCCCTCCCTCCCTCTCCCCAGACCCCTGGAAACCACAGTCTTTTACTGTTTCTGTAGCTGCGCCTCTTCCAGAATGTCCTTTGGTTGGAGTCGTACAGTTTGTGGCCTTTTCAGACTGGCTTCTTTCACTCAGGAATGTGTCCTTTAAGTTTCTTCCATGTCTTTCATGGCGTGATAGCTCATTTATTTCACTGCCCGTATGTTTTTAGATTGACCTCTATGTACTGTTCATTGTTTCTAAGAACACTTAGAGCTTTAGCTTTTTAAACTTACATAGCTATCAAAGGAATAAAGCCAACCACAAAATAAGAATTAATTCAAAGATGCTTTGCCATTTGTAGCCCTTCATTCACTTTTTTTTTTCACTTCAAAAACCAGAATTTTATAACTGGCAGAGCCATTTCCATTACATCAAAAACAACAAAACAGCTAGAAATAAATTTAACCAAGGAGGCTACCTATACTCTGAAAACTGAAATGACACAAAGAAATGGAAAGATTTCTTGTGCTCTTGGATTGGAAGAATCAACACTATCCAGATGGCCACACTGCGCAAAGCAACCCACAGATCCAACCCAACCCCCATCAGAATACTCACGACATTCCTCACAGAGTGGGAACAAGCAATTCCAAAATTTATAAGGAGCCACAGAAGACCCCGAACGGCCAAAGCAATCTTTTGTAGGTCTTTTTTTTTTCTCTCCTTTTTGTTCTCTTTTCTTGTAGTTTGATGACTAGAGAAGGTCCTTTAACATTTGTTGTAAAGCTGGTTTGGTGCTGAAATCGTTCAGCTTTTGTTTATCTGTGAAGCTTTTGATTTCTCCCTCAAATCTGAACGAGAGCCTTGCTGGGTAGAGTATTCCTGGTTCTAAGTTTCCCCCTTGCATCACTTTAAATACACCTTGCCGCTGCCTTCTGGCCTGAAGGGCTTCTGCTGAGAAATCAGCTGATCACCTACGGGAGCTCCCTTGTATGTTTGTTTCTTTCCTCTTGCTGATTTTAATATTTTCTCCTTGTCCTTAATTGTTGTCAGTTTGATGACTGTGTGCCTTGGTGTGCCCCTCTTTGGGTGGATCCTCTGTGATTTTGGGTGGAACTCTCTGTGCTTCCTGGACTTGGGTGACTGTTTCCTTTCCCAAGTTGGGGAATTTTTCAGTGATTCTCTCTCCAAAAATTTTCTCAGGTCCTCTCTCTCTCTCTCCTCTTTCTGGGACCCCCCATGATGCGAATATCAGTGCACTTCATGTTGTCCCAGAGTTCTCTTAAACTATCCTCATTTTTTTTTCTTCTGTTCTGCAGTAGTGATTTCCACTCATCTGTCTTCTAGCTCACTGATCTTTTCTGCCTCATTCAGCCTCTTCTTGGTTCCTTCTAGTGTGTTACTCATTTCAGTGATTTTATTCTTCAACTCTGCGTATTCTTTATATTTTCCAATTCTTTGCTATAACTTCGCTCTGTGCATCTGTACTCCTCTTGAGTTCTCCGAACATCTTCGCCATCGTTACTCAACTCTTTCTTGGGTAAACTGCCTATCTCCTCACCACTTATTTCTTCTTCTGGGATTCTGTCTTGTGCCTTGGCCTGGGAGACTCTCCACTGCTGCCCCACGTCGTCTATCCATGTAGTTTTCGGTAGGTTAGTTACTTTCTCGCCCTTGGCGAGGTGGCCCTCTGTGGGAGATGTCCTGTGTGTCCCAGCAGTGCACTCCTCTTGTCCCCCAAGGGCCAGGGTCCTGTTGGTCCCAGTGTGGAGTCTGGCCTGTGTGTGTGGACTCCTTCCACGGGCTTTGGGATTGCTGTTTTCTCATTTCTGGTGCCTGCCCTGGTGGATGGGGCTGGACTAGAGGCTTAGGCAGAGTTCCTGGCAGGAGGAGCTGGTGCCTGCCCACTCCCTCGCATATACAGTTTTGAATCCTGCCTTCCACTCAGTAGTGTGTGTCCTGGACTTTTTTCACGTCTGACCCTTCTCAGGCACATCGTCTCGGTCACTGGAGGCTCCCGTCATTCAGAGCAGACACGATGGGCTTCGTGCTGTTGAGCTCAGTGTGGAAGCACTTCTGAGCACCGTCTCCACACGCAGCTCCAAGACGGAGCCACTCTGGGGACACACGCCCTGCCGGGCCCTGTCCGGCCCACGGGGCTGGGAAGCGGCCGTCTGGAGGCACAGGAAAGCTGCAGGTAGAGGAGTAAACCCGCATGTGCGTGTGTCCCATGTGTGTGCGTGTGCACACGCGTGTCTGCTGGCGACACGGAAACCCTTGACTGCTTCTCTCTGGGGACTGAACTTGGAGCCGTGAGGGTCCAGGCTTGTCTGGAGCCGGGCTTGCTGGGGTTCCGGGAGTGCTGAGCCAAGGGGGACGCCGAGTGCCCTGGGGCGAGGCCAGCGGCATGGCCGCCGCTGGGACGGGTGGGGGTGCGGGGGCGCCGGGCGGCCTCCTGCAGCTGTGGGCGAGGAGCAGGGCAGCAGAAGCCTCCCGCGGTCTTCTGCCTGCTGCCACCTGGTGGAGGAGGTCGTGGGGACGTTGCCGTGAGCCGTCTTCAGTTGTGGCGCACCTTTTCCGGGGAGCTGTGCCCTTGTCCTCGAGCGGTAGCCTCCGCCGCATCCTGTCACAGGCGGAGCTCGCCGGAGCGCTCCCCTCACTGTGGCGACCTGATCCTGACAGGCGTCTGCTTAGGAACTGGGTCGCCGGCCAATTTTCAGGATTTTTTTTCTTTTTTAGGGAACACTCTGTAATAAAAGAGAAATGTGCAAAGTTACTTAAAAATAGCAGGTGTCCTTTGAGCCCATCGCTGAGTTTTTACCGACGTGAGAGGGAATGAGACGCATTAGCTTACGTTTTTTTGCTCCCCTGGCGGCTTAAAAGCCGGGGCTTTTCCCCAGCGGACGCCTGCAGGGGGCGCGCCCCGCACCCCGAGGGCGGCAGGCGTGCGAGGAGCCACCGGCCGCCCCGGGTGCTCCTCCAGCCGCACAGACCAGAGGGCCACGGGCGTTTTCATCGAGGGCAGACCCGCCGTGCAGTCGTCTCGCTCTGTGACTACCGCAGCACAGAGCAGGTCATTACGCATCCGGCGTGCCTCGGGTCCGCAGCTGCACCCGCAGCCTCTCGCATTTCCATTGTGCTGACTGACCCTGGGTGTGTCCGTTTGTGCGTTTTTCCCCTTAAAGCGTGATGGGCTCTGTGGGGCCCGTTTGAACGCTGCAGCCGCGTGAGTGCAGTTTTAAGCCTCAGTCGTTGTTGGAGGTGATGCTTCCGTGTGACTCGAGGGGAGCCACCCGGTGCCAGCGCAGGGCAGACCCGCCGCTGACCGCTCAGCAGGCACCGGGCAAGGGTGCCGTCTCCCGCGAGACCTGCTCTCAGGACGGTTTCGGGGTGAGGCCCTCCCGCCTTCCAGAGGGGGTTTCGGGGGGAGGGGGACGCAGCCGCGACAGGGAAGCTGGGTTTTCCTCCTTGTTCTTGGCGGCTTTTGCTAATTTACTCAATTCGTCAAAGTTCAGCATAGGGCAGTGGACCCCGAAGTAGGGTTTGGAGTGCCCGTGGGAAGTGTTCCCGCCACTCACGCTGCGGGAGCCACAGTGCAGGCCCACGGGCACCTCCAGGAGAAGGGGCCTTGCCCTGGGCTCTGGCTCTCGGCTGCCCCAAACCCAGTGCAGAGCAATGAGCTCCTCGTTTTTCTGGAAGAGAAACACGGACGATTTCCTGTGAGCTTATTCCAGCAGCCAGCGCACGTCTGGGGAGCGTCAGGGCGGCCCCGGGGAAGGTGGTGCTCACGGCATCCCGGAGACTGCATCCTTGGGTGTCTTCCCGTGGGACGGACGCATGAAACACTCTGCCCGCGTTGGCTCACCGTGATTTTACAAGGAGTCATCAGGCACCTTCGAGTGAAGGAAGGGCGGGCGTCTGCGTGTCTGATGTGCACTTTCAGAGACGCCAGACGGCCAAGCTCAGCTTCAGGCAGAGGCCACTCCCGGACCTCGGGCCCGAGTTGCCATTGGGCCACCAGCTCGCGCTGCTGGTGGGTGTTTGCTTCGTCTGTGTTGGGGGGCAGCTGAGCAAAGCCTCCTCTGCTTTCTGGAGAGCCGGCCGGGGTGGGCCGCATGGTGTGAATTTGGCTGTCGCTCCATCGAGGGGCAGCTGGAGATTAGGCAGTCAGAGCTGCAGTGAAGGCGTCATCCTGAAAGACAAAGGGAGGCCCGGCTCCTGCCCTCTTGATTAAAGGAACGTCCGTGGCTTTTAACGGGTTTCAGGGCTCCTCCCGTGCGGGTTTCCTGTCGCCGTGGAGCGGGTATAGACGTGTCCCTCCGTGTGGCTGCAGGTCCAGCCACAACCGAGTGGTCAGAATCAAGTAGGTTCCTGGCTGGGTGGTGGGAGTCGAAGGGTTAAGGTGTCCAGAACCCTCCTCAGCGGAGTTTTAAACCCAGATTCATTCATCAAAAACAATCTGATAGAGAATTTGTGGTGTATTTATACAACGGAATGCTCCTCAGCCATAAAAAAGAATAAAATGATGCCATTTGCTGCACCATGATGGACCTGGAGATGGCCATTCTAAGTGAAGTAAGCCAGAAAGAGAAAGAAAAATACCATGTGGTGTTTCTCACATGTGGAATCTACAAAAAGGACACAAATGATCTTATTTACAAAACAGAACAGTTTCATATAGAGAACAAACTTACGGTTCCCAGGAGGAAAGTGGGTGGGAAGGGATAAATTGGGAGTTTGGGGTTTGCACATATTAACTACTAGATAAGAAATAGATAAATAAGACCCCACTGTACAGCACAGGGAACTATATTCATATCTTGTAGTAACTTGTAAGGAAGAAGAGTATGAAAATGAATACATGTATGTATATGTATCACTGAAACATGATGCTGTGCACCAAAAAGTGACACACTGCAACTGACTAGACTTCAATTAAAAAATTTTTTAAAAAAGAAACTGAAACGACAGACACAGGATTCTTAAATAAAGCTCTTTGCAATCTTGGAAAAACAAACAGACAATCTGGTTTTCTGTACATAAAAGATAAATAACAAGGTCCTGCTATACAGCACAGGGAACTGGATTCACTGTCTTGTAGTGACCTATAGTGAAAAAGAACATGAGAATGAATGTACGTGTGCACACGTCTGACTGAGACATGACGCTGCGCACCAGAACTGGACGCAGCGCTGTAAACTGACTGCACTTCAACTGAAAAACAAAAAACAAAGAAGAAAACAAGATTCGACTTGCAGACAAAAAGGGAGGGTTGAAATCTCTATTTTGGCACAATGGCCCCCGAGTGCCAGCAGAGCCCCCCCCAGAGCCGGCAGTCAGGGGCCTTTGTCGCGAGGCACGTTCATTCTGTGAAAACTACTGGCTAGTGAGAGACGGTGTTGTTTTAAACTCAGTAACCGGCGTGTTCACGTCCACCCGGCGAGTGTGGCAGCTACCTCTGCTCTTCACCAAAACGGGATCCTGCCCAGATTTCAGCTAATATTTTCTGCGGCTCAAATTCTCCCGCCCACACCTCTCCGCCCCCGCCCCAGGCCCGCCCGAGTAATAGTTCATAAAAAGCCGGTACAGATGCGCAGAGTCGGCACCGCGTGGCCCGGCCCGTCCCCTCCTCCCGGCCGGATTGGCTGCGCCGTTGCCAGGACTCCGTTGCTAGGACGGCGCTGCCTCCAGCCCCTTCAGGAAACATGCCATGAATTATGGATGGTTGATTTTCTCCGAGAGGCCTGGTCTGTAATGTAGATGAGCTCCCGTCCCCCTTTCTTCTGGCTTCTTAGGAGGGAAAAAAAAAAATCAGAGTTTTAAATCAGAAGCTGGCATTTGCGAAGTCCCTGTTGCCGGTGGAGAGGCTGGGCTGCCCGTGTTAATTCTTATGCAAAGAGAGGCCAGGGGTCAGTGTCTGTTATTTGTTCTGGAAAAGCCTGTAGGATTTTCACTGAACTCTGTGACCCTCGGGGGGCATCCTTCTTTGTGTGTCATCAGAGACAAAACGGGATAGAAACACTGGAAGTGGCATTTTCTGGATATTAGACGCTTTTCCCCTGCGCCTGCGGAGCCAGGGACTCAGGGGTCAGGTCTCTGGCTGGCGGATCAGATGGGACCCTCTCTCCCTCCCAACCTCCCGCTCCCACCTCCACCCCAGAGGCAGAGAAGCATTCGCCCAAAAGGGACCCAGGCCCTCAGTGCGTGGAGCGTGGACCAGTGAGGTCTCGGCGTGGGCCGCCCTCTGCCCGTTTTGGTTGGAAAGGGCCTCACGCCCCCTTCTGGGGACTGTTGCTGGGGTGGTCTCTGCAGGGTGGCCTCAGTGCTCACCCCTGCCTGGCCTGAGGGGGATAGAGGGCTGGGCCCCGCCTGCCCCTCCCCGCCGCCTGGCCCAGGCGCTGGTGCTGCAAGCAGGAGGTCACAGGAGCTCTGGTGACAAGGGAGCACTCCAGTCCCACTGAGGGCGCTTTCCAGAGAAAGAGCCCCCCTGCGGGCCTCACCTCCAGTGGCCTGCGGGGGAGGGAAGAGCAGCTGTGAATCCCACGCTCCAACTCCCGCCCGCGTTCCCACCCCTCCTGTGCCGCGGGCTCTTCCTTGCAGACGGACAGGGGGCTGCGTGAGGACAGAGGCACCGGGACTCACGGACACGGTGGCGCTGCCTCCGGGGCCCTGGGGCTCCGCACCAGAGATGATCGGCCAGCTTTCTGGGAGGCGCTGGACTTGGCATGGGCAGCGATGGAAAATCCTTGTTGTTACCTGCCTCAACCAGCGGGCAGCCTCTCACCAGTGCGGAGAGACCCACCATCACTGAAAGAAGGAAAGGGGAGAAAAGGAACTTCATCTCAAAGAGGCAAGGTCTTTATTCCAGAATGACAGAAAAGCAGTGGAAGTGAAAATTACAGTCGTCACCCCCGTATCGCAGTGTTTGTTGCGCGGGGACTGGGTCAGCCCAGAGAATTTCAGAGGCACGGGGCACCAGAGCCGCGGATGGGCGGGACGAGCTACTGAGGCTCCTTCCCGAACATTCCCTGTGCGTCTAAACATGATCCCTTCTGTCCTTCTGTTGAGAGGATGGTGTGGCTGTCTTGTTTCAGAACCTCGGGGACTTTAATGAGGGGCCGTGCGTCACCTTTTCTGGTCAGGGTCCCCAGGAGAGAGCAGCAACTGGTCACAGCCTTTGTCTAAGGATTTACGAGAGAGCAAAACAGAAAGCCGGGCGTGCTGCTCTCACCCGTGTCTGCCCACGGTGGCGGGGGGCGGGTAACCGGACGGAATCGGTGACAGCCCAGGGCGTGCAGGCGGCTGGCGTAGGTGGCGTTCCCTTTCTGGCCTGAGTCCTCCAGGCAGCTCCTGCGCTGTGCGTGTGTGGGCGCGGCCGGGGCCCCACTGGGGCAGGGACAGCCACGCGACAGGAGGCCCCGGGGACAGCCATGCGATGGGCTGGAGCGTCCGGCGTCCGGGGGACGTAAAAGGGTTCTTCTCTCTGGGAACGTCGCGCACGGAGGCGGCTCGCAGGAAAGTGCTGCTTACAAGACACGTTTGTGCCATCAGGTTCTTTTCATGGAAGCAATGGGACCAACCACCCGACAGACAAGCGCCAAGGAGGTTCCCCTCGGACGGCGACTTGAGATGCCCGTGCGCTGGGACAGAAGCAAAGCCCGGCGCCCGCCTCTGCCCGAGGAGCAGCAGCTCTGCTCCCAGGGCGCGTGCTCCTGTCGCCTACGCGCGGCCCGCTGGCCTCCCCGCTCCTAGCTGCCGCGAGCGCGTTATGCGTTCTGCCGCGTGGCTGTCAGGTCCGTTAGGCAGCAGAGTGATTGCCGCAGGGACGGGGTCACACCTCACGCTGCATCCTGCTCGGGACGCGGGAAGCCTCCCGCAGCCCAGGAGGGGGTCTGTGTCCGGGGCCCAGACAGCACGTGTGTTCTCAGCAGAGCTGAGACCGGGGCTGGGGAGGGAGGCTGGCTCAGCACGGCCCGGCCGGCTGGCTGCAGGGCGCCTGGTCCGGGGCTGCTTCTGGTTGAATTTAGGAGGTGAAATGTCCAAGTTAAGACCGAAGTATTTGCCAGCAGCCCTGCTGCTGAGCACAGGGCCTTCGGGGCGCCTGGAGACCCGAGGGACCTGTGCCTCGCCCGGTGGACGTTTTAGCGTCGAGGCGGCGTCACTGCGGGGCAGGATTAGCATGAAGGAGCCCAGCGCCGTGGCCGCCGCCCGGGTTCTACCCGGGGTCTGCGGCGCGAGGACGATCAGAGGGCCTTCAGGAAGCGCCGGGACGGTTGCTTGGTCTGATTTTCCAGAGCTGCTTGAATTTCTCACGGTCTTTTTGTAGATTCCACTTGCTGCGGTTTAACGTGGGACATCGGGCCGACAGGAGGAGACCCATCCCGTCCTCAGAGAAGGTGCTGCTCACCCCAGTTCAGCAGCCATCGTGGGGTGTGGACGGGCCGCGGGCGCTGACCCGATGAAGCGTGTGTGTCTGTCTGCGCCGTAACTATTGCCTCTCAGATCCGTCAGGACGGGGTGGTGTCTGGGGCTGGGAGGGAGGCGACCTCAGGCGCACACCCGTCACTTCTGACCTCGCTCCCTGGGTCAGCTACGTGACGCCAAGTCAGCTTCACACAGTCTCGCAAATGGACAGAATCACTGGACCTGCAAGAATTCCAAAGACAGAGGCGAGTCTCAGTCAGAACCTGGTAAACTGTGGGGCCGGGTGGAGGTCCCCCCAGCTCGCCGCGCCCCCACGCATGCTCCGTGCACCCTCGCCCTCCCCCAGGGGGCCCACGCGGAGAGGAGCCTGAGCACGTGGGGGCCCTGGACAGTCAGACGTGCGCACGGTCGCGTGAAAGTAATTCCCTTCTGTTGCGATTTACAACATGCTGGCCTGCGCCTGATGGGACTCAAATAACAGCTCGTGACACGTGGATCTGAGCTGCCTTTGCTTCAGGGGCCCTTCCAGACCAGGAGAACCTCCCCCACGATCATCGTTGTGGTCTCTGCTCCAGGGCCGAGCATCCTCGCACGTGGACTCACGGCTGAGGCCCAGGCACTTCTGTGCAGCCCTGAGCGATGCCCGGACCACTGCCAGGTGCTCTGGTGCGGATGGTGTGGACGCAGGATCCGCGGTGGGGCTGAGCGTGGGTCGTGGCTGGCCGGTGGCTCTGCGTAGCCCTTTCTGAGCGGGGGCCGCCGCACCCCCCGACACCTGCGAGGGCCTCCCAGCAGGGGCGTGGCCAGCACCTGCTCACTGAGAGGTGTGTGCACGAGGGCCGTTCCTCGGCCCTGGCGGAGCCCAGGCTGGCGTGGGCGTCGGGCCCCTGGGCCCCTGGGCCCCTGGCTGCTGTGGCCTCTGGCGGGGGTGCTGACAGGGCAGTTTGCCAGGTCGCGGGGACAAAGGGGGCTTTCTGCCCCTCACAGGGAGGTGCCACTGGACGGGCCACAGCCCACGTGGGCCTGTGGACCCCCGCAAGGCAGGGTGCAGGAATGTGTGGAAGGACATGTATGATTGAGCACTCAGTGTGACCCCTGTGCCACACAGTGATGGCCACTGGACACTGTCTACCATGGGAGGGGGACTGAGCCGCCCAAGTAACCTGGCGACTGCCACGGGCGGCCTCTGCGACCTGCCTGCTCAGTGGGCCCCAGAATGAAGTGGCCACGGGGACAGCGTGTGAACCAAGCGCACACGGGTCACAGCCTGGACTCCACATAGCCAGGCCGCTGGGTGTCCCGTCTGCTGGCAGCAATGTGGGGCCCCCGGCCCGGCACCGTCCTCCAGGGGCCGGCCCGGCCCTCGTGGGGAGTGACCGCAGGGAAGAGCCGTGATGTCTGGTCTCCCCAGCCCTGCAGCCGTGCCTCCCTCACTGCGCACACTGGCTCCCCACGGTCTTCCCGGGCGCTCCTCCCCGACCCGCCCTCTCCACAGTGCCCTCACCCTTGTCCCGGTTACCCCACTCCCGCTCGTCTTCCAGGACCCGGCCAGCCGCCCTGTCCTTTTGGTCTGTGGTCCCTTCTCTGACTCCCAGGGCGTGTCCTGCCATTTGCCCTTCTCCCGGGGGTGGTCCTTCTGTGCAGCGTGCGTCCTGCCCTCCACGTGGACTGAAGGCCCCGGGAGCAGGCGGGCTGGAGGCTGCTGTCCTCTCGGGTCCCCGGCCGCTCCCTTCCGGGGCCGTGGGGCCCTGAGACCGTCCTTCACGCTACTGTCTCCCTCTTGGCATTTTCCGCGTGGACACACTGATGACACCCTTTCCTCTTCGTCTCCCGAATGTGGACTTACACCTGCGGTACCAGCACATTACCAAGGAGGAGTTTCTGTGGCACCCGGGAGTCTCCAGATCCAGAAAACAGCCGGACCAGTGGCAGTGGCTTCTCGCACCCTCGATCCTACGTCACGGCCGACCTGCTCTCGGAACACAGTGCGGGGTGACGGCCCCTCTGGCTGCCAGCTCCCTGCTCTGCACGGGGACGTCCACTGCAGTTCAAGTTCTTGGTCTCCCGCCTTCCCCCGCCTCGTGCCCCTCTCCGAACGCCAGGACAGAAGTTCTCTGCTCTCAGAGTCCCAGGGATGTTTAGCAAGCGGGTGCTGTTCCATGAAAGCGAGCACTTCTGCCCTGTCTGGGGCCTGGGGCTCGGCCTCGTAATGCCTGAACCTCTGGCCTCTGCTGGTGGGACAGGTCCTGGCAGGAGGCTAGTGTTCCAGGGGCTGCAGGGAGGGCTCCCGGACCGGATCCGGGCGGGCGGTCTCTGAGGGCGGAGGCAGGGGTGTTGGGGAAGGTCAGGGCGCCCGAGCAGCCCGTGGGTTCGGCAGCCACGAGGGGTTATGTGGGGACCAGGGCGGGAGGCGTGTGGTCGGGTTTGGGTCAGTGTTTGTGCTTTGTTGCTCAGAGAAGTGCTGTTCGCCTCGCCACCTCCAGCCACGCAGAGCACAAGCAGAGGTGAGGGGTGGGCAGCCACGGGGAGTGCACGGAGTCGCTCAGACCGTGGACCTGGCCTCGGGGTCAGGACCCTCTCCCCACGGGTTGCAGGAGGCCAACATCAGACTGGGCAGTTGAGGGAGAGCACATGCCCTTGGTGTTTCCGTGGACGTCTGTGAACGTGGGCTCCTGGCTGGCGGCAGGGGGGCCCGGCCAGAGCGGCTCAGGCCGTGGGGACCAAGAGACGAGCCAGCATCACGGGCACGTGGGGCCCTGCGTCCTGCACCCAGAGCCAGGCTCAGCGCTGCTCAGCTGCCACCGTGGCCTCGGAGGGGATGCTGTGAGTCCTGCAGACCCGCAGATGCCCCTGGGACCACCCAGCTGGGGGTGAAGTCGCCTGCTGGGCCAGGAGGGGCCCGGCCTCCGGGGCCTGTGGTCGCTCCAGCGAACAAAGATGGCAGAGCAGCGGAGTTTGGACGGAGGGACGAGAGCTTGGGGTCCCTTCCTCCGGCCCTTCCCCGTCTCGGGGTGCTGCGTGCCGGCTGTTCTGGAGGGGCCTGTCCCGAGCCCCCGCCCACAGCGTCGCCTGTCTCCTGCCTCTTTCAGTGTAGGAGCCGGACCCCGCCCACCAGCCCTCTGCTGTGGGAACGGCCCTACCGCCCGGCCCTGCACGTTGCTGGACTGGCCGTTACGGTTCTAAACTTGGGGCTCTTAGTCCTGGCCTTCACACGCACAGCACATGCCTGGTTTATTTCTGGCATTTCTCTACTTTCAATTTTTCAGACCCTTTCATTGTAGACACCTTCTTATCAACTGTATCTGCTTTTTTTAAAACTCTAAGTTGAGATTCTATTTTAACTGATAATTAAGTTCAGTTGCATTTATTGTGAAGACGACTCACTTGGGACTTTGCTCTGCAGTCTTATTCTGTGTTGCTGATCATTTTTTCCCGTTGCTCTTCCCTTCCTGTGCCATTTGCCGTTGGATCGATCAGGTTCCTTTATTCTTTTGCCCCCTCCAGTGCCTCAGAGGTGCTGCCGCTCACGCTTTAAAGGGGCACCTGATCGACGCACCTGCCGTGGCACGTCCCCCCCCAAGCGCACAGACCTCGAATGTTCACCGCGACGCCCCTGCCCTGCTCCCATGCGACTTTCATCCGACGCTTTAGTTCTGTTTTGTTTAAAGTCGGCCCTAAAAATCGGTCGCTACGATCACTGCTTTTTACAGTCGAGTCTCTCTGAGATGCGCCGGGTTTTCACCAAGTCTCCCGTGTGTTCTGCTTCTGCGTCTTTTCAGCTTTCACCATCCCCTCCCCTCTGTGTTCCCCTCATTTTACATTGTATTTCTTTCTTCGCATTCTCTTTTTCCGATTTTTTATTCGGAAACACTGCAAACCTACAGGAAAGTTGCCCACAGCAGAGGGAACGCTCTGTGAGCTTCACCTGGACTGGCTACTCCAGGCTGCCCCGCCTCTCTGTCCCTAGGGTGTGCGCTTACTTGCACATGTGCAGGTTTTAATCGGCTAAACCATTCGAGAGTGAGATGTGGCCGTTACGACACTTCCCGATCCTTGAATATGTGTCTCTGAAGACAAAGTCCTGTGTGACCACAATAAAATTATCACAGGCAGGAAATGTAGAATGTTACAACAGCCCTGCTCTCCAGCCACAGCTGAAGTTGTGCTTTTATCTCAGTAATTTCCTTGCGGTTCTGTTTAAAATCAAAGAGTCGATCAAGCTGCACTCGGCTTTCGCGTCTAGCCCGCACCTCGGCTTCCTTCCTCAGACTTGTCTTTCTGCCTTTCATGACGGTGACATGTGGCGAGTCTAGGGCATGTTCTGTAGAACGTCTGCCCCAGTTTAGGTTCGGTGGTCCTGGCTTTAGGCCCCGGCCCCCTCGTGTTTCAGGGCCCAGGGCCCGGGCTCCAGCGTGAGGGGCCAGGGCGGCCGGGGCCTGGCTGGCGGGGATGGGGCAGCTCGGCACCCCTCACCCGTCCCCACTCCTCGCCCAGTCTTCCCCCTGCGGACTCCCTCACTCACGCTTCAGCAGGACACTTAAAGCGTTCCTATCCCTCAAAATCCATTTCCAGGCATTTGTTGGCAGAAAGGCTTTTCTGAGCTTCTGTTTCCACAAAGTGGGAGTTAACTTCCCTTGGGAGAGCCGCTCCAGTAAGTCCCCCTCTCGCCAGGACCGAGGTGCGGGTCCCCGCTGAGTCCTTGTGCCCTGGGGCGAGGCAGTGACTTCCAGGGCCCCGCACGGGCCTGTGAGCCCAGGGAGGCGGCACATGCCGCCCTGAGCCTCCGTCCTCGGCGTGTGGGCACGTCTTCCCTGTGTCCTCACACGGTTGTCCCTCTGTGTGTCTGTGTCCCTAGCTCCTCCTGTAAGGTCACTGGTCCTGTGGGGTCAGGGCCCACCAGTGACCCATGATTTCAGCCTTAATCACCTCTTTGAAGACCCCATCTGCACACACAGCGCGCCCCGAGTCCCAGGGTCAGGACTTTAGCGCGTGGATCCGAGGGGCCACAGCTCAGCCTCTGACAGGGCATAGGCCTCTGCCTTTGCTCCTCCTCCGTCCCCAGCTGCGTTCATCGGCCACGTTACGGGGGTTCAGTTCTGAGGTCACGGGAGGCCCCTGCTCCCCACACCCGCCCGGAGGCTTCCTTGTCTGAGCTCCCCCACCGTGGCCAAAGGCCTGGCCTCCTGTGGCCCAAAGGCAGCTTTGGAACTGAGGAACCTCTTTCTCTCTCGAAGAAGGCTGTCTCCAGGGCTGTGCCCTTCTGCGGACCCAGAGAACCGACTTGGGCCGCCCGTGTGGCTTCGGCTGGCACTTTATCACCGCCAGCGATGCTGGCCTCAGGCCCAGCCCCGCCGGGCGGGCCCACAGGGCCAGCAGCCCTCCTGGCTGCATGGATCTCTGGTTGTTTATAGAAACAAAGATGACCAACACTGCATTTGGTCCAGCGAAGCATCCAGTCCCTCTCGCTGCTTTAGCCAGAAGAGCACCCTGCCCTCCCGCCCTTCCTCCTCCTGGGATCGGAGCTCAGCGTGCACTCCGGCCCAGAGGTGACTCCGGCTGTCCTCACGCAGGGCTCGGGGTGGGGGAGGGCAGGGTCCCCGCCCCCTGGGAGTGGCCCCAAGGTCGGACACGAGTGGCCACGGCTCCCGGGTTTCTGTGGCTCCTGAGAGCCCAAGGGAGTCACTTGCTGCAACGCTTGGCAGAGGCCGTGGGGGTTGATGTCTGCGGGTGTCACAGAAGAGGAGGGATGGAAGGGGAGGGACAAGGACTTGGGGATGTCGGGTGAGAGCTGGGCAGCCTGTGCTGCATGTGGCTGGACCTCTGATGGGCAAGGCCTCCTGGGGCAGCCGCCCAGCGCCGGGCCTTCCAGGTCTCCGAGATGCGGTAGCCACTGCCCAGTGGTACCCCGGCCGGCCCAGGGCGAGTCCTGCTCGTGAGTGTGGGGCTCCGGCAGGTGCCAGGGAGGGACTCACATGCCCACAGACCTGAGCACCCCTCCCCTCCCCTGACAAATGCACCTTCACCTTTGTCGACATCAAAGGGTTATGTCAACACCTGAGTTTCTACAACTGGAGTTTGCAAACCGTCAGGCATGAACCAGCTTCTGCCCAGCCTGTCTGCATTCTGCTGATGGGCCGGTGCTCCCTGGGTGAGGTTTAGGAAGCGAGCTTAGTTTATAAATGGTTACACACTTGCTCCACAGGGTTATTTTCCTTCCCTTTACTTCAGCAACGTAACCAGTTATCATTTCATAATAAACATTTTTCACCAGGTCTTATACTATGGACGGTAACGATCTGAAGGAGAAAATGCAGCTATAGTTCCGTGTATAAAATTTGAATTAAAATGTAAATTGAAGTAAATGTAAAAATTAAAGTGTTAAGATTATTTGTTTTCAAAAAAGCTTTTCCTTTTAGAATGTTAAAATTGGCTCTTAAACTTAAAGGGCTTAGTGCAGACCAGAATGAATAAGTATTAAAACTTTAAACCAAAGTCATTTTTAAAAACCTCGCGTTTTATTTAATTTTCAAACACTGCGGTTAGTTGGATGTTGTGAAACATTGTTGTTAAGACGCAGCTAGTCTCAATTCTCGCCCCCGACAGCCGCCTGGTTTCCAGGGTCGGGGGCCGGGCAGTTCGCACGCCCACGTGGGGTCCGCACATGTGCCGGGTCGGGAGGGACGCGACTGATGTCCCAGCTGCTCCTCGGATGCCGTGTGCAGCTACTGGAACCCAGCGTTCGTTTCTCAGTGCCTCTGCTGCCGCAAACCAGAACGCACAGAAGCAGGGGGAGGGCTGCCCGGCCCTGCCGGGAAGATCCTCCGAGTCTGTGGCCTTCCTGCCACTTGGGAGGAAAGACTGGGCACTTAATCTTTCGTGGCTCCGACTCCAGGCTTCCACCGTCTGGTGCTCCTCCCCGTCCCAGGGGCCCCAGTGCGCGGAGGTGCAGCCTGTGGGGGGAGGGATCTGCTCTGGGGCCCGGGGGGCCCGTCCTGGAGAGGGGCTTTAGGGTCACGGGCTGGGCTGGGCCAGGGCTGAGACACCGGGTGTCCGTTGTGGAACGTGTGTGGTGTGGGCTCAGGCGGGGGCCCGAGCCACGGCATGTCCAGGCTGGCACTGCAGGGCCCTCAGGCCTCGTCAGCAGGATGTAGCCTGTGGGCAGGACATGGTCTCTACCGCAGCAGCCCTGTCGTCCAGCGCTGGCCCCTGACGGTGCGGAGACACCAGGGGGACAGCGGGAGCAGTGGCGCAGTCCCCTGAGCCTCCTGCACTTGGGGTCCGGCTCAGACACCGTCCTGACCCCTGTGTCACTCCATGGGGACCCTTTCCCGACTTTAAGTCAGGGCGTGACATTCCGAGCAGGCCTGGCCTTGTTCACTCGTGAGGGCAAAGTTTACGCCACACTTTGCACCTGCGTGATGGCTGACCAGGAAAACGCACAGCTCCAAGCGCTGGCACGGACGTGGAGCCCCTGGGCCCTCAGGGGCCGGTGGGGCGTGAGCTGGTCCAGCCACCGTGGACAGTGGCCTGGTGGTTTCTTACGACATTAGTGAGAAACCCGCCCGCGACCTGGCCCGTCCACTCCTCGGTGTTCACAGGAAGGACGGACTCGCAGCTCCCAAATGTGCACCAGCCTGTCCAGATGGGCTCTGCTGCTGACGGCCCCGAGCTGCTGCAGTGTGGTGTCCCTTCAAGAGTCCCAGGGAGTGAGTGGGAACCCGGTGGTGACCCCGCCAGTGTCCACGGGGAAAGCGCTCCCCGGGTGGAGGGGACTGTGATGCAGCGTGAGGAGGGAGCCCCGACCCTACGCCGGAGGACGGATGCAGGAGGCACAGCACGGGCCGCACTGGGTCTCTGGGGACGTCAGGTTCCAGAGTGTCTGCCTCCCTCTCCCACTTTCCCAAGCCTTCCTTTGGGCCTTAGGTGATGAGGTGACCATTCAGGTGACACCCCTGCTCCTTGGGGAGGGGACACAGCCAGGTGCTGGTTCCTTCCAGGCGGCGGCCGACCCTCCAGCTCCCTCGTCCAGGCGTCCCTGCAGGCGGGGCCGCGGCACCAACCCCTCATCTCTCCCCCTTCTCTTTCTACGCCTTATTTTTTAATTTAGATTTTGCTTTTTCCCACTTTTGTTTTTTTAGTGGAGGTGCTATACACACTCTGCCACTGAGCTGTGTACTCTCTCCCCTAAATCTTACTGTTTATTCAAAGTAACACAGGTCTTTTACAAAATAACCTCACTTTACAAGCGGCAGCGTCTCATCTCCTCTGCTGTTCTGCCGTGTTTGGGAGCAACACGCCTGCGCCGCCGCTCCCCGCTGCTCCTCTGGGGCGTGGCTCCGGCTGCGCCATCACGGGGCCCTTCCTCCTGCACCCCGTGTGCTCGGGATGTAACTTTTAATGCTCACAGTATTATACTGTATTGTTCAGAGCTGAAGCCACTGACTAAACAACGATTTTGTTTTGTTTCTTGAATTAAGTTTCGTTTTCCCGCGGAGTTAGAGGCCCCTCTTTTTGCCTCAGTGTGCTCTGTTTTTCATGCCTGGATCACCAACCCGGACACAGACCTCCCAGTGAGCCGGTAACACAGCTTCTGAGGTGCCCGGCACCTTCCCGGCCGCCCGCCCCCCCGTCCCGGTGGCCCCTCGGGGCGGAGCCCCCAGTCTGGCCCCTGTGCCCTCATCAGGGGCGTTTCTGGTTCTCTCCATCCGTTGGCTTCCCTGATTCCGAGAGCCGGTCTCCTCTTTTGGCTCGGCCCCTCGTTTGATGTAGTGCGTTTTCCGTGAGTTTCCTGAGAGGGTGTCTGGGAGACCTGCATGTCTAAGAAAGCCATGTTCTCTCCTCATCCTTGAGAACGAAGTGGAGCAGGAACCCCGCCCGCATTCCCCGCCTCTGGTTGATGGAACAGTGTCGGCCCCCTCGGCTTCCCCGAGTTCCGCAGAGCAAATTTAAGCAGAAAAATGAGAAAGTGCAGGAACAGAGAAAAACAGTCAAACGAGGAAATAACAACAGTTCCGCCACAAAATAAAGCCCGTCCCCTCCAGCCGACCCGAGGGCTGCAGGCGAGCCCTGAGCTGCACCCGGCTGCCTGGCAGATGTTGGAGGCCCAGCCGGTGGGAGACGCTAGCTGTGTGCTGCCCACCAGCGCGCAGCCCCCAGACCTGCGGGGACCAGAGGCTGGAGACGCTGACCCCCAGGGGCCTCGCCCCCAGCCCATCAGAAGAACGTCTGCGTGCGCCTCCAGAGGCCATCCCGAAGCCGCGGCCCGGGCGTCCGAGCTGCCCGCTCTCCCGCGGCCCCGCGCTGGGCGCCTGCAGGATGCGCCGCGTTCCGGCCCCGCGAGCCGGTGCCAGTCGACTGGCTTTGCTGCTTGTCGGACGACGGGACCCAGTTTGGCTCAGGAAGCAGACAAAACTCCGGTTGGACACAGTCTCCCTGGAACACGAGGCCGCCTGTCTCCCGGCGTCCCGGGCAGCTGTCCAGCGGCCCAGCTGTGGCTTGGGTGCCGCGGGGCCACCCGTCCGCCCGGAGGGCGCTGGAAGCCGCCTCCGCGCGGGCTGAGGGCTCCCGGCTGTGACGCGGGCGCCTCACTCCCTGGGCGGGGCCGGGGGGACCCCGCGCCCCCCCTCCTGCTGCGGGGGCTTCCTGGGGCCCCGCCCCTCCCCCGCCCGAGACCCGCCCGCTGCCCCGACTGAGCCGTGCCCCTCTGTCCCTGCACCTGTGCTCAGCTCCTGCTTTCACTTGTGCCATTTCCTCAGGCTCTTCTCCCAAACATTCTATGCAAACGCTCATTTTCACCGTCACAGTTCTTTCTCAGTTGTTCGTTCTTTTCCATTGTAGGTGGCATCCTTTCTTCTGTGACTGCAGCGTGTCTCCTTGTCTCTCTGAACATCCTCATTCTATTTTCCGTGGCATTTTGGTCTTCTTACAGTTTTCGTTCCATAAACAAGTAAGTTTATTTATTCGCCCACAGCGCTGGCCTCGGGGACGTGCTCCCGCAGCTGCCTGGTGCAGGCGCCGGCCGTGCCCCTGCAGGGACCTCTGAGCCCCTTTCTGGGACCCCTTCTCGGGAGGCCAGGGTCCCGACAGGTGGCCTCCGGTCTTGCTCTGGTGTCTGAGCCTTGTGCCCGGACTGTGGACCTGCCGTGTTTGAGTCTCAGCCTGACGTGGGCGAGGAGGCGCATGGCAGCCTGGCGACAGTGTAATTTGGGGGGACCCTTCAACAATGCAGTCACGAGGCTGGAACACGAGAGACACATTTAGTTAATGAGCCAAATTACAATCTGTCTCGAAACCATTGTCATCAGACGTAAGATCACGCTTCCGTCTGCGTGCAGCCCTGTCCTGTGCTGAGGACACTGGCTGTCCTTGCAAAAACCCAGAGCGAGCTCTGCCCGGAGGGTGTGGCGCTTCCACGCCCGAGCCTCAGGGCGCTCTGCTTGGGGTCTGTCGGCAGGTGACGGCAGGCTTTTGTGCAAGGGAGTGCGTGTGTTTCTGTAAGATTTTTTTTGAGACAGGCTGCTGTTTCTCTGCATTCAAATAATAGCCTAATTAATTTTAATATTCGCCCGACTGTGCATCTAAGTCAGTTGGAGGATGTGTCACAGGAGGAAAATACTAATAGGATATGTGCCAATTTGCAGCTTAAGTAAGGCTGCCTCTAATAGGCGCTGAAGGGCTCTGCATTAACCCCCGACCATGGGGAGAGTCAGCCTGGGTGCTGATCACTTAAGCAAGCCCAGATACACGCGTGCAGCCCCATTGAAATTCCAATCACTTCCTCCTGCTGTTCCCACCTATGTAATTGTCAACCGGCCTTTATCATCATTTATTATGCAAAATTGAATTTTTTTGAAGCGTGGAGAATGAAGTAATTTCGTATGCAAACAGTTAAGACTCCCCTGTGGACTCTGATTACGTACATGTTGATAAATTCACTTATGATGAGTGACAGTGTGAGATTCCGGGGTCGGGCTGGTCAGTCCGTGGACGACACTGATGAAAATGATAAACCAAGTGCCAGAAGTGTCCCCAGCGCGTCTTGGGATGAAATGTGCAAAACGTCAGTCTGGCCGACGTCTGTTAATAACGAAATATGATTGTGTGCGATGAGCAGAGATCTCCACGGTGATTGAAGGCGGCGTCTCCAGCCCCTTCCAGCTGTCGCTGCTCAGAAATCCCTATTGCTTTTTCACTGATAAATGCATAATGACCTTTGAAACCTTTTAACTGTTAAAGCTCCTGTAATTCGTAGCTCGAGAGGCGGCTGGGCTCACATCCCTTTACACGGGGGCCGACGTCCTGTCCTTTGTCCGAGGTGTCTTTCTCTTCCTCCCACCTCCACCGGATCTGGGACAGGCTGCACTGCTGCGGGGCTGATAGCAGAGGTCCCAGCTCCGGGGGGACGGTCCTGGCCGGCCTGTCCCCTCCGCAGAGTGAGAGGGTTTGCTCTCAGGGCCTGACCTGGTGTCGCCCGTGTCCCAGCATGTTGGGACATGATGGCCCATCCCTGACTCTCCGCAGGGAGCCCTCGGGCCCACGGCGCCCAGGAGCAGGAGGGGCTGGGGCTGAGCCGGGTTCCGGAGAAGCGAGACTCTCCAGGGAGGGGCCCCTCGTGAGTTACTAATCAGAGCGTCTCTGCGGGGCTGGACGAGGCGTGTGGTTATCCTCATGCTGTTTGTGAGCTTTCCATCTGCAGAAGCTTCTGAGGAGCACCCGAAGATGTCCCCAGCACGTGGGGCAGGGTGGAAATTTGAAGATGCACCAGGCAGTGTCCCCACCCTCCAGGACGGCAGACACAGAAGCATGAAGGCAGCAGACGAGGGGGCAGAAAAGTGGAGGCGCCACCTCTGCTGGGCCCCCCGGAGCAGGAGAGACTCAGAGACCGCGGGTGGAACCGGGCGGGGCTGCCTCCCTCGCTCTGGTCCTGCGAGCCCAGGCGGGCCCGCGAAGCGTGAACCCGCTGTGTCCAGGTGCCAGGCATCCCTGACGTCCGTGCTGCTCCGGCCACAGTGGGAGGAGCGGCATTTCCCCGCCACCTTGGTGGCGCTTCATTCTTCCCACGCCATTCGTAGGGCAAACCCCTGGTCTCAGCTCCAGTCACAGACGGTAGGGAGTAGACCCTCAGCGCTTCACAGACACGACGCGTGTGTGACGCTCAATGTCTGCACTACGAACACTGTTTAACGTAAAAAAAGAAGCACTCGAAAAGGTAAACAAAGAGACCCATGAAGGGACAGCAAATGAAGCAGGAGACAGCAGGACCGGAGCCAGCAGAAGAGGGCGCTCTGGGGTTCACGGCCTCCCTCCTCCTGGGGCCTCCCACGGCCAGAAGAGGAAACTCCAATAAAACGCGGCTAAAGGCAGACTCCCGTGGCCATTGTGGGTGGGGTTTTGTGTCCCTCAAAGGAAGGTTCAAGCCCTGCCCCTCCTTGTGCTCGTGGGCTTCCCTGGAAGCCGGTCTCTGCCCTCGTCCCCGAGGTGAGAGGAGGTCACCCTGGAGGAGGGGGGCCTGATCCAATGCAGGCGTTGGGAGAGGAAGAGGGGAGATGCAGACACAGGACCCCGGGACGGTGGAGACAGCACTGGGTGGTGCAGCTGTGAGCCTGGGAGCCCCGACGGCCCCCTGACTGCAGACCCCGAGCTGCGCGAGGGTCCGCCCCCCGCCCCCCAGGCACCGAGCGTCCACTTCCTGCCTCTGCGCATTTCCCCCCGTGGGCCTCACGTGAACGGAACATGTGCCGCGCGGGCTCCCGTGCGTGGCTTCCGCCCTTGAGCGCTGTGTGTTCAGGGTCCGCCCGTGCCGCGGCGGGTGCCGGTGCTCCAGCCCTTTCTCAGCTGACGTCATTCTGTGCCTGCACCGCGTGGTGTTTATCCAGCTGTCTGTCAAAGGACGTGAGGGTTGTCCCCACTTTTTGGCCGTGATGAGTAACTCGACCATCAACGTTCAAACCCAGGTCTCTGTGCCCACGTGCTTTCGTTTCTCTTGGGTGCTGCCTCGGAGTGGGGCTGCTGGGCCACACGGCAACTACGTCGGAGGAACTGCCAGGCTGTTTTCCGAAGCAGCTGCACCAATTTACACCCCCGCCCGCCACGCACGCGGGCTCTGGTCCCTCCACACCCGCCAGCGCTTGCTGGCGGGCTGTCTCGATTCTGCCCACCCAGGTGGGTGCGCCGTGCTCCTCACCGTGGGTTTCCGCTTGCACCTCTCTGACGACTGCTGGTGTGGCGCGTCTCTTCATGTCCTTGCTGGCTTCCTATGTGTCTTCTCTGAGGAGATGTCTGTTTAGATCTGTTGGCCATTTTCTAGTCATATTGTCTTTTTCTTACTGCACTTTAAGAGTTCTTCCCACAAGCCCCTTTCAGACGTGTGACTGGAAAATCTCCGGTTCTGTGGGTGGTCTAGGCACTTTCTTGCTGTCCTTTGAAGCACAAAAAAAAGCTTCAAATTTTGATGAAATCTAATGTAATTTATTTCCCCTTTTGTTGCTTGTGCTTTTAGTCAGGTGTGAGAATCTTTCCCCAAACCTAGGGTCATGAACGTTCACCCCACGCTTTCTTCTAAGAGCTTGTAGCTGTCGCTCTTACACTGAGGCCTCCAGCCAGTCTGAGCTCATTTTTGTGTGTGGTGTGAGGCGGGGGCCAGCGCCGCCCTTTTGCACGTGGATGTCAGGCTGTCCCAGCAGCGTTTGCTGAAGGCTGTCCTGTCCCTCGCTGAAGGGTCTCGGCAGGCAGCTGACCGACCGTCGGTGTAAGGGCTGGTTTCCTGGCTCCTGGCGCTGCACGTCTGTCCACATGCCGGTACCACTCCTTCTTGCTTTGTAGTAAGTTTCTAACCAGGAGGCGTGACTCCTCCTACCCTTTTCTGCTTTTCCAGGATGATTTCAGTTACCCCGGGTCCCTCACTGTTCAGTACTAATTTAGAGTCAGCACCTCAGTTTCTGCAAGGAAGTCAGCTGGGACCTGCTAGGTGCTGAGGCGGCTCTCCAGATCAGTGTGGGGAACGCGCCGTCGTCACGGTGCTACGCCTTCCGGCTCATGGACATGAAGCATCTCTCCATTTATTTAGATTTTCTTCGTTTCTCTCAACCATGTTTTGTAGTTTTCAGAGCGTAAGTGTCACAATTCCTTTGTTAAATTTATTCCTAAGTGTTTTATTCTTTGGATGCTGTTGTGAAAGTGGGACAACTTGACATCCACGTGCAAAAGGGCGGGGCTGGGCCCCTACCTCACACCACACACAAAAGTGAGCTCAGAATGGCTGGAGACCTCGGTATAAGAGCGACAGCTATAAAACTCTTAGAAGAAAGCACGGGGTAAACATTCATTGCAAGTGTACAGAAATGCAGGTGGTTTCTACAGATGGAGCTTGTCTCCTACCATTTTGATCAATTTATTAGCTGTGATAGTTTTTTAGCAGATTCCTTAGGCTGTTCTATATACAATATCATGTCGTTTGTGACTGGGGACAGTTTTGCTCATCCTTCTCCTGCTGGGATGTGTTTTATTCCTTTTCCTGCCTAAGTGCCCTGGGCAGAGCCTCCGGCACACTGGGCAGCAGGGGAGTGGGCATCTGTTTTCTTCCTGATCTTTGGGAAAAGCGTTCAGACTTTCACATGAAGTGTGACCTTAGCTGTGGGTTTTCCTTTGGCTGCCCTTTGTCAGGTTGAGAAATTTCCCTTCTGGTCTTGGTTTGCGGAGTGTTTTTATCATGAGAAGACGTGGGGTTTGCCTGATGCCTTTTCTGTGTGTGTTGAGATGGTCACGTGGTTTTTTACTCTGTTGATAACGATTAACGACCTTAATCGATTTTCAGATCTGAACTGCTCCTGCATCCCCAGGATAAGCCCCACTTCGTCACGGTGTTTAATTCTCTCCTTTTTCACGCTTTTTCAAAATGGAGGCGCTGGGGACTGAACCCAGGACCCCATGCACACTAAGCGTGTGCTCTGCCACCGAGCTGTTCCCCCTCCCCACAGTGTTTAATTCTTATGTTGCTGGGTTCAATCTGCTAGTATTTTGTTTAGAAGTTTTGCATCCGTCTTCACACAAGCTACTGCTCTGTGGTTTTCTTAACTTGTGGTGTCTTCGCCTAGTTTTGGCATCAGGCAGCACTGTCCTCATAAAATGTCACATGTTCTTAAAGAAAACCAATACTCCCCATCTGTCGTTTAATAAAGTGCTGCCTCCTCACTGGTGCTCAGGTCCGCACCTCGCATGCTTCCCCTCTGCCAGGGCCGGCCCCACGTGGGCACCTTCCAGATGCTACCGCATCCCTGTTAGGGCCACGCTGCAGCCAGAGTCTCAGAGGTGCTGGCGGCAAAGGAGAGGGAGATGCTGGAGCCAGGGTGCGTGATGAGCCCGAGGTGCGAGGGGGCAGGACCGGCAGCTCGCTGCAGCCTGGCTCTGGCTTCCTGCTGACGCTCCCGGTGTCTCCACACCGGCTGCAGGGGAGGAGGTGGCTCCGAACACCAGCTTTGCCCAGTTTCCTTCTCGAGGCAGATCCTGCAGAAAGCAGAAAAGCTGGTGGGCTGAGCAAACAGCAGCCTTTTAGTGGGGAAGGAGCCTGGGGAGGAAGGACTGAAAGACACTGACAGATTGGGCTCTGAAAAGCCTGGAGTCATAGACAGTTCTAGGACACGGCGTCCCGGCCAGTGTCTGTCCCCAGCGTGTTCACTTTGCTGCTGAAGCCAAAAACACTGAGATTCGTGTGGGAATCCGCCCTCCTCCCTGCTCTCCCACTGCCAGCCACGCCCCGTGCACCGTGTCCACGGCAGGTCCGGCAGCAACATGGTCAGGTCAAGGGTGTCCCGAGTCCGGTTGCTTCCCCACATCTGCGCCGTCCCCTGTGGGGACCCCTCTCTGGGTCCTTACACTTGGCCTGTCCTCCGTCTGGAAAGCTGCCCCGTTCTCCAGGTGGGCTCTGCCCGATCCCTCCTGCTAGTGCCCCCGCCGTTCCCGCCTCCTGACCTGCTCTGTCTCCTCCGCAGCCTTGTCACAGCCTGACCCCATAGAAGGACGCCCTCCCGCCCTGCGCTTGAGCTGAGCGGCAGGATGGCGCCCCTGTGTCCACGGTTGTGGCGTCCCTCTGCTCACCCAGCGCCTTGCAGGTGGGAATTCCAGCAAACGTTTGCCTAGTGAGTAGACAGACAAGGCCAAATCTGTCAGTGTCCCTCAGTCCTTCTGCCCCGGCTCCCTGCCCGCGCCTCGCCTGCCATCATCTCTTCCAAGCGGGTCAGGAGGAGGCCACGCCCGTCACTTTTAGCCGTTTTCTTTAAGCCAAGATGCTCCACTGATTGGGCTCGCCCTGTCTGCTCCCGTGAACCACAGTATCAGAATTCTGGAATTCCAGAGTTGGGAAGACCTTGATGGCACCCGGCCCAGCTCCTCTCTGCACCGTGGACCCCAGAGCTGTGGGTGCCTCCCGCCTGCCTGGCTGGGGTTCCTGAAACCTCTAGAGGTTTGCCCCCCGGGACGGCCCAGCTCCTTGGGGAGCGTCTCAGGATTAGAGATGGAATAAACGGAGCCTGTGTTTTCAGCAGCTCTTCCTTGAAGGATGGAGAGGGGCTTCTTGCCACCTTCCCCCTGTGACCGTGTGTAAACCAGTGGGTGGCTGTGCTCACACCCAACCCCCCCCAGTGAATGGCAGGGCTGGGCTCCCTGAGACTGTCTGGGGGAAGCTGGGCGTGGGACGAATGCGTATTTGTTGACTGAATGAATGAATTTATAATTTCAAGCCTCCGGCTCTCTGAGCCGGTCCAGGAGTCCTGGGAAGTCGCTCTGTGAAGTTTTGATCAAAGTGGCCTTAGATCCCTCTGGGGAAAGACAGGACAGAAATAACAATTTTACAGGTGGTGGATGTCAGCGCAGGGGAAGGGAGGGAGCAAGTGGTTTCCCACATTCCACAGACACTCGCTGACCGCCCACCACGCGCCAGGTTCTGAGGGCCGGGAAGAGGAAGACCCTACCACAGCACAGCTCGCCGGCTAGTTGTTGGTGGGCGCGGGGCGGGAGGGGGCGTAAAGAAACCCCAGGACTGCGCTGTGAAGTGAAGCGCCGAGCGGCCAGCTGGTGAGAGACAGGGGCTGGGGGGCTGGTGTCCCCACACCCAGCCCATCCTTAGGGACTGGCCAGGGTTTCCCGTAGGGACCAGGGGAAGAAGCCGTCGTCACGGCAACAGCCACTGAAGGAGACGGCAGGGATCTGCGGCGGCTGCAGTGACTGGATTTGCCTGTGGAAGACGGAACCATCGACGTGCGGACATGGGGTGGGGCAGAGGCAGGGGGAGGCAGCCGGGGGTGGGGGGGCCCGTAGAGCCGGCCCGGCAGCCAGAGCAGGCCTCCAGGCAGCGACTGCGCGGCTGGGGGGAGGGGTCTGGCGGAGCTTAGGAGGAGGGTGCGGACAGGGAGGGCGGAAACGCCAGGCAGATCTTCCGTGGACTTGAAGTCTGGGCAAAAGGTGTGTCCTCTACTTTGGAGGCAAACACAGGAGCCTTTCGGGAGGAGGTGTCCATTTCTGCCACACCAAGTTGGGCGTGTGGTGGGATTTTAGGCGGAAAAGTCGCGTGAAGCCATGGGTGGGGGAAGGTACGAGTGAAGGACAGACACGCAGGTGTTGTCGTGTGTGTGGGGTCTGCGGCTGGTGCCGGGACACCGCGGGAGCCCGCGGGCGAGGTGCAGCGATGGAGATAGGGAGACGGCGCCAGTGGGACGCCCGAGCAGTTCCCGGAGCCTCTGCCCAGGTCGCACCTGCCCCAGGCGCAGGGGCGCAGGGGCTGCGGGGCCGCTGTTCGGCTTGTGGGGGGTCCCGCACACACGCTTCTGTTTGTGTCGTGATCCTGTCAGCAGGTTTGTCGACCTCTTTCCCAAAGTGCGGCCCGTGAGTCTTCCGTCAGCCCCTCTGCTGGAAAAGGACCGCACGCGCCCTGACAGGACTTCAGGCGCGGGAGCGCGTGTCCCTGCCCAGACCCTCAGGAGCTGCCCCAGGCCCAGGCCGCCTCCCGGGAGCCGCGGCGCAGCCCTGCTGAGAACCTGGGGGCCGCGCTCGGCTGCGCAGCGAAATGATCCAGTCTGTCCCGTCCGCGCAGGTGTCATCACAGAGGAAGGAGGACAGGTCAGCCGTCCCCCGAGAGCCAGGGGGTCCCCATCAGGGTTGGGGGCAGGCCAAGGGGGCCCAGGGCCCAGAGGGAGGGCCGTGGGGAGGGGACCCCCGTGCCGGGCAGGCCACGGCCGCAGAGGACCTCGCCAGCTGCCCAGCTGGGCCTCCCGCGCCGCCCAGCTTCTTCGCCAGGACGGCTCAGGCCCGAGGTCACCTGCTGTGTCAGTGTCTCCGGCGAGCCCCTCAGAGCTCCCAGTGCCTCAGGGAAAACCACGCCTGTGGCCAAGCCTACGTGGGGTTCAGACCACCCCCCAGCCTGCCTTCACTGCGGGAGCCGGTGCCCGGCTCCGCCCACAGGTGGGCCCCGTCCCCGGGGCCCCGACGCCTGGCAGCCTGCTCTCCACCCCCAACACCCCGGCTGCACCGTCGCTGCGGACACTTGCTGCTCGGTTTTTAGGGCCCCTCAGGTGACCTGCTTTGTGGCCTCTGCTGACGCTCTGAAAGGCAGGGGCTGCTTATGTTACTTCCCTGAATTCACGCCACGCGCAGTACGTTTTGTTCGGAGAAGAAACGTGTAGGATGAATTGAAGAGAAAAAACCCTCTAGCTGTTTGGAAAGGTCTGCCTCCTAGAATGAGGTGCGTTACACGTTCACGGGAACCAGTCTGAAGGTGGGGCTGGCTTTCCAGACGCTGGCGGGAGAAACGGGCACGCAGTGTGGGGGCACGTCTGTCCCGTGGTCAGGAGCGGTGTGGCCAGGGCGTCCGCCTGTGGACCAGCTTCACAGGGGCACCCCTGCTACCCTGACGGCTGGGAAAATGGGAAAGACGCGCAGACGGAGGCAGACGGGGTCGTGCCCAAGAGCGACACGTGGGGCGGGGGCAGTCACACTCTCTTTTCTTCGATTTCGGGATGTAAGCGTGTTTTGGGGGTGGGGAAAAGGGAGGCGGGCAGGAGGACGACCCGCCCAGGACCAGGGCCCTGCAGCCCCGGGTCAGCTGTGCATTCACACCCTGGAGAGACAGGGCTGAGCCCCCACCGGGCGCAGGCCAGGCTGGTCCCCGCCGCTCTGCCTGGTGCGCGTGGCTGAACGCAGGTGGGTGAGCCCGCGGCTCTGGTGGGCGGGCGGGGGCGGGGGACGCTCCCGGCTGAAGGCTTATTAGCAGCATCAATCACCGTGGTGTCACTTCCAAACGCCCTCTCCTCACCTAATTTGCTAAACCTAATTCTTTATCACACCCAGAAGCTCGGATGAGAGACGGGCCTGCTAATGAGCACTGGCTCCCGGCTCCGTGGGTGGCGGGCGGGGGTCCGGTTTCCTTCTCTGGCCCCTGGGCCGGGGCGTGTGCAGGTCCCCTCGGTCTGGCCTGGGTCTGGCAGCCTGAGCCGCCCCCCCGGGGCCCCCCCCAGCCTCCTCCGGAGCCCCGGCTCCCAGGCTCGCAGCCTGGGAAATATTTGCTGCTCTCCGTCCGCTGAGCTCACCTCCGACGCCGTCTTTGTGCTGCTGGATTAATGGAAGGGAGGTGGGGGGCGGGGGAGAAACCCTCACCGGCAGTGTGCGTGGTGTTAACTCACATCATGGACTCTGAGCCACCACCCCCGTGTGGACCCGAAAGGCCCCTACAGTTGGGAAAGGTCAGTGGCTGTTGACCGAGCGTCACGTCCGAGCCGCCTGCCGTAGCGCGGGGGCTGCACACACCACTCCTCCGGCCGTGCCCTCACCCGGCTCGGCCCCCAGCCCCGCCTGACCAGCCTCGGGGCAAATCTGCAGCAGGAAGACAAAGAACACAGAGTTAGTGCTCCCTGGGGTCCGGGACCTCCGCCGGAAATGACCTTCGGAGTCCTACGGGGGCGCCTTTCAGCAGCGGAGACAAAGCAGGAGCGGGTCCACGGCCGGAGCGAGTGGCCCCGAAGCAAAGGCAGCAGGCGGCCTCCTGCGTTGGGAAACGGAGACACTGTCATTCTCGGTTTTCTTTGCGGCAGAGAGAGAGTGGCCATGCAGGTCCGATTTTCTGCGTCCTGGGTCATCCAGAGCCTTAGTCCCTCTGAAGTCCTGGAGGTTTGATTCTGCACCAAATCAGAGGACATGAGCAAATGCGGCAGCTGTGAGCTTCCCCTGGAAGAAAACAGGGCGGACCGGCCCCAGCGCCCTCAGGCTGGGCTAGGAGGCCACGGGCCGCCCAGGGTCCGGTCCGCATGCCTCTGGTTCTGGCTTTGTCTACAAGGCCTGTGAGATGGAGAGATTTGGGTAAAAACGCTTTTGCCAAGTCAGAGTGTGGTGGGCAGACTAGCTCTGAGCTGGCAGCCGCTGCAGGGATGTGGTGGGAGGTAACCCGGGGGCCACCCTGACCTGGGCTCCTCTTCGGCCCCCACGCGCCTCCCGCCATCTGCCAGCCGGGGGGCAGCAGGTCAGGCTCTGGTCCTGGCGTGTGCTGTCTTTTGCCACCTCTGGGACCCAGGCAAGGCGCCCACCCACTTGTCTGAGCCCCCATTTGCTCGTCTGTAAAATGGAGTGGTGAGCTCCCTGCTGTGACTCTGCCGTGGACACGGTCACGGGCCTGTGTGCACAGAGTGGGAGCTGCTTCCTTTATGTCTGCTGGACATCCCGACTCTCTTGAGCGATGACCGGGCCCCGGCGCCGTCTCGGGGCCGAGGTAGGAAGTGGCGGCATCAGAGGGTCGCTCCCACCCGCTGGTGCATACGGCTAATTTCACGTCAGGTTCACGGCTGACTCGCTCCCGTGTCACTGACGGGCGCCCTCCGCCCAGGGAGCTTCTGTTTTGGGAAATGGGGCCAAAGGCCGAGGGGAAGTGGTCCCACCAGCCACGTGGTGTGTGTCGTCCACGTGGTGTGTGTCGTTCAGGTGTGCAGGACCTCGCACATTTCTACACGAGCTTTTTCTCTCTTCCCAGGCTTTGCCTGTGTTTTGACCTGGGAAATCCTGCAGTCCCTCTGGGCCCTGATGCCCTGGTGTGCACAGGTGTGTGCGCACAGGTGTGTGTGTACACGTGTGCACAGGGAGGTGTGTGCATATATGCACCAGGTGTGCATGTGCGCACACATTTCTGTGTGGGTGTGTGCATGCAATGCACATGTGCCTGTGCACAAGTGTGCCACATGTGTAAGCCACACAGGCATGTATACACGTGTTTGTATGAGCACATTGTGGGGGGACACAGAAGATTTCTGAATCTCCCAGACCTGAAATGCTCTTGTCTCATCAGTTTTATCAATCAACAAACACTTCCCGAGTTTCCTTCCTGCATCAGGCCCTGTTCTGGGTTCTGGGAGCTGGCGGGTCAGGTGGGGAACCAGGCAGAGGGCTCGCTCCCCCAAAGTCCTGTCTTCTCTCAGCCTGTTCACCACCCCCACCTGGACTCATGTCCACCATGGGGGCCCCCGACTCCTGCCGGGGCGCTGAGGCCCCATGGTCCAGGTAGCAGCATCACATGAACCGCGGCCAGCGCCCCCGCTCGGACACTCCCTGCTGGCCCGGCCTGAGTGTCCCGGCGCCAGTGTGAAGGTCTGGGCTGGGGAACCGTCCTGCCTCTACAAACACTCCCATCTCTCACCTCTTGGATCTGTCGTCCACGTCAGGCGGTTCAGGGCCCCTCTGGCTGCTCGAATGGAGGAAGCCACATTGGCCAAGACCACCGGAGGGCCTCTGGCCACTGCTGCACCCTTGGGTTTTATTTTTAGGAGCTTCCGCAGCCTTTGTTCCGGGGGGGGGGGGCGGTCCCTTACCGTGTGCATGCTGGGCCTTCAGGTCCGACCTGCGATGATCATGGCGAGTTGCTTATTGTCCACAGCCTGACGTGGGTGCTGGGACGCTTCCAGGGACGTCCCCCGAATTTAGTCACTCATTGATTCATAGGCTTCTGAACCCAGGGTGTGACTTCAGAGGGACCTGGGGTACCCGAGACTGGGCTGGGGGACGGAAGACACCCCCAGATCGTACCTTACAGCTGTCACGGGGGTGCTTCTCACCTGCGCCTTTGAGGGGCTGACGTCTTGGCAATGGAAATTTCTATGGGGTGAGACGGTCGGAAAAGGGGTCACTTTAACGGCAGGACCGGCTCGGGCACCTGGAAGTCACTGCACTTACTGGATGGGACATGAGGTCTCCAGAGTTAAAATGCAAGTGTGTTAATAAGTCAATTGTCTGAAATTCAGAGTGTCTTCCACAGAGACAGTGTCACCAATGGTGGTACGATTCCCAGGCCGGCTCGGAAAAAACCTTCAGTGGCAGAAAATGACGCGGCTGGAGGGCCAGCACCCGGACGAAGCCCCAGCGCGGCGCACGGTGAGGCCGCGGCAGGCCGTTCTGACCCCCAGCGGGCCAGGGACGGACGCTGTGCTGGGGCCTGTGGCGGGAGAGCCGGGTGCCCGCCGGCCGGCCGGCACGGAAGGGCTTTTGAGGCGGAGCCTCTGATCCGCAGACGGGCCTGGCGCATTTCTCCACTTTCTAAGAGGATAAGCGTGAAATGGAGAAACACTGTAGACGGAGCTTTTCCCCAGGTGCGGAGGTCAGATCAGAAGAGGGAGGCGGGACTAGGAGGCTGCGCTGGGGAGACGCCCCCGGCGGAGGAGGCCCCTCCCTGCCGAGTTTACCGCCGGTCCCGGACGCTCCGTCACTGACCTCCGGCCTCTGGAAGGTGGGCCGAGGTCCCAGAGGCCCTTCCAGGCGTGGCCCTGGAGATGCCCGGTGACCGCCCAGGTCCTCTGCCGCGCGGGGCGGCCGGTTGAGCCCTGCTTCCCGCTGCAGAGCGGGTCACTCTCACCAGGTGTGTTCAAGACTCTTCGGCAGGCTGACTGCAGTTCTCCCAGGTGTGTTCTTTTTTCTTTTTTTTTCCCTGTTTACCCTGCTTGGGACTCACTGAGTTTCTGCAAACTGTAAAATCATGTCTTTCATCGAATTTGGGGATTTTTGGACTATTAATCTTCAAATATTTTTTGCCCCATTCTCTCGCCTCTTCGTCGGGGACCCACCCCATGAAAGCTGGACCTGGTAATGCGGTCTCGCGGGTTCTCAAGGGTCCTTGTTATTTTCTACTGCTGCGTATCGACTCACCCCAAGTTTGGTGGCTTCAGCCAGTAATAGCAGCACTTTGTTGTCTCTCCTCGGTTTCTGTGGCTGAACGGTCCACACAGGGCCCTGTGGGCCGCCTGCCTCGCCGCCTGGCGCCTGGTGCTTCAGCTGGAAGACGGGAGGCTGGGGTGGGACTCACCCTCCAACCTGGCGTCCGGCAGGCAGTGATGGCCGCGGGCCGAGGGTCCAGCTAGCAGGACACCCGGGCGTGGGCTCCCGTGGCCGGGACTCCCGTGCACGCTGTGGGCCGGGCCTGAGGGCGGGCGCGGGAGGCAGAGGAGCAGGGAGAAGCCATTAGGTGTCACCTCTGCTGTCTTGTTTTGGCTGAGGAGGTTACAAAGCTCTGCCAGGTGGCTGCCCGGCTGACTGTTCCAGCAGGGCCGCTCCCCGGCTTGACCTCACACCACAAACCCTGCCTCTGGGGGCCGCTCCAACCTCCGTTCAGGTTCTTGTCCTGGCGGGGCGCCCCGAGCCTTGCGCTTGCACCCTTCAGGGGCAGGAGGGGCAGGAGGGGCAGGAGGGGCAGGGGCGGAGTTTGAAGCCCCAGCCTCTGGGATTCCACCTGACTTTTCCAAGGCTGTGGGGGCCCTGGATTCTGGGATCTGGCTCCTCGGGCCAGAGCGACATCGCCTGTAGCTTAAGCTGCCCAGTGGCACCAACCACTGGCCGCCCTTAGGATAAAAGTCTCAAAGGGGGAAGTCGTTCTGTGTGTTCTCTCGTTCAGGGGCAACCCCTCCAGGACTCTGCTGCTGTGACTCACTACCCACCGCCATCGGCAGACTTCATTTCCCCCTGGGGTTTGTAGTCATGATCTACACGGTACGAGCTTACCTCGCCTCCACCAAGGCAGAGTCCAGTGCCTTCCTCCAAAGAGGAGGCACCTAAAGCCCCCCCATCCCCCTCTCCGGCCACGCGGGCGCTCCCAGAGGCTGTGGCACCCTGCTCTCTACCAGCTCAAGGCCTGGTCACACGCGGTGCTGCCAGTTTGCTCAGTTTCAGGGGGCACATTGACAACCCGTGATGGGAATTGTGCAGTGTGCGTCCTGCACCACTGTCTGCAGCTGCCTGCTCACATGCTGTTCCGACCTCCTGCAGCCCCTCCTTCTGCCTCGTCCCAGCGGCTAACACCAGCTTTCAGCTAACAGTGAGCCTCCTCCAACCCTCACTTCTGGGCTGGGGTCCTACATGCCGTTCTAATCCCCCCACACCGTCCTCTGACACTTGTAATCAGACCATCTGGGCGTAGGATCATGTGTCCTGAGCCAGGCGGCAGGAGCTCCGGTCCCCACCACCTGGCCCGTCCTTGGGCATGTGCGTCTCTGTGCTTCAGTGTCCCCATCAGAGAAGTGAAGGTAACAGCCACCCCTGCCCCGGGGGGTGGTCATGGGCCCCAGCGGGTTAGCACGTGGGGGGACCGGGTGCTGACTGGCTGGCCGTGTACACCTGTTCCTGCCTCCGCCACCTCCTTCACCTGCCAGGAAGTTGGGCCGCACCTCTCCCTCCCGGTAGTCTTTGGAGCAGACGTGCAGCCACGGAGGACGTGCCCTGGGAGGGACTTCCCTGGGGTCCTGGGAACTTGCTGTCCACGCCTTGGAGAGGGTCCTCTCACGGCCAGCTCGGTGCAGGGGCTGGGGGGCAGAGCTGGGCCTCTTGTTGCCCTCCTGGGGGTCCTGGCCGGTCTGTCGTCAGAAGGCCCAGCTCTGATGCACACAGACGCCATCCGCACCGTCTCCCCAGAGAGCCGTCGACACCCTGGGAAGGGCTAATTAAACCCGTGCACAAATATGACGAGGACTTAAAGAACTAATGGAACAGTTCACTTATCACACAGCCCTAGCTGGAAATGACTCAGGCTAAGAATGTCTGCTCAACAAGGGTTTAATTCTAGCCGACAATTCTGAGCCAAGCATTGATGAAAGGCAACTTTTCATTCCCACACCAAAAGGACACTCTCCCCTTTTAGATAAAAAGAGAAATTGCTCAGGGAGCTGACTGCCTCCTGGTCTGAGGGTCACCAGAGGCGTTCACGCTTATCCCTGGGCCAGGGAGGGGTCTGCTGCCTGGGAGGGTGGTGTGGGCCTTTCAGCCTCGGGGATCTGCCCGTGGGGCCCTGATGCACACGGACTGTTGTAAATTCTGAGGAGAACACTAGGAATGCGTGTGTGTGCACGTGCAAAGGAGAGAGAGAAGGGGGCAAAGAGAGACACAGAGAGGAACCGCAGGGGTCCAGCCCTGCTGAGCCCGGGTGCCCCTCCTGACAGCAGCCACACGAGAGACCCCAGTGACACCAGTAGTTGAGCCCAGTCAGCACCAGAGTCGCGAGAAATAGTAAAGCACTTTCTGCGTGAAGCCTCCAGGTGGGGGATGTTTGTTACCCGGCAATGGCTGACGGGCAGAGAGGCACTGGGCAGGGAGGAGCTCACAGGCTGGTCCAGGAGACAGCGCTCGGACCTCGGCCCTGATTCCGGCCTCCACCTCCCCCAGCCCCTGTGCTCCCTAGCCCTCCCGTCTCAGGGTTGGGAGACCTCTCACATCTCGTCTCGGACCCCGACCCCAGCACCACCTGCAGCAGCTCCACGCCCTCCTCGCTGGGCCTGCCCTTTTCCCGAATATCGTAGGCAAACTACCAGGTGCAGGTCCAAGGCAAGCCCCGGGGAGGGGCTCCGGACCACAGCCCCGCCATCTTCACACACAAAGGCCTCCTCCCCGCCTGCCCTCCTCCCCGGACCCTCCCCGGCCAGTCCATGCCCAGGTCCCACGTGTTGGCTCCACCCAGCGCATTGTACCCACATGTGTTCTGTGTGTGTCCCGGCTCCGCGGTTTCAGCCGGCTTGCCTGGGACCTGCTGGGACCCGGGTCATCCTGGTCAGGAGGGACAGTGGGAGGAGGGGCCTCGGGGGGCTGGTCACCGTCTGGGTCCAGCAGGGATCTGACTAGAGGTGCACAGGTGTTCACCTTCTGGCCCAATGGTTTATGACCAAACGGTCCAAGTTGAGGCAGAAGCCAGGTACCCCCGTCGCAGAAAGCGCTTCAGACCAGCTGTGCTGCAGCTACGGCTTGTTACTGGGAATCAAGGCAGCTGGTATTGAAGCCATGCAGCGGGTCGACGCAGCAGAGCAGCTCCTTCCCGGCGCGGCCAGCTGCTGGCCGGCGTCGGTTCCCCCGCGCACGTCCGGCCAGGTCGGGGGACTGGGGACTTCTGGGTCCCTCCTTGCCTTCTTTTCCCCTCAGACTCACTGTATTTTTTGCAGTTGAATCAAAGGGGATGCAATTTTGGATGGAAGTGGATGTCAGTCTGGACTGTTTCCTGCTTGTGAAATTGAGAAACTACGAAGTTAACGTTCAGCTTTTAATTCATTCTCAGAAGTTGAGATGTGTCCCCGAGGCAGAATTGTTCTAAGTACAGGCAAATCATTGAAAATTCTTAAAAAATTTTTTTACAGTTTTTTTTGAAGGGGGAGGAATTAGGTTTATTTATTAATTATTGTTATTTTTAATGGAGGCACTGGCGATTGAACCCAGGACCTTGAGCATGGTAAGCACACACTCTACCACTGAGCTATACCCTCCCTTCTGAAAATTCTTGTACGTGAATTTGTTTAACTTTATACTTGGACACCAAACGATCGTATAGAAATAATAATTTTGTTATCATCTGGTTGCTATATCCTGCCTTATGTTATCATTCACATTTTTATGAATTTCTTCTGAGCCCCAAAGCATGTAACGTTCCCCCTGAAGTTCCACAGGTGGCTCTCCTTACTGGTCATGTAAGTGCCCGCCCCCAAGGCTGCCCGACGGCCGCTGCCTCCTTGCGTCCATGCGCTGGCTCCACGCTCCCGCCCCTCCACCCTCGCTGGGCAGGGAGCTGTGACCTATGTCTTCCTGGGGCGGTGGCGGGGAGCTGGGCCTGGGGGAGGCCAGAAGGCGACCAGAGCGTGGGCTTCTTCCAAACTTGCCGAGGTTTGTGGACTCGGCCTTTAGTTTGGATCAAAGAAAACAATTTTGGTTTCATATTTTTGCTAAAATTAAATTTGAAGGCTGACCTTTAAAGCTACTTCTGTCTCCCACCGAAAACGCTCCTGCCCCTTTGGGTCCTGGTGCTGAAATCGAGGTCTGCTGAGCCGTGTGGAAGATGCAGTCATTTTGGCTTTTGCCTGAACCTCCTCTGCGAATAAAGCTTCCCTTGTCGTCAAGCTTCACTTCCCTTTGCTTCGTTTTAGAGGCTGTGGTACGTCTCCCCCTTTCACGGGAGCCCGGAGTCTGGAAACCAGCAGCCCCCCAACCTGGGCTGCATGCCGGCTCGTGGGGCCGGGTTCTCCGCCACCGGCCGCTCCCTTGGTCGGCTGGGGCCGCCACCTTCCTGACCTTTTGTTTCAAAGATTTCAATGCGTAAACAGCTGGGCTGCGGGCTTCTGCTGTTGGCCTCCCGCCCTCACCAGCCTGCGCGGACCAGGCCTGCGGTGTCGCGAGGAGGCCTGTTGACGCAGGGGGTCTTAGAATCACCTAAAATGGTCACAAGCTTCTGTATGTTTAGGGAAGTTTGATTTCAATGTAAGAAAAAGAATCGAATTTTTATGCAACCTAGTAAGAACAAGATTAAAATCTGAGACGCACACCCTGCTGAGCAGGTTCATTCACAGAGCAGGTCTCCCCTGCGCCTGTCGTCGCTGCTCGGTCTCTGGGGTGAGCAAGTCCCCCAGGGCCCTGCACGTGGCAGGTGTTGCTCTGCTCACAGGACACAGCAGACGCTTAAGGCTGAGTCACGGCACTGCCACACATCAGGGCTCCGAGGCCGGGGGCTGGGGCCGGGTGCGGCCCGCCCTGCCCCAAGCAGGTCTGTCCACAGCACAGGCGAGGGTGGCAGGTGCAGGGACGCAGCTTATAAGCGCACTCGGCCGGGACGCCCTTCCCTGGGCCCCCCCATGCAGACGCCTGTCCTCTGACCCCAGCCTCCGTGTGGTCTCCAAGTACCCTCTGGGCCCTGTGGCCCTGCCACCTGGCACGTCCCTGCCTGACTCCCTCCCCTGATGTTCAGGAGGGAAAGGGGAGGGGAGGAGATGCCTGGCTTTGCTGGCCCCTCGCCCTCCTTGTGCGGAGCTGACAGGGGCTGAGGCAGCAGCAGAGAAAGACCGTCAAGGCCGAGCGGTGATCTGGGAGGGGGTGGTGGCTTGAGTTTGGGGGGGAGCTGCAGGGGTGCTGGGGCTGGGTCCCGGGTGGGGTGTGAAGCATGAGAGGAAGAGGGGCCACCATGACCCCGCTGGTCTGCTCGGGCATCTGCAGGTTGCAGCTGCCACCATGGAAATGGGAGGACAGAGCAGGGCCACCAGGGCGGGCTATGGCCTCTTTGGGTTTGAGACCGTGGCTGGACGCCACAGAGGCTGGCAGGATGCAGTCCTGGGCTTCAGGGGGACGACTGAGTTGCACGAGACCATGTGGGGCGGGTGGCCCCTGAGGACTGCACAGCAAGGACTCAAGCCGCGTCTGTCTGACAGTTACCTCCACTCCCCAGCCCTTGTGGTCTGAGGGCAGGACTTCGATGCGAGGTCCGCTCTGGGCAAAGGGGTCCCTTCAGGCCAGTCAGCAGACATGGGGCTCAGGTGGTCTCTGGGGCATGAGCTCTCTGTGTGATGGACGTTGCCTCAAGCTGCTGTTTTTGTTTTCTGTCTTGTTCCAAAATAGAATTTGGAGCAGTTTGCAGAGATGAACACAGCAGAGGAGGTCAGGGAAGGGAAGAGGCGGAGTGAGGACCGCTGCCCTGGTCCTCTCCCCTTGCACTCTGTGCACCCGTGCTCCCGCCTAAGCCCGAGGCCGAGGGTCTCTCCAAACCACGGGCCGAACACTCCTGCTGGCGCTTGTTAAACACCCAGATTCCCAGCTCCTCCCAGGGAGACCCCGACTCAGTACACTGGGCCCTGGAATTGGCCCCTCCCAGCCCCGGGAAGAGCGGAAGCTTCCAAAAGACGTTTTGGAATTAGAAGCCGTGCCATTCCAAGCCATGAGACTTCTGTGTATGCTCCTCCTTCAGAGCAGACGCCCCCGGAGGGAGGAGAGAGCGAGATAAAGACAGAGAGACGGACGCAGGACAGAGGGACAGAGAGGCGGGCAGACCGCACACAGAGGTGCGCAGGCAGAGGCAGGGCGAGCCCAGGGGGGCGCGGAAGTCAGGCTCAGACACAGACGTGGGAGGGACGGAGGCGCCTGCTCCTTCGTGCATTTCCATCCTGTCTCTCTTCATCCTGAGAACCGACCTCCCCCGGCCTGAGACGGCCTCTCTGGGGACGAGGCTTCTTTTGGAGCCGGAAGCCAACCCACGAGGCTCAGATCCACCAGGTGCCTGTGAGCGGTCCCGCAGCGCCGCCCCAACCCAGCCCCTGGACCGAGTGTCCACCACGGCCTGACCCGCCACATGGGAACAGTCACACGGCCTGGAAGGGTGCCAGCCCCGTGGGGGCACCGCTCGCTCCCGCTCCAGGAGGGAGAGAGGGCCTGGCTCCCAGAGCGCCGTCCAGAAACCCGCGGCAGTGTTCACCAGCCGCGCTCAGCTCGGAAGACAAACGACACCCACCATATGGTTTGTCTCATAAACGGAGCAACCGAAATGGCTAAGACCAGCTTCAAAGCAAATATCCAGAATAAAATGAAAATCAGCCATTGTTTGGGAACAAAGGTGTCATCAAATTCTCATTTTCTATTCCAATAAACATCTTTGAGTTAATGCCTATTCCACTAATTATGAAGGTTTTTTATTAGCGTTCTACTTGATTAATAAAGCACACAGCACAGATTACATATAATATTGCCGGCAGTCCCCGCGGGACAAGTGTGATGGCTTCACGCACACAATTGAGAGCGAGAAGGGGGAGACGGCTGAGTGCTCGGGGCCGCGGGCAAACCCACTTTTCACACGTACGAAGCTAATTTCATAAGAAATAAATAAAGCATCTTAGTGTGCGCGCATCCGTGTACACCGTCCAGCAAAATACGCGGACAGCACCGGCTGGTCCTCGTTGGGGTGTCTTCTCTGTGGGCTGCACGTGGTTCGTCGAGCGGATTGCCTCTGCTGGCGCTGGGACCACAGGGCTTCGCTGGGGCGGAGCGGACGCTAAGCGCTTTTCAAGGAGGATTCCCTGCGCCACGTGGGTGGGGGACCCAGACCCACCCCGGCAGACAGCACCCGTCTCCTTCCAGCTGGACAGCTGCACCTGCCGCCCTCCAAACTCCTCCCGTCCTCACTGTGTGGCCCCGAGGGAGAGGCGCATCTCCGCTGGCTCGTGCCCACTCGCAGGAGCAGATGGCTAATTTTTTAGGAATTTTATGGGCTGGTTATTAATACAGCCACTATTAAAAATTAAATCGTGTGAACTGACAGATTGATACACAGGTAATATATACTCAAAACTTACAGCTCCCTGATTGATCTCACTCTGTCTTACTCTCATCGTTTTCACCTGCCGAGTCCACACTGAAGCCCTTCACGGCGGTGTGTTCCCGTCAGAAATCAGCAGACACGGCAAGTCAAGGCTTTGTTTTTGTTTTGTTGGTCGGCCGGCCAGACTGTAAGAAGAGGCGGAGACACCGACGATACTGATTCACCCTGAAAGCGAGGGCGTCACATCTGAACAGCACACAGCAGCTTCCTCCAGAGCCGGGAAACCACCGTCTGACTCGGCAGAGAAACGCGTGCCCCACGGATGAGCCAGGGAAGTCCTGACCCACGTCCCCTGTCGAGGCGGAAACACTGACCCGTGTCCACACCGAGGCCACAGCTGCTCCCCAGCCGCAGCCGCAGGCTGGCTGCAGACGCAGGAATCCCCCAAGACCAGAGCGAGCCTCCTGTGAGAACCCACGAGCTACGTGGCGGAGGACCGTGTGTGTGTTTTCACTGGTGCAGGCTGAGTGCAAATCTCGTAACAAACTAAGCACGCCTCTGTCCATCGTTTCAGAGAGTGGGCTGTGAGCTCCGGGTGGACACGCCAGGGACCAGCCGCACCTGCACCGGGCTCGGCATTGGCTCTGCCCACACCGACCCCCGTCTTTACTTCTCTGTCTTCAGAGCTGGCTACGCACTACATTTTAAAAGTGCCTTTGGTCCAGTGTTCCTAAATATTCCCAGAAGGAAGGGAATCTTGCAGCTCCCCAGTCTGCCGCCTGCAGATTCTGACATGTGTTTCTCACGAGACGCGCCACCTATCGCTATGTGCGCACGTGAAACGTCAGTGAGAGTAACTTTGTGGCACACGGAAAGCAGACGCTTCACGGCTGCCGGGCAGGATCCTGGCACGAAGCAAACTCGGGACAGGAGGTGCTGGGCGAGACGGAGCTGCTGGAATGTGAGTGGACGACTGTCTGGTGAGACGGAGGGGCTGATTTCTGCAGAAATGAACACTGACACGCTGGTGGACACCACAGGCCACCAAGTCTTGCCCCTGCCTGCTGACATGGGCCAGCAGGAAGAGAGGGACACCATCGCCTCACGCCCAGCAGGGCCGCCCCTCGCCGGGGTTCAAATGCTCCTGGCGTGAGCGCCAGCTTTGAGGCCGGCCCGTCTCTCTGCGAGGTGGTGGGGCGCCCCCTCCACCGCGGGCAGGAAGGAGGGGGCCGCCGCGGGGTTCCCCGGACACTCACCGGGTGCGAGGACGGGGCACAGGCCGTGCTCAGAGCGCACACCACTCCTCAGCTTTTGACTGAGACTGTTTAATCACTTTTTAATGAATAAAACCTTAGTGACACCTGACACTCTGGCCCTTAGCAAACAGCCAGCCCTGCGAATAACGCAGCACCTTGGCAGAGAGCCCTACGGCGCGCACTCACCTTGCGTCTGCGGTCGAACGCCCGCCTTCGAGGAACGGAGGTCGGACGGGGAAAGACCCTGCTCGCCTCCCAAATGAAGACCATTCAAGTGTGAAATCAGAAGTTTAATCAAACAAACACAGTTAAATACAGTCACGTGTCTCACACCGAGGAAACAAAAATGTCAAAAGCCACAGGCAGGTCTACGCTCCTATATTCAGGTAAGTTATTTCCTATTAATCATTAGGTTCCCGATAGAGAAACGGCTTTGGGAGAGGAATCAGAGCTATGTTAAAGCAGATTTACACGACAACGCCGTTAAAGACACAGACAATGTTTTGGCATCTTTCTCCCCACTCAGCCAGCCATGTTCCCTGGTCTGCTGCTCTCTGAGCTGCAACATCTGGTTAAGACGGAAGGCGTGGTGTGTCAGCCTGGAAGGACAAGGTACCAGGGCGTGTTTCATTGCCGAGACACACCTCCCTCCACATCATCGCCCTCGCCTTAATGAAACTCTCCTGCTGCTGGGGGCCCCCACTGGCAAATTTGGTGCACAAGTGCTTTTTGGCAAATGCAAACTCTGTCCAGACGCTGGTATCTGCGTGATGTCAGACAAGTGGGCAACCTAAGGGCCAGGGGTCTGAGCCCTGGCAGGAGCCCAGGGCGGTCACTTTTCTCCAGTTGCTGTGATCCGTGTTCCTCCCGTGGGGAAAGCAACCTGTCTTCTCTGGATGCCAGCAAGGCGCCCGCCGCCCCTGTGAGGGGCCACACGTGCCTGCCGGGGGCTCACTACGTGCTCCTCCCAGCCCTCCCTGAACTGGGTCAGCCTGCAGGAGAGCGTTCACTAGCTGCACTTGATTTTGCAAAGTGCAAATCCCTATTACAAGTTAAAACCGTGTCTGGAGATTGGAAGCCACCCTCTGCCTCTCCCAGGTGAGGCGTCTCGGGGGCGGGGGGCCGGGAAGCAGGTGCTCCAGTGGGACGGCACTTGTCCTCCGGGGCCCCCGCCCACCCTGGGGTGGGCGGTTGAGGGGGGCTGTCAGCCGTGCCTGGGGGGTGTCGAGTGGCCTGGGTTGAACCAAGTGCGGGGGTGGTTCTCCTGTCGCCTGCCCCCAAGCTGCGTCCGGCCCGCACGTCCCAACTAATGGTTTCTCCCCGCAAGGGACCGTCATGAAGACAGAGCCTGCGGCCGGGGGCCTGGCCAGCTGCCCTGGGCCTCTCCACGCACAGCAGAAGCTCCTTCAGAAAGTTCCGATCACGAGCCAGCTCTCTTCTGGGGGCCGTCCTGGCTGCGTGGGTCACTGCATCGTCAGGACGACAGGGTTTGCAGCAAGGAATGAAAGGTGTGCTTTAAGGAAAAATAAACCTTTTTTCCAAGAGAGTGAAAGTAGATGAACCGGCCGCCCCGTAACTGCATGTTCCCACAGACCTCTGTTTAGTACTGTCTGGCTGAACAAAAATACACATTTTAACTGCTGAACGGCACAGACCGCAGAGCCTCAGGGCCGACCACCGGGCAGCCGCTCCAGGAGACACAGCCGAGTCGTCCTCGGTCCCGACGGCGGCAGTGCCCGGGCCGGGGCTCCTCCGAGGCCCCGGGAAACGTGCTCACTGGGGAAAGGCTTGCAGAATGGCGTTCACCTCCTCGGCCACCGCCGTCAGCGCGAACTCGAACTGCTCCTGGAGACAAAGGAAGGAGATGTAAGCGGGTGTCCCTTCACTCGGGCCCTGAGCTCCGAGTGCTATTTTGCAGAAAGAAACCGTCCAGAACAGAAAGGGGACGCTCGCAGACTTCCGTGGAGAGAGAGGCACTGGTCTGCAGGGTGAGCCACGGCCGCTCACGCTGGGGAGCCTCAGCTCTTACCACTGGGAGGCGCTGCCGACAGAAACACCAGCAGGGAGACGGTGCCCGAGGCTCCCGGGACTGCTCGGCTCCTTCTGACTCCAGCCCTGAGCTTGCAGACCTCCTGACGGACGGGGCTGGACGGCGCCATCGCGCGTCTAAACTGCCCGTGGAGACAGTCACAGCAGCGCCCCTCGGGGCTTCCCATCCTTCCCATCCAGAAACATAAGGGGTGGTATTGTCCTTGCTCTGGAAACCCACCCATCACCCAGCCCCATCCCGCTCAGTTCCGTCTGCCCAGAAACCTCACGGCACCCACCACCGTCCAACCTAAGACGTGGGCGCACACACGTGCCCACAGACGTAGGTGCACCCGGCATGGGGCACGCCTCTCGTGCAGGTGACACCTGCCAAGACTTCTGGGGAGAAGGGATGGACTGTCCACCCCCAGGAGACTGGGGCTCAGCAGACGGAGGGCGAGCCCCCCCCCCCCGAGCCCCCTGTGCGCCCAAACTCTGTGCCAAAAACTTGAAAGCAGCTCATCAGGCACGTTCCAATCACGCCAGGGAAGTCACAAAAATAAGTGATGTGAACTCCCACCTGGTCAAGGATTTAGCTCAGGGAAAGCCCTGCCAAGGCTTGAACACTTGGCAGTTCAAGTCCTAAGCGGACTGGAGCACGAATGATTAATCTCCACCTTGGCCAGCACATCACAGAAAGTAGAAGCAGCTCCCGTTAGAACGGCAGAAAGTCAACCTAACTGAACGCTCACTTTGGGGCAAAAGTGTTTCTCACTAGTGTCCCCTTGGCCTGACACTGGAGGGAGGGTCTGCTCGGTTCCAATGTGGAGCCTCTGCTCGTGGCCACCAGCCTCCAAAGGACGTCCTGGAAACCCTCGCGGAGACCTTCCGGCGCCGCCTGCAGTGACTGCGTCCAGACTGGGGCTGTGGGAGGCATGTCCACGTGTGTCCAGCACCGTCCAGCACCGAGTTCCCAGGGACACGGTCCCTCCCCTCCCCTCCAGGGGCTGGCGCTCGGTCCTGCTGTCACCGGGACGCGCGCAAACACGCCCTCGGGAAGCCGCCTCCCGCCGCGTCTCTCACGGTCTGCTCAGAGGAACGGTCCGTGCAGGGCAGGGGCGGCCACCGCAGGTGGCTTCCTCCCCGACGGTGACTTGCCGACGGGCAGACCAAGGTCTTGTGAGGAGAGGGAGCCTCTGGGAATCTGCCTGTGCACATCACATGGTGGTTGCTATGGAAATTTGTTCTAAGAATTCATCTTTAAAGGGAGAAACAGACAAGCACGGGACAGGCACCATGGCCTCACTCCGTGAGATGCCGGAAAGCACCCACCGCCAAAGAGGAGTCCGTTATTTTACAGAAAAGGGTCTAATAAGAAAGCCAACGTTTATGGCCGCATGTTAAGTGACACACGCAGAGGCAGACTCGCGCCCGTGTCTGGACCGGAGTTACTCAAGCACTCCGTCCACAGCACAACGCAGCGCAAGGGGCACGAGGGCCAAGCAGGCGTCGTGCTGACCGTGCGGCCGAGGGGCTGACCTGCGGGCTTCCCGGAGCTGGGGTCTCTAACCGGGAGGGGCGCCGACAGCCCAGCTGGGAGGAGGGGGTCCCGGATGGAGGGCCTTGGCAGGGAGGGGTGCTGCGCCCTCGGGCTCGTTGGCGCTCTGCACCGTCACCCGCAAGGTGCCTGCCAGGCGGCAGCTCTGGTGCCGGCGGCTCGCCCCGTCACGGGGCCGGGGGACCGTGTGAGGCCCGCATTTCGAGGAGCCCCGCCTCGGCTGAGACATCTGTGTAGGAACCCTGGGACTTGGGAAGTCCCCAGCGTTTGAAGTCCTCTTGGGATTTTAAGGAAACCATTAGAATAACAGGCAGAAGCTGCACTTCAGGAATGAAACACAGTAAATGACAAGACAACACTGGCGCAGACCCACTCTCAGGACAGGCTCCCTGAGCAGGAAGGCTCGGAGCTCCTGGACGTAAGACGTCCGAGCCGGCTGGCTTTGCCAAGACAGGAAGTCAGGAAGCGGGCTGACAGCTCTGAATGAGAAAATGTGCTGAGCGAAACGTGGGCCCTGCAGGGCCCGGTCCACGGCGTGAGGGGTGACTGAGGCAGGACAGGGGAGCGGGGTTCAGGCTGGAGGAGTGTCTGTCCCTGCCCTGAGCCCACCCAGGACAGGGACAGCGAGTGGGAACGGCCCCTACCGGCCGGCCGTGATGGCTGGAGGACGCGTGTGCCAGCTGGGCCAGCTGCTGGACGGGCAGCGGGCAGACTGCCCGGCCCTGGGGCTCGGTCCCTCACCTCACAGGTCAACATGAACTGAGGAAGGGACGGAGCGACTCCGGCTGTGGGGTCTCAAATGTCGCGGCTTCACGTCGGCCACAGGAGGGGCCTGTCCTGACTGCCCGGTCCGAGACCCTGTGCATTTAAAAGGCCCGGACTGAGTGGCAGGAGAGGTGGGCTGGGGCTCAGCTCTGCATGGAAGCTGCGTGGCCCTGGGCAAGTCGCCGGGACTCTCTGAGCCTTCCACGCAGAGTTGGGGGGCCAGGTGGAGAGGCCGTGGGGCGGGGGTGGGGCTGCTCGCGTGTGTTTGGATTTGTAGTTCGTCTCAGATTTGAATCTGCCATCCTCCGGCTCACACGAGGACTGGTGGGTTTATAGGAACTGAGTGCACTAATCTCCCTTCATCAGCCCTGATGGCAGGGCCCAGGGAACGGCACCTCTACGGGGCTCAAGAAACCCCCTCCAGGCTGTGCTCCCAGCACCTCCCTTGAAGGGGTCAGGACGGAACCCCGCCTTGCGCTCAGATGCCAGCCCCTGGCTCCACCCGACCTCGGGCAGCAGAGCAGGGACAGGGCCCAGGCACGGCGTGCAGGCGTGCACGTGTGTCTGTGTGTGTGCACAGAGGGGAGACGGAAACAGAGACGGAGCAAGAGGACGGAGAGACGGAAGACTTTCGGCTGCGTGGGGAGGGTCCTGGTGGAGCGGGGACGCTGGTCGGGGTGGTCGGGGGATTCGACCCGGAATTACACTCACTTCAACCCGTGTTGTTCATCCAGGCCCCGTGAAAATGCCTGTATCTCCAGGAAGAAGGGGGCTTAGGGTGGGAGGGATACACGGAGAAGTAGGTCACAGAAAGGGTGAAGTCTCAGTGCAGAAACGGGACAGGCTGGGGGCGGTGCGCCGCCCGCCACCTGCATACACCGGGGCGAATTCCAGGCGGGCACACGCGGCATCATTGCCTGCAGGTGGTTGAACACAGCGGTCAAAAGGCTTTCACACCTAAGTGACGATTTAGTGCTTCTGGAGAAGCAAGTGTTAAGGCCTTTGGTTAAAAAGGCACCTTTCAGAAGACGGACTCGAGGCCAAGGCAGGAAGGAATCTGCTCAAAGACACACATGGTAGAGACGAGACGGACTGCTCGTTTGAAGTGTGTTATTCTCACCACATCCTGTGATTTCATCTCTCTTCCTAAAAATAAGCGTTTCGCGTGCTGGTGCGGATGTACAGCGACGGGGTCGTGTGGACAATGTTACGCCCCACGTGACGCCTTTCTCTGCTGGTGTCTTTTTGGCTCTGACCCTCGTACTGCCGCCCCACTCCCGGGGCCGGCCCGCCCCCCCATCTCCAGGAGGCAGCCATCCCTGAGGCTTCTGGGGTTTGTCTGACCACAAGTTTGTTTCCAGGTGGAGAACTGCTCTCTGCAGCTTTTTCTGAACATGAGACGAAGTTCTGCCGCCAGGCTGGGCATGAGGGGCTCTGAGGCCGTCCCAGGCCCCAGTTTCAGCGAGTCACAGTTTATCATTCTGACTGCATTCAACTCAAATGACGCGACGTGACCGTGGACGACCTTCCCTCGGCTGGCGTGGAAGCGTGTTCAGCTGGTGCGGCACGACACTGTCCCAGGGAATTGTCTCTTCCTGTTCAACTGAACGTTAGGGGGAAGTTCAGTTTGTGGAGGGACAGTGGGCAGAGCAGCCGTCAATTAAGACAGGTCTGGGGTTTTCTGTTTACTGTTCTTTACACCTGAGGTTCTGGAGCCGACCCGCTGTCGCTCTGCAGGACACACCTCTGACCTGCACCCCTGGAGGAGGGTGGGAGCCGGCAGACAGTCATCCAGACCAGAGGTCACGTGTGGGGCCAGCCAGGCTCTGCCCTCTGGCAGCATCAGACCCTGGGACCAAACACTCTGGCCGATACGACGTGCACATTTTGCTACTTGGTCGCTTAAAGAAACTGGGGTCTGTGACCACACGAGGCGTGACAATCACGAGGACAGCCCCCCCTTCCGCTCAGGCTGGCCCGGGGAGCCATGCCCGTGGGCTTTGCGGCAAACAGGCTGCAGACCACAGAGGGCTGAACGGTGTTGAGAGTATGAGACTTGGTTTTTCCTGCTTTGGTGAGAAGATACACCTTTCCGATGGCCGTGCCTGGACCCATCCCGGAGTCGGTCCGATCTGAACGTCCTTGTGTCCTCCGTGGGCGGGAGAGGCCTGCCTGGGAGGTGCCAGGCGCAAGGAGGGAAGAGACAGGTTTGGATTCGAGATCTGTGTGTTACCCATGCGGCAGGTAGCTGGGCCACGGCAAAGGAAGATTCGGCCGGAGACTAAATTAGCTTTTCACTCCTGGGTACGAGGGGTCCTTGCTCTCCCAGCCCCAGTTCTGAGCCGTGTGACGTTCCGAGGCTCCCATGGCCACGCAGGGCCCAGACCACCAGGGACACTGGACTGACCCTACATTTCTGGATGACCAGCCCAGCCCCCAGGACACGGTCAGGCCTGCGGGACGGACCTCCCACGGCACTAAACCCATGGGCTGCTTGGCACCAGCAGCGTCACTCCTCTCGCAGCGGCCTCGTGTCAGGACACAGCTTGACGGCAGACAGATGCGAGCAGGGTTCAGCTTCTGCTCGGGACACGACCAACGGCAAAGGCAGAAACAGTGACCAGCAGGGAACCCTGGGGGGGCGTGCCTCTGGGGTGAGGACACACACCGAGGCTGAGAAGCAACCCCAGAACCCACCACGGGAACACAGACACAGCCACGCCAGAGACAGCCCACAGGAGCCCAACCAGACCTGCCAGTCCTCACGGCCACACGCTGGCCACTAACGGAGGTGACGGAGACATGACCGCTGAGCGCACTGCGGGGTGGGCCTGAGGGCCAGCTGCAGGGGAAGGTCCTGGGGGCCGGCGGGTGAGATGTGAAGGTCTGCGTGGGAGCTGGTGGCACTGAATCACCGCCAACCCCCTGGCCGCGGCTGGCCCCTGTGGTCACGTCAGGTGTTAACCTTGGGGAGCTGGCCGTGCGTACATGGGGATTATTTGCATTATTTCTGCAAGCTTTTTGCTTAAAATAACTGCAAATTTAAAAATGTCTAAGCAAACATGAAGTGTGCGTTGACCTACAGAGCACCTTCGTGTAGTAGTCACGCTCCACACCAGGTTCCTGCACGTTACGGGGCCCAAATGAAGCAGAGGGACAGAGGGGAGTCTCCATGCTTGTGTCACCGAGCTGCTTCCAACCTCCCCCCAGTGCAGGCAGAGACCAGGGCAGGTGTGACCACCCACTGGACACGGCGTGGCTGGGCAGAGACCCTAAGCGCTTCCTTGGGTTCTACTTAGAACAGTCCTGTGAGTCTACAAGCGAGAACGAAGTTACTCCTGCCTCAGTGCTCGGGGCTGGCTTTGGCAATGTAGCACCAGGCAAATGACCATGTTCAGGGATCGTGAGAGATGAGCCCGTGTGTGTCAGGGCCCAAGTGTGCTGCCCAGCCGTCCAGGCTCGTGGCCTCTTCCCGCTCAGCCCACGTGCCCCCGTCGAGCTGAGACCCAGCGCTGCGCTGTTTTTCCTCCTGTGAGAGCCAGACCGAGGGCTTAGGAACTGTGTGCACTCTGTGGGGGACAGTAAGACCCCACCAGGGCGGGACGACTGGGCTGGGGTCCCAGAATAGTCGCCCCCGGGCACCAGAGCCCGATCCAGCTTGACCTCACCGGAGTGCTTCTTACAACTTACAGTCCCCTTACGTATAAAGCAGTGACTCTGCACGAGCAGCCGTAGTGATTTTAGGCCTTCTGTGCAGGCGCTAATCGCATCGGGAAGGTTGGGACTACGCTGAGAGAAAACTCTGTGTTTCACGGCTTCAGCGCCAGCGGGAGCTTCTGCTGCTGGGTGGGGACATTCCCGGCACGCTACAGGACCGGCCCGTCCTGTTCCCCCGTTCCTAGCTCTGGTCAAGCCCAGGTTAACTATAATCTTTCGTCTTTTGCAAACTTGGTCTTTTCAGTAAGTACGCACACGAGTGGCGCTCAGGACCCCGGGCACCCTGGGGACTTGTGATGACCGCACAGCGGAGCCGGGGCCGTGGGGGCTGGAAACACGGCAGGCGGCACAGGATGTTTCGTGAGTGCGGAACATTCCACGCGAAGGTGCTGAGGTTCACCACGGACCTGTTTCTATAAAAATGCCACGTTCTCCCCCTGCTCCCGAATCTGGTAAGTGGGGAGATCCAGGAACTTGAGATCTGACTGCACTTTCTTACGCTGGGATGTCGGAGACGCTGCCAGAAATGCCCAAGACCCTCCCGGGAAGGGCTGGCCGCGTCCTGCCCTGCCCAGGACTGGGGCGGCGGGTGGCCAGCGGGCCCAACCCTCGCTCCTCCGGGAAAACCAGCACAGAAGGACACCGCCAAAGCCCCTGCTGCCCCAGGGACCGGCCACAGTACCTTGGTCTGGACCATGCCTGGTCTCTGGTCCCTCAGGTGCTCCAGCGTCGCCGCAATGTCGATCTCCTTAGCACCTGCAACAAACACAAACTGGGCTGAGTTCCGACGCAAGGCAGTCCGCGGGCGCTCCCAGGCTGTCCCTCTCCTGATGCCAGGGTCCCTCTGGGCTAGAGGCCACCTGGAAATGACCCCTGCCAGCCCTCAGCAGGCCGGCCGGCAGTGGCGGTTTCAGCGAGCACGCGGAAACACAAGCCCAGGCTTGTCAGCACGAACTCGAGAAAGCTGGGCTGGAAAAGCATTATCAGGCGCCTGTCAGAGATTCGCCGCCAGCTCGCCAACGCCATTAGAGTCTAGGGCGTTCCTCATTTTGCATTTTGTTTTTGGTGGCATTTTAAAGAATGTTTTAAACCACAGAAAGCAGTGTAAGAGCTTCAATTTTTATTGCCTAGAACTTTTAATTAGGGAAATGAAAAATGAGGCTGACAAACCTCACACATCTCAACGTTGGCCGTAAGCGCAGAGCTCCCTCCTCTCAGAAGCCAGCGCTCCTAACGCACAGAAAATGCGAGGACGCCCGCCGTGTCCACAGGTCAGTCGTGTGGTCGGGAGCCCCCCCTACAGGGGTGCCCACCAGACGTCACGTGATCAGGAGCCAGGGACATAACGCTACCTGAGTTTTAAAATGTTCCTTTATCGTGAATTCCACATGGATTCTTGGTTTTCCATTTTGCTGGGTCCCCTGGTGGATGGACAGTGAACAGGACAGGCTCCCCAGTGTCTTATGGTGCAGAGGGGAGCTCCTCCCTCCGCAGCACCATGATGCTGAACGCTGCCGGGCCTGGGAGGGGCGGCACCTCTGCAGGCGGCAGGGACCCACATGCCAGACCCCAAGCAGGTGCACGTCGTGTGCAGAACTTCCTCTCTCAGCACCAGACCTGTTACCGCCCTGGGTAGAGGACGCCGAGGCTCGCCCAGGGTGAAGGCTTGTCCCGGTCACACAGAGCAGGTGGCCGCACTCATTGGGCCCGGGTGTGGAAGACAGACCCAGCCAGGCCATCAGAAGTGCTCCACCCCTCCCTCTCGCCCCAGCGCACACACTGCTGCCTCAGCTGTCAGCCGAGGAGGGGTGGGGGGAGCCTTACACCTTGGAGGCCACGCCCCGCACTGTCCTGAGCTTCATCCCGGGGCTGTGGCTTCGCTGGGTGTCCGCTGAGCAGCCAGCGCCGTGTTTCAAGCAGCAGGCTGAGACAGACTTTGGGAGGTGCCGTGGGGATGTGCGGGTGAGAGTGGGAGGGAAACGGGGGGGACTGCAAACTCTTGTGGGCGGCTGGCGGCCGGGAAGGAAGGCAGACGGTGGGGAGGGCCTGGGGGAAATACGTCCCAACACCATGTTGCATTTGCAGAAGGGGAAACGGGAGAATCTGGCAAGAAGTCGCTCAGGCTGGAGACCAGGGTCTGGGCTGACCCTGCTCGGCCCTTAGCGCCCGGAGGCTGTGGGTCAGCCTGGGCTCCACAGATCTCAGCCCGCTGCGCTTCCAGACAGCGAACGTGTCCTCCTGTGCAGGGCATCGCCTGGTGCCCCCGGCTGTTCAGTCAGAGCCTTTCTAGGAAGGGGAAGAATCTCGCTTTGGGAACAGCAGACGCCCTGGGCAGCTCAGCCGTCGGGGACCCCGCGACCCTTGTCCAGGCCGAGACGTGGTGACAGTGCTTTTGCTGCCATTTAATTTCACGTGTGACGCTGCCCAGCTGTGGGCGGGGCGCAGACTGCCCCACGGGAGGTCCCGGGTGGGTGCGGAGCTCGCTCGTGAGGACCCAGCGGCGGCGTGTTTACTCCACGACGCGTGGAACGCGTTAGGTGCTCAGTGAACCCGACTCTGCGGATCCTGCGGCCAGAGCCCTCCCTCGGAGCCGCCCTGCCCCCCAGCCGGGGGCCCCACTGCTCCGTGGGCCCCAGGAGGACGGGGCGTGCAGTGGGGCGTCTGAGCCACCGGACGGCGAAGAGCCTAGACCTTCCAAATGAAGTACTGGGGGTCCCTGTGGGATACGGACCTGAAGACCCTGTCTTTTTAACCTTGTTCACGGCCCGGTTTCTCAGTCTCTGAAACTGGCTTAAAAACTCAACGGCCGTTTTCCTCTGAAGGGCAAGTCTGAACTCCACAACCAGCAGTCGAGTCCCAAACACCCCTGGTCCTTCCTCGGGGGCCCGGGATGACTGTGTGGGGTCCTGCCTGGGGCCACGGCCGCTCCCGGCGCTGGGCCTGGAAGGGCAGCCACGCGGGGAGGTGGTCCTGCTAGCGGGACCCTGGGGTCGGGTGCTACGGACACGTGGCTCTCGTTTCACTGCCATGTGACTTCGGACGTCCGTTGTGAGGGAAGCGGGAAAAAAGGGAGGAAGTCTCATTAGGTTTTCCCCGGACAAGGCACTTAAACCTGAGACGCCGCAGGGATGGCATCTCAGAACCACGCTTCGCCTGAAGCCAAGACTGAACGGTGGAGGAAATCAAATTAATGCTTAAAAAACGTACAGCCCTGAAAACAGAGAAGCACCGGATTTATCACGTGAACCAACTGTCGGATGCGGACGACTAACCTCTCCCTGCGTGCTCGGGTTACGAATAATTAATTATCTGAAGCGTGTGCAGAGGCAGCAGTTTTCACAGAACGCACGCGCGCGGTCTCTTCTGTGGGGGAGGCATGGTGCTGCGCCCCCTTCAGCCACCCTGAGCCTCACAGCAACCTCGACCTCGTGGAACGTGAAACACACGATCCGTTTATAAAATGGAGTCTCGGGGTTGGGAGGGAGGGGGAGGGGTACGCGTCCTCCGTCACTTTATAAAAGGCTTTACTGAAGGTAAAAGGATTTATTTAAATCCCCCAAGATCCGGAACCTCCCCTCTAGCGTATTTAAAATGGAATCCTCTCTTTGAAAATCCCATTTTACCAAAAAGATGTCAAGTTCCAGGTGGACAGGCAGCTTGGGTGCGGCGCTCAGGTCGAAGGGCACGTGGAATGTAGAAGAATCAATTTAACAGGCAAACCAAAGCCAGAGGCCAGAGGGCAGAGGGCAGCAGGACAGCCCTCGCAGCCCAGGCCGGGATGCGCGGGGCGTGACCCCGGGGAGAGGTGGCCGCGAAGTGTCAGCACTGTGCTGATGGGAGAGGAATGCGTACCTACGTGCATCATTCTGGGCTTGGTGAAAGCTGGTGAGTCCATGAACAGATGTCCGGGATGGAGGCAGCCTGTGCGGCTGGTGTCCCGAGAGGGGACGGCCCGGTGCACCCCGTACCCGCTCAGCACACCCGAGCACCCTCGGCCGTGGTTTCCAAACACGCTCAGGGGTCATGGGTTTCCAAGGTCACATACTGGTGAGACACTCTTAAGACAACAGAGGCTTTTTAGCTTTAGATTCAAAAGTATTAACCGTTAAACAAGAAACGTGAAAAGAACGCTGGTATTGAAATATCGCAACTGTTCTGTACGATGTGAGAAGCAATTTGAAGCGAAAGAAAGCCAAGCATATGTGCCTCTTTACAAGGTCTGCTCTGATCTCTCCTGGGCTGGCTGGCTGGCTGAGGGAGTCCTGGATTCGCCGGGTGGCGGGGGCGCCACCTCCTGCCCGGGGACCGCGGCCACGGCCAGGAAGACGGTCCTCGCCAGGCTCTCCACTCTCTCTTTAGCCGACGCCCAGTAACCATCAAGCAATAGACAGAAACATGTTTTGTTGCAGACTTTTTACCCAGGAGATCTTGCAAATTGCAGGGGTTCCAAGTTTCCTTTTTCCTTCGGTGTGAAAAGGACGTTACGTGCCAGGTGCACGAGAGAGAAAGGCCTTTATTTTGCAGGAGGAAACGGCCTCGATTCCACCCCTGGGAAGAAAAGAGGAGACGCTCTGCTTCTATCTAAAGACACTCGAAGGACAAAGGGAAAAACGGTGACAATTACGAATCTGAGAACGGAGTAGAACCCCTCCCACGCCCAGGAGGGCGGAGCTGTTTGGCCGCTGGCGCTGGGAGTCTGCTGTCTTCGGTGGAGCTCCGTTCTGGACGGGAGGGCTGGACGTGAAGGGCAGGGGTGGGCGGAATCCACACCCTCATGGGCAGAACCTCCCCCACATCGGGCCGGGCGGATTCACAGCCAGAGCTCTCTCTGGGTCAACAGGACGACTGAGCCTTGAGTCAAGTGACCGTGAGTCAGGGAGGCTCCGGGGCACCAGTCAGAGAGCTGCCCTGGTCCAGCCTCCGGGGGTCAGTGCCTCCCCCAGGCCTTAAGCCCGCGCGGTGTCTGTGCACAGGGGCACACGCAGGGGCACGCGCACACATGGTCCTGGTCGCCTGTGCCCGACAGGGTTCCCTTCATGTCTCTGGATGCTCTCGGTCAACTCAGGATTTATCAGAATTGCAACCAGGAAGGTTTTTTGCTGGCTTTCTGGATTAAATTAGAATCTCTCCGCAAAGTTTCACTGGGATCCAAGGAGACAAATGGGCCTTCTAATCACTTGAAAATCAAAAAAATCAAGTGTATCAGGACCCGGACACAAGAGGCGTTTTTCATGCTTTTTTGAAGAACAAATGCAAAGTCACTTTACAGGAGAAACTGGGATGCCTCCAAATCTATAAAAAATACGAGTTAAGCAAAGTAGGCCCCTGTACTGCCTCTTTAAATTCACTGTCCGTCAGTACTCCGGGAGAGCGGGGAACGCAGAGCCGTGTGCTGGTAGTTTTCTGTCACGTGCTGGGACTCCTGGCGGCATCGAGCTGAGAGCTGGACCTGTGCCCACAGGCACTCGGCCACACAAGGAGGGCGCTAGGAAGGGACGCCTGTGGATGGAGTGCAGGCCGTGACCATCCCGAGGGCCGAGTGTCTCCCGAGCACCCTGCTCAGACCACGGTCCCCGCTGCCCCGTGAAAGCAGGCACTGCAGGCGCGGAGCGCGAATGAGGCGCAGATGCAGTGACGCCTTGATGGGGGCGCGGACGGCATCACGGCGCCACCCCACGACAGGGTGCCGCCGGCGAGCCTGGACATGCCCGGGGCCTCGGCTGCAGGCCTTACGAGCCGGCGGCGTGTGGGCTGCCCCGCGACGTGTGACTGCAGGGGCCCACTGAGCCGTGAAGGATCCGGCAAGGTTCAGGAGGGCAGAGGGGCTTGGATGACGTACCCCCGTTTCACCAGGAGACGACACGTTTGGGTCTCTGCCTCACGGAGCCAAGTGTTGGAGTAAATGAGCTGCCAGGTCCCCTTTGGCGAACGGTCTACGATCTACATGGTGTGCCTGGTGGGGGCAAACACACCCCAGACCCTGGCGCCCCCAGGGCCCCCATGGTGCATGCCACCCCACAAGCTACCAGCTGCAGACACGGTCTGTTTCTCTGCACAGAGTGTAAACCCCAGGAGGACAGGACTTTCCCTGTCTTGTTGGCCATGTGGTCCCGACACCCAGACAAGGTGCCCAGTAAATACCAGGTAGAAATAGTGCTTCCGTGGCCTAGTCTAAGATCTGCCAGAGGAGGTACGGGACTGAGGTGGCGGCCAAGATGGACAGCAGGACCTGCGGGAGGAGAAAGGGGCTGGGGGCCAGAGTGCACGTGCCACACCCAGACCCGTGCCAGGACCTGCGTCCTGCAGGAAAGAGCCGCGAGGCCCCGAGATGATGATGATGATGATGATGATGATGATGATGATGATGATGTGAGAGTGGGAAGAGGGGGCTCCTGGGGCCCTTCTCTTTGAGACATCCCACTGACCACCAGGTGCAGAAGAGATGGGGACAGAACCGGGCGGGGACACTGGTCTAGAGGCAGAGGCCTGGGCACACCTTCACCTCTGTTCCCTCGAGCGGAGCGCCCAGTGCAACTTACTGCCTTGGATGTGCTCTCCACCTGCACTGCCCATCTGGCAGCCCGTGCGCACCTGCGGCTCCAGGGCACAGGGCACGTGGCTGGTGTTTCAACCTTAACTCACGGAAGCTGCCACGTGTGGCTAGTCAGGTCCGGGGTAGTGCTGGCTTTCAAAGGTTCAGTGAGCCAATGAAATATTACCTCTCCCCGGATGGGAGAAAATATTTGCAAGTCACACCTCTGAAAAGGGTCTGATAGTCCCAATATTTAAAGAACTCCTTCCACTCAATGACAGCAAACAAACAGCTCGATTAAAAAATGGGCAAAGAGCCTGAACAGACCCTTCTCCAAAGGAAACATCCAACGGTCCACAAACACAGGAAAAGAAGCTCAACATCTCTCGTCTTTAAGAAAATGCAATCCTAAACCACAGTGAGACGCTGCCCCACACCCGCGAGGGCTACTACCCAAACCCAGAGAACCACACGTGCCGCAGCGGCTGTGGGGCGGCAAGCTGGAGCGCTGCTGGCGGGCGTGTACAATGGGGCAGCTGCTGTGAGAGACGGTCTGGAGGCTCCTCGAAAACTGAACACAGGACCACCACGTGATCCAGCAGTTCTGCTCTAGGAACACCCATGACCCTGGAAAATCGGAAGCAGAAACTCAGAGATACCTGCACACCCGTGGTCGCAGCACCATTATTTCCGCAGTTGAAAGCTGGAAGCAATGCACCTTATCCGTCCATCCATCGACAGAGGGATAAGTGAAATGTGGTCCACACGTGCGACGGGATGTCGTTCAGCACCAACAAGGAAGGGATCCTGACGCCTGTGGCAACACGGATGGACCTCGAGGACGTGATGCTCGGTGACGTAAGCCAGGCACAGAAGGACGGGTGATGTGTGGTTCCACTCCTGTGAGGCCCTGCGGTCGTCGGATCCACAGGGACCCAAGGCAGAATGGAGCTATGCACCCCCTCCTGCGGGGACATGCTCCCTGACGGCACCGTGTGACAGGAGGACAGGTCGGCTTGCTGAGGATGGAAGCCGGGTGCTGGACCGATGGCCATGCGGGCGCTGGGCCTGCACTCACACTGTGCTGCGGCCCCTCAGGAACAAACTCCCAGCCAGCCTGAGCGTAAGAGGCGGTTCCCGGCACGCCTGCCCACCCGGCCCGGTGGGACAGTCATGAAAGAAATTCCAGTCCCACGGCTCCTGCCAAACGAGGGGGCGGCCTCCCAGGACAGTCGGGGCTGGTGGCGGCTCAGCGCCAGGAGGCTCGGGCAGGACTGCTGCTTCGCAGAGGTGGGGTTTCCGCCACCGCCCCTGGGGACCGCATCTGCTGGGTCCCCGGGAAGCCCGCCGTCCACCCGGCACTCCCCGTTCCCTTAAAAGCTGTGATGAAAAATGGAAAACCCTGGGCAGACTGCTGTCACGGATGAAATGTAAAAGGCACAAGCTCGCACAGTGTCCCGGCTGCAAAGGCAGTGTCGCTGTGTTTGAGCCAGGGCCCTCAGCGAGAGAGGTGCGGGCTTCCAAACACTGACTCTGACCCGGAGTGTGAACGGCGAGCTAGAAGCATGTCTGCAGCCACAGGAAGAATGTGCAGAAGAATGTTACAGGTCGACACCTACTTTCCCACCACAAGCCTGGCGCAGAGGGCCAGGCCCCCCGACCGCTCAGACTCCACGCTGCATCACTGTCTGCTTGCAAATAGACCAGGCGGTGCAGAAAGAACTGAAATTACCCCTGGTTTGTTCTCAAAGGCCCCAAAGTGGCACCGAACGCCTTAATCCCTGAAAGCCTGTGTGAACAGCCATGGCTCCGAGGCAGTGGCCGCGGCCGGGCCAGCTCAGTCGGCGGGGCTCACACCCGTGCAGGGGCACTTCGGACAGCCATTCTTTGGTCCTCGTGCAATTCACCCCTTTCAAGAAAAGGAAACGGGAAGAAAGGGTGGGTGTCCAGGCCTGGGGCCTTTGATCATCTGATGGACGCGGGGCCAGCAGCGCAGGCCCCCAGCTTCTCAGGCCAGACAAAGGTGGCCCGGCAACACAGGCCCCCGAGCCCGGGCCAGAACAAAGCGTGGGCGGCCGCTCCCCGCGGCGGCCTGGGAAAGGCCCACCTCGGCTGGCGAGGGGCCGCCCTGCCCTTTGATCTCTCCCGAGACCCTGGTCTGGGCCCCAGGTCAGGGGATTTCACATCGCACGCCCCCCGGGCAGAGGGGAGCGGGTCAGGAACAGAATGAGGGGTGACCAGCCTCAGAAAGAGCCTGGAGGCGGCCCTCCCAGGCCGGTTCCACATGGCTGGGCTGCATTGTTGCTGCCGGCCCACCCTTCAAGTGGAATTGGACGGACGTGGCAGACGGAGCTGGTGAATGGCAGGCGGGGGTGGACGGGGCGGGAAGGGCCCTTCTCCCCAGCTGCCTCTCCGTGAACAGACCTGTGCCCCCAAATCTAGGTTCCATCACGTGGGTGAGGGGACCCCGAATGCTGAGAGGCACAGTATCCCCCGACCTGAGGCTAGGGCTCCCCGCCCCCCCTCCTTTCCTTGGGGTGAGCCAGGCTCCACGCCATGTAACCTGCGTGGGTCACAAACACAGGCGCCCCCCACAGACACGCGAGACGCTCTGTGTCCTGGGAAGGGAAACGAGGGACACTACACACGAGGCCGCGGAGAAGGGAGGAAACACAGATTCCCCTGAGCGCTCCGCCCGCGGTCGCCGCAAACTTGCAGATGAAGAGACACAGCTGCTGGGACGCAGCAGCCGTAATGAACAGGGGCAGGTGACCTTTCAACTAAAAAAGGTAGGACTGTGTTACGACCTGAAACCGAAACGTGCTGTCAGAAGCGCCGGCCTTCTGCCTCGGCTGTTCCTCTGTTTGCACGTCCCCGCGCACCGTGGCCTCAGGCGCTGGAAACGGCCCCCGGCGGCTCGGCGGCTCCCCCCCCTTCCCCCCGGCAGGGGCCTGGGGGCCGGGCGGGCCCCGCTCCGGGCTCCGTCTGGCCCTCTGGTCACTGCTTGCTGTGACAGCCTGCTCGAGCTCCCCAGCCCCTGCGTGTGACACGACAGCGATGGCGTCATCGTCACACGTCTAATCCTTGGGCTAAAGATGTGTTCCAGTTTCCTTTCTTTCTCAAATCAGGAGAAAACAGAGTCCGGAGAACGCCTGTCTGAGTGGCGGCATTTGTGTGAAAAGACATCGGGCAGGAGACAAAGAGTGGGGGCCCTGGAGGGTGGCCGTCCCACGTCACAGCGCACATGTGCACGCGCGCACGGGTGTGTGCGTGTGGACACAGAGAGGGCGGCTTTTCCACAGGCAGGAAGGAGACCATAAAACGCCACCCCCCATCACCCCCGCGCCTCCCCGCTGCTTCTTCCTCAAGCTCCGGGCGGCATCCGGACGGCGGGGAAGGGTCTTCCCAGGCCCTCTGCTCTGTGCTGATGCGCGGCTCCCCCAGGGGCGGGTCTGCAGAGTCTTCTCCCAGACATGCCCGTGGTGATCTTCCCGGCCTCTAGGGGGACCCCTCACGGGTTTGTCCCGGGGAACACACTTGAGGGGCCGCTGGCCCCGCTCAGTTCCCGCACTGTCCTGGGACGAGACGCGCCCAGAGGGTTAGACTTCACCCAGGTGATGGCCTCGCTGCTGGGCTGCTCTCGAGCCCAAGCTCCCGGGCGCCGTCTTTAGGAGGAAGCGGCCCAGGCCGCAGGGAGTGGGTCACTTGGGTAAAACAATGTTACCAGGGGTGCCCAGCAGTGACCTACTTTAGAGACAGCCCCCACCAGAGATTTTAGGTAGCTCTGGAGTGAAGCCTGAATTTTGCAGACGTAGTCTTAACACCAGGAAGGATATACTGAAGGGTATTCTGAGCCTCTACAACACTGAAGGACCCAGGCGGCCTCCTCCCAGTTCCGAAGCTAACACACGCCGTCCTCAGCAAGCAGCTACCCAGCACCCACTGCGCACTCTGCCAAGTGCTCTCCCCCAGGGGGACATGGCGACCAGGGAGCAACTGCGGAAGCCAACCTGCTTGCTGCAAACAGCTTTCCCATGATCTGGGGAAGGGACAACAGGCTAATTTTCCCCAAGGCCTCCCGTGACTAGTGCACCGCGGTTGCCATGGCAACGCCGACCTCAGCGCCGAAACAAAGCAGCGGCTCTGAGTCTTACCTTTGGCCATCTTATTGAGGACCATGTCGATCAGGACGTAGGTGCCACTTCTGCCTGCGCCGTCACTGTCAACAGAAGGAGAGAGGTGAAGACACACTGGGCCACGCCGTCCCCACTCCCCACACGCCAACCACAGCGTCTTCCCTCTGCTCGAGTGGGGCCCACGAGAGGAGGCAGATGGAGGCGGGGAATTTGAGAAACAGAAAGTGGGACGAGGAAGAATCAGGGTAGGAGGGGGGAGGAGGATGGGAACAGAGATGGGGAGGGGGTGAGAGAGGAGGGGGAGGGCGAGGGGGGAGGGGGAAGAGGGGAGAACTGTGGGGGAGGGGAAAGAAGAGGAGGGAGAGAGGAGGGGGAGGGAGAGACAGAGGGGTAGGAGGGGGAGGAGGGGAGGGGGAGGGGAAGAGCGGGAGGAGGGGGGGAGGGGGCTGGGAGAGCTTTCAGCCCTGAGCTAACAGCAGTGCGGATTAGCTATTGTGCCTGTGCTGATTTGTTTCTTTCTGCCTTTTTTCCCTCCCCCTTCGGCCAATTTTGACATGGCAAATTTTATCAGGAAAAAAAACGAAATAAAGAAATGCCCGGCTGTGTCAGAGGTGAGGCACTTGTGTTCCGAGCATCTGCAAGAGGCCATGTGTGCCAGGGGAGAGTGAACGGCCGGGGTCGGGATCCAGGACCCTGGGGGGCACCCGGCCCCCACTCAGGAGCGGGGCCGACACGTTGTCTGGTGCACGTCTTCTTGTCCCCTGGTTATAACTGGATATTTACCATCTGGACCAGAGTTGTAAACGTGTTCTTAATTGTGGCTCAAGAATCACAAATGCGAGAAAGGAAGAGTCCTCTTCCGGGAGGAAGGTGGCCCCAGCGCCGTTTCCGCGCACGTTTCGTCACTCGGCCGCCCCTTGTCAAGCAGGGCTGGGCTCGTGCCCACGAGCGCTTGGAAGTGCAGGACGCTGACATTTGTACCCTTGGCAAAATCCTCCGACTTCAGGAGAAAATGAGAGTTCCCTTTCAGGACGCCGGGAGCCCTGTGACCGCACGAGTGTGCTCTGAGCTTCCGATCTGGAGGCCCGAGGACCCGTCCCTGTCGGCGCGCCTGCAGGCTGACTTTCTCCAGAAGGGCCGCTGAGTTTGGCCTCAACACATTTCTCAAACAAATGGTTGGAAAAGCTGTGGTTGGAAAGAGACTCATTCCACCTGTGTGCTGTGGAGGTGGGGCTGCAGCCAGGCCGGCCCTCGCCGCTGTCACAAGTGCCTGCGGTCTCGCTCCTGGTGTCAAGGGCTTCCTCGCTTTTCTTCTGTGCTTGTTAACTCACAAAGCACGACTCTCCCCAGATCCACTGCGGAGACCGCTGCCTCCCTGCTCCCGGCTGGGCTCCGTTTACGGGTGAAAGATGCTTTAGTCCACTCTTTCCAGGGGGACCATCCTCTGCTGTCACAGACCGACACGGAAACACACACACGCACACAGACTCAGACACACCCACACAAGCAGACACACACTCACAGGCACACGTGTGCACTTCTTGACTGAATGGATGGACTTGGTGTCGGGCCTTGGGAGATCTAGTTCCTTTTTATCCCAGGCTGAAAGGAATATTCTGGGAGGCAGGTCTAGATGATGGCGCACAGGTCCTCCCCGAGACGGGCGAGTGTGGAGCCCAGGGGCGCGGCCCTCAGCACGAGTTTTCTTTGACTGGATCAGCTCTTCCAGGTTGGGAGTAACCCGTGTGAGTGCATGAGCCGCTGACTTTCACCCAGAGGACTCCCCTTGTGACCCCAGGCTGTGTCCCTGCTCATGACGGGCCCCAGCTGAGCATCCACATGGGGTCCCGAATGCTGGCCACGTCGCTGGTGCCGAGACCCCGCCCTGCACAAACACTCCGTCTCAGAGTGTGTGTGGTGGTGCTGTGAGGGTTCGAAACCTGGTTTGAATGAGTTTGTATCCCTGGCTTCCCCTAGAGGTGCAGTTAGAGGCGGGCACTACGCAACAAGGGAGCTCAGCTCCTAGACTTAACCGTGTTTATTCTGAGGTAGCGAACACTTCTGAAACCAGGTTAAAAGTTGTACTTGCCTGCAGTGGACAATTATTGGACAAGAACGGCCCCTGTAGCACTTGTTTACTTTTCTGAAATAAAGAGAGACAGAGAAGTTACAGTTATGCACTCTGCCTCTTGCGGCCACCACCCCAAAGAACAAACAGAACAGCTCCGGGACGTCCTTTTGCCACAGCCCGTTTTGACAAAGGAAATCAGAACTACACACGCGTTTTCAAAGGTTTATTTTTCTTTTCAAGGTTAGTTGTTCAACAGACCTTTGAAACATTCCTCACATTTTCAGTGTTCCTTCTCCCTTTACAGGTGTGAGCTCTGGCCTGAGGTCCGTGCCCCCCCCCCCCAGCCTGGCTGGCCCTGCCCTGCCCTCCCCCACGCCCCGTGCTGCTTCAGCTCATGTGGCGTCCTTGCTGCTGCTGCAAAACGTCTAGATGCCTCACTGAAAGTTCTGGTTTTGCCATTTCTGCTCCAGATTTTTTACAGACTGGGCAGCACCCTGGAACGTAGTATCACCTTGGTATCTCGCAAAGCATCTCACAGACACTTTTTGGTCGGTCAGTTTTGCAAGGATATCTAAATCACAGAGAGACCGCAGTTACACCCAAGACGAGTCTTTCTATTTTCATGAATTTGATCATGTTCAAAAGCAACTCTGTGGTGCAGACTTTAGATCAGAGTTTATGAAAACGAACAATCAGCATAGAGGAAGGTTCTGTAACCGAGTCCTCAATCAAAGCAGCGCCGATTTAAAATTCACTGTATAAGCTTGACATTTTTGGTAATTCAGTGAAACAAATAAACAGGTTTACAAAGTGTATCAAAATTCACAGTGAAGTATTTCTAAATAAAGAAAATCAAAGACAGAATTTTGGTTAATTGGAAGGGAAAATGCATGAAGGGTGTGCCCTAAAATGTGTGGTATGAATTTCCACAAAATGACGTGAAGCAAAATTTGGAATAGAGTGACAGAGCAGAGGACTCCGTCCCCAGCCGGAAGCGGGACGGCCACAGCTCTCTGCAGAGGCTCGCCTGCTCAGCACAGAACAGTCCGTTGATAGTGAAAGTCCAGCTGGCCAGCTTTTCTGCTACAAATGCCTAAAAGCCGAGGGGAAAAGGAGGCGGGGCGGGGAGGCGGAGCAGGAGCTGACT